>NW_026542619.1:0-600000 GCF_028750875.1 Macrosteles quadrilineatus | reverse complement strand
ATACACTTAGATATACTTTGATACACTTATATATACTTTGACATACTTTGATGAACTTAGATATACTTTAATACACTTAGATATAATTTGATACACTTAGATATACTTTGATACTATACGCTACCTAGTACCCCTGTATAGGCCAATCACCGGAGAGTAGGTAGGCAAGATTTAATTTAGAATTATTATTCTTCAACACCAGGCTAACAGCTATGATGACGTTTGCTGTGGTAACCTATCATTTGGTGATTTCCCTCAGATGGTAGGATGCTGCACAAATTACTCCAATGCATGGTTATAACAAATTATACTTTTATTCTTCCAAAAAATGAAAATGCTTTATAATCTTCCTTATAAATGATACCTAAATATTACTATATCAGTAATTAAATGGCAACAGTCTTACTTGGTAAAATTCCTACGGTTTGACTGGCTTAAATAGGCTGTGATTCCCAGTTCCTACGGACTATGACTGATTCAAGTACAGTAGGCCTAATGCTTGAACTCGTCTGTAACAATTTCAAAAGAAATAATAACAGGTAAACTAAAGTAATACTAATTTCACATAATTGAGGCAAACATAATTAATTTAAGGTGATTTTACAATTTACAAAATATTCTCAAAACATGTGCTTTTTCAATCCAAATGTAACATGAAAGTTAAGTATTTAATATTTGACATTTACAAAGTTATTAACTGACAGACAATCAAAAGAATATATATAATCATAGGTAAAAACATGGCAAACAAGATTATTTACAATACAATACCACATAAATCAATTTTCTTATTTTTAAAAATGTTTTCTACTTACATTTTCACGAGTTTGTACAATTTTTAAGGGAATCAGCCAACTAAGAAAGATTTGAAGAAATAGCTCATTACAAAAATGACTTTAGTTGATTAACAGCTGTTCTCCAGTTCTGCCAACAAGGTGAAGTGTAAAGACAGTCAAACTAGTTAGCCATTGATCATGATATTATATGTACATTATATATTCTGTGAATTAAAATAATTTAAATTTAATTAACATTTCCCTTACATCAGTACAAAATATCCCTCTACCTCTTTTTAAATTTGAATTATTTTAAAATCCAACTAAAATCTCTTTATACAAACCAAAGAAATAAACATCCTAATCTTCACAACAAAATTTTTACTTATATCTACACAATTCAAATTCAAAATGAAAAAACGAAAATATATATTTCCCATCTGTGAACTTTTCTATAACTATGCGGTGTTCTTTGCGATGAGTATTTAGTACCAAAATTCACCGCGAGATAGCTATACAGAACAGACACATTATTATTATCCAACATAGTTACAACAGATGCTAATAGACGGCAGCACCAAACAAGATAATCAATTCCTTCAACATGCGTGCTACCAACATTCAAAACAATATCTTTACTGATAATCAATAATCATCTTTTTAAATAATTCAAAATGTTCATGTTTCTTGTCCTAACAAACTATTTACAAATACATTTAAATCATATACCCTGACAATTAAAGAAATTGTATAGCATTAAGATCATACAACTCATTTTTCATTTGTTTTATCAACATTCAAAATCTCAAACAAAATTCTGTAGTGGCCAACCTGGAAAATAGCATCAAGTGATTTGTTTTAAAGAGAAATCGCCATTTCAGTTTTGAATAGCTTAGTAATGTGTTGTGTTTTGTGTGTCGTGTGATGTTTTACTTTAAATTTATAGTTTTGTGTTTATTTTTTGTGTGAAAGTGTCTAGTGTATTTAAAGTGTTCCTAAAATCTAAACGTAGCATTCAAATCATACATACAAACCATTCGTGTCACAAACACTCACAGACTTATACAAACATATACTCAACGCAATCATACAGTGGTGCAATAACTTATTAGCGAACTCCATAAAATTTTCATTTCAAATCACTAGGCCTAACTTAACAATATTAACATAACCAAAAATTTCTGTCCCTACGATCTTAATTAATTATACATCAATCTTAATAATAACATAACTTTTCCCTTTCTACTACAGTTGCATCCCTGGCATCATTCCATTCAAGTTTCAAGTATCTACAAGTTGAACTTTGCTTTCATGATAAAACCCGTGACCTAAATTATGACCTGAAGTTACAAACAAACTAGGCCTACACTCATGGGTTGTATCGAACTAAACCTTCACTTAACCTTTCTTACGAAACTTCTTGGCCTCATTACTTAAGTAATGTGTACGAATTAGTATATGAGACTTTAACTTAAATGGATGCTTTGCTCTCTTAGGCGATAATCTCCACCAATGTCTGTCAAATTTCATACAGCTTCTTGAATTTCTCATGCCTTGGTTCAGGCTTTGCTTCATTTCTTCCATCGTTAGGTCGCTGGATAGCAGACTCTTACTGTCCCGCAGGTTGGTTAGCGCACAGCTGGGCTCATGGTCAAACATCAATTTGAAGTTGGATGTTTTGGTCGATGCATTGATGGCAGTATTTAGGCTGACTTGTAAATCGAGTTCTTTTTCCTTTTGATCTGGTACATCTTCTTCCTTTAACGTCACAGGAACATAGGTTTCTACGATTGATTCAAGTAGGCCTACCTTATTCATTGTGAATCCAACAGTTTTACACTCCAAGATTTTTGTGCTCAAGGGCTGTTTAGTGTGATTAGGCCAGATGCCATACAAATGCGGATCAGTGAGGTTAGCCTCATTTTTGCTTGTTATTGCATTTTGAAAAAAAGAAAGCAAGGGGGTCAATTCAAGTCCATTGAATTCTGTGATCTTACTTAGATAACCTTCAACAGGTTTAGGTAACTTGTATATAGGCATGGTGTGTATTTGTATGTGATTAGGATTTGTAGGCATATTTAACATATTATTTTGCATGTTTGGGTTTTCATTTAGGTTAGTTTCAGTAGGCTCTATAGGTTTAATTGTAGTTCCTTGATTTGTCCCTTCCGGTGTAGAAGTACGATTTAGGTTAGGCCTATTTGGTTTTGTCGGGCTAGTTAACTGTTCAACTAAGTTTTCTTCCTCGACGATTGACTTATTTAAATCCTCTTCATATTGGTTCAATTCAGATAAAGATACTTGGTTTTTGATTTCATCAAATTTGCTTTGCAGTTCTTGCAAATTGACCTTCAATTTGTCCAACTTACCGAAGTAGTTAGGACCTAACATACATGCACTTATATTACTTATTCTAAGGTGCAGATGAGTACATAGAGCTGACATTCTTGCTATGTACAGGTTGCTCGGTTGGGTATCACACTGTTCTATAAGTAGCTGAAATCGATCTACCTTAATTTCTACGGTTTGAAATTCAGTACTTAAAGCTAATTTCCCAATAAGATTGTTCACATCTGGTTGAACTTGTAAAATAGATCTAAGCTGTTTTCTGAGTGCTTCTACGTTGTCAAAAGTAGAATCTTCTCCTCTACTTAAAATTTCATACTTAAGTTCATCTTTACTTAAATAATTTAAATTGAATTTTTCCATTGTCGGAAATTACTGGACCTATTATACACAGAATAATTTTGGCAGTTTATGAATCACTTTGCTGAAACAAACTAATTTTATGGCGGAAGTTATGTCACTTCTTAAAATTGTCTTGTAGGCTAGCAAAGTTATCTTGAGGTTAGCAAAGTTCACCACAATGTCTTGGTTTAAATAAGCGCAGAGTTGTAATAATAATAAATTAGCAGAGTCGCGCACTTCTATACGCTACCTAGTACCCCTGTATAGGCCAATCACCGGAGAGTAGGTAGGCAAGATTTAATTTAGAATTATTATTCTTCAACACCAGGCTAACAGCTATGATGACGTTTGCTGTGGTAACCTATCATTTGGTGATTTCCCTCAGATGGTAGGATGCTGCACAAATTACTCCAATGCATGGTTATAACAAATTATACTTTTATTCTTCAAAAAAATGAAAATGCTTTATAATCTTCCTTATAAATGATACCTAAATATTACTATATCAGTAATTAAATGGCAACAGTCTTACTTGGTAAAATTCCTACGGTTTGACTGGCTTAAATAGGCTGTGATTCCCAGTTCCTACGGACTATGACTGATTCAAGTACAGTAGGCCTAATGCTTGAACTCGTCTGTAACAATTTCAAAAGAAATAATAACAGGTAAACTAAAGTAATACTAATTTCACATAATTGAGGCAAACATAATTAATTTAAGGTGATTTTACAATTTACAAAATATTCTCAAAACATGTGCTTTTTCAATCCAAATGTAACATGAAAGTTAAGTATTTAATATTTGACATTTACAAAGTTATTAACTGACAGACAATCAAAAGAATATATATAATCATAGGTAAAAACATGGCAAACAAGATTATTTACAATACAATACCACATAAATCAATTTTCTTATTTTTAAAAATGTTTTCTACTTACATTTTCACGAGTTTGTACAATTTTTAAGGGAATCAGCCAACTAAGAAAGATTTGAAGAAATAGCTCATTACAAAAATGACTTTAGTTGATTAACAGCTGTTCTCCAGTTCTGCCAACAAGGTGAAGTGTAAAGACAGTCAAACTAGTTAGCCATTGATCATGATATTATATGTACATTATATATTCTGTGAATTAAAATAATTTAAATTTAATTAACATTTCCCTTACATCAGTACAATACACTTTGATATACTTAGATACACTTTGATACACTTAGATAAACTTTGATACACTTAGACATACTTTGATACACTTAGATATAATTTGATATACTTTGACACCCTTAGATAAACAGTACTTTGATACACTTTGATATACTTTGATATACTTTGATACACTTATATAAACTTTGATACACTTAGTTATACTTTGATACACTTAGATACACTTAGATATACTTTGATACACTTAGATATACTTTGATACGTTTTGATACATTTAGATATACTTTGATACACTTAGATATACTTTGATATGCTTTGATACACTTTGATACACTTAGATAAACTTTGATACACTTTAATACACTTAGATATACTTTGATACACTTAGATATACTTTGATACATTTTGATACATTTAGATATACTTTGATACACATAGATATACTTTGATATACTTTGATACACTTAGATTTACTTTGATACACTTAGATTTACTTTGATACACTTAAATATACTTTGAATAACTTAGATATACTTAGATACACTTAGATATACTTTGATATACTTTGACACACTTAGATATACTTTGATACACTTAGATATACTTTGACACCCTTAGATATACTTTGATACACTTAGATATACTTTGATACACTTTGATACACTTAGATATACTTTGATATACTTTGATACACTTTGATATACTTTGATACACTTTGATACACTTAGATATACTTTGATACACTTAGATATACTTTGATACACTTAGATATACTTTGATATACTTTGACACACTTAGATATACTTTGATACACTTAAATATACTTTGACACCCTTAGATATACTTTGATACACTTAGATATACTTTGATACACTTTGATACACTTATATATACTTTGATATACTTTGATACACTTAGATATACTTTTATACACTTAGATATACTTTTTAACACTTTGATACACTTAGATATACTTTGATACACTTATATATAATTTGACATACTTTGATGCACTTAGATATACTTTAATACACTTAGATATACTTTAAAACACTTTGATACACTTAGATATACTTTGATATACTTTGATACACATTGATATACTTTGATATAGTTTGATACACTTAGATATACATTGATATACTTTGATACACTTAGATTTACTTTGATACACTTAGATTTACTTTAATACACTTAGATATACTTTGATACACTTTGATATACTTTGATACACTTTGATAAACTTTGATATCCGTTGATACACTTATATATACTTTGATACACTTAGATATACTTTGATATACTTTGATACACTTTGATACACTTAGATAAACTTTGATACACTTAGATATACTTTGATACACTTAGATATACTTTGATATACTTTGACACCCTTAGATATACTTTGATACACTTAGATATACTTTGACACCCTTAGATATACTTTGATACACTCAGATATACTTTGATACACTTTGATACACTTAGATATACTTTGATATACTTTGATACACTTAGATATACTTTTATACACTTAGATATACTTTTAAACACTTTGATACACTTAGATATACTTTGATACACTTATATATACTTTGACATACTTTGATGCACTTAGATATACTTTAATACATTTAGATACACTTTGATACACTTTGATACACTTAGATATACTTTGATATACTTTGATCCACATTGATATACTTTGATATACTTTGATACACTTAGATATACTTTGATATACTTTGATACACTTAGATTTACTTTGATACACTTAGATATACTTTGATACACTTTCATATACTTTGATACACTTTGATACACTTAGATATACTTTGATACACTTATATATACTTTGACATACTTTGATGAACTTAGATATACTTTAATACAATTAGATATAATTTGATACACTTAGATATACTTTGATACACTTTGATATACTTAGATACACTTTGATACACTTAGATAAACTTTGATACACTTAGACATACTTTGATACACTTAGATATAATTTGATATACTTTGACACCCTTAGATATACAGTACTTTGATACACTTAGATATACTTTGATATACTTTGATACACTTATATAAACTTTGATACACTTAGTTATACTTTGATACACTTAGATACACTTAGATATACTTTGATACACTTAGATATACTTTGATACGATTTGATACATTTAGATATACTTTGATACACTTAGATATACTTTGATATACTTTGATACACTTTGATACACTTAGATAAACTTTGATACACTTTGATACACTTAGATATACTTTGATACACTTAGATATACTTTGATACATTTTGATACATTTAGATATACTTTGATACACATAGATATACTTTGATATACTTTGATACACTTAGATTTACTTTGACACACTTAGATTTACTTTGATACACTTAAATATACTTTGAATAACTTAGATATACTTTGATACACTTAGATATACTTTGATATACTTTGACACACTTAGATATACTTTGATACACTTAGATATACTTTGACACCCTTAGATATACTTTAATACACTTAGATATACTTTGATACACTTTGATACACTTAGATATACTTTGATATACTTTGATACACTTAGATATACTTTTATACACTTAGATATACTTTTAAACACTTTGATACACTTAGATATACTTTGATACACTTATATATACTTTGACATACTTTGATAAACTTATATATACTTTAATACACTTAGATATACTTTGATACACTTTGATACACTTAGATATACTTTGATATACTTTGATACACTTAAATATACTTTTATACACTTAGATATACTTTTTAACACTTTGATACACTTAGATATACTTTGATACACTTATATATACTTTGACATACTTTGATGCACTTAGATATACTTTAATACACTTAGATATACTTTAAAACACTTTGATACACTTAGATATACTTTGATATACTTTGATACACTTTGATATACTTTGATACACTTTGATACACTTAGATATACTTTGATATACTTTTATACACTTAGATTTACTTTGATACACTTAGATTTACTTTGATACACTTAGATATACTTTGATACACTTTGATATACTTTGATACACTTTGATACACTTAGATATACTTTGATACACTTAGATATACTTTGATACACTTAGATATACTTTGATATACTTTGACACACTTAGATATACTTTGATACACTTAAATATACTTTGACACCCTTAGATATACTTTGATACACTTAGATATACTTTGATACACTTTGATACACTTATATATACTTTGATATACTTTGATACACTTAGATATACTTTTATACACTTAGATATACTTTTTAACACGTTGATACACTTAGATATACTTTGATACACTTATATATACTTTGACATACTTTGATGCACTTAGATATACTTTAATACACTTAGATATACTTTAAAACACTTTGATACACTTAGATATACTTTGATATACTTTGATACACATTGATATACTTTGATATACTTTGATACACTTAGATATACATTGATAAACTTTGACACACTTATATTTACTTTGATACACTTAGATTTACTTTAATACACTTAGATATACTTTGATACACTTTGATATACTTTGATACACTTTGATAAACTTTGATATCCGTTGATACACTTATATATACTTTGATACACTTAGATATACTTTGATATACTTTGATACACTTTGATACACTTAGATAAACTTTGATACACTTAGATATACTTTGATACACTTAGATATACTTTGATATACTTTGACGACCTTAGATATACTTTGATACACTTAGATATACTTTGACACCCTTAGATATACTTTGATACACTCAGATATACTTTGATACACTTTGATACACTTAGATATACTTTGATATACTTTGATACACTTAGATATACTTTTATACACTTAGATATACTTTTAAACACTTTTATACACTTAGATATACTTTGATACACTTATATATACTTTGACATACTTTGATGCACTTAGATATACTTTAATACATTTAGATATACTTTGATACACTTTGATACACTTAGATATACTTTGATATACTTTGATACACATTGATATACTTTGATATACTTTGATACACTTAGATATACTTTGATATACTTTGATACACTTAGATTTACTTTGATACACTTAGATATACTTTGATACACTTTCATATACTTTGATACACTTTGATACACTTAGATATACTTTGATACACTTATATATACTTTGACATACTTTGATGGACTTAGATATACTTTAATACACTTAGATATAATTTGATACACTTAGATATACTTTGATACACTTTGATATACTTAGATACACTTTGATACACTTAGATAAACTTTGATACACTTAGACATACTTTGATACACTTAGATATAATTTGATATACTTTGACACCCTTAGATATACAGTACTTTGATACACTTAGATATACTTTGATATACTTTGATACACTTATATAAACTTTGATACACTTAGTTATACTTTGATACACTTAGATACACTTAGATATACTTTGATACACTTAGATATACTTTGATACGTTTTGATACATTTAGATATACTTTGATACACTTAGATATACTTTGATATGCTTTGATACACTTTGATACACTTAGATAAACTTTGATACACTTTGATACACTTAGATATACTTTGATACACTTAGATATACTTTGATACATTTTGATACATTTAGATATACTTTGATACACATAGATATACTTTGATATACTTTGATACACTTAGATTTACTTTGATACACTTAGATTTACTTTGATACACTTAGATATACTTTGATACACTTTCATATACTTTGATACACTTTGATACACTTAGATATACTTTGATACACTTATATATACTTTGACATACTTTGATGAACTTAGATATACTTTAATACACTTAGATATAATTTGATACACTTAGATATACTTTGATACACTTTGATATACTTAGATACACTTTGATACACTTAGATAAACTTTGATACACTTAGACATACTTTGATACACTTAGATATAATTTGATATACTTTGACACCCTTAGATATACAGTACTTTGATACACTTAGATATACTTTGATATACTTTGATACACTTATATAAACTTTGATACACTTAGTTATAGTTTGATACACTTAGATACACTTAGATATACTTTGATACACTTAGATATACTTTGATACGTTTTGATACATTTAGATATACTTTGATACACTTAGATATACTTTGATATACTTTGATACACTTTGATACACTTAGATAAACTTTGATACACTTTGATACACTTAGATATACTTTGATACATTTTGATACATTTAGATATACTTTGATACACATAGATATACTTTGATATACTTTGATACACTTAGATTTACTTTGATACACTTAGATTTACTTTGATACACTTAAATATACTTTGAATAACTTAGATATACTTTGATACACTTAGATATACTTTGATATACTTTGACACAATTAGATATACTTTGATACACTTAGATATACTTTGACAGCCTTAGATATACTTTGATACACTTAGATATACTTTGATACACTTTGATACACTTAGATATACTTTGATATACTTTGATACACTTAGATATACTTTTATACACTTAGATATACTTTTAAACACTTTGATACACTTAGATATACTTTGATACACTTATATATACTTTGACATACTTTGATGCACTTATATATACTTTAATACACTTAGATATACTTTGATACACTTTGATACACTTAGATATACTTTGATATACTTTTATACACTTAAATATACTTTTATACACTTAGATATACTTTTTAACACTTTGATACACTTAGATATACTTTGATACACTTATATATACTTTGACATACTTTGATGCACTTAGATATACTTTAATACACTTAGATATACTTTAAAACACTTTGATACACTTAGATATACTTTGATATACTTTTATACACTTAGATTTACTTTGATACACTTAGATTTACTTTGATACACTTAGATATACTTTGATACACTTTGATATACTTTGATACACTTTGATACACTTAGATATACTTTGATACACTTAGATATACTTTGATACACTTAGATATACTTTGATATACTTTGACACACTTAGATATACTTTGATACACTTAAATATACTTTGACACCCTTAGATATACTTTGATACACTTAGATATACTTTGATACACTTTGATACACTTATATATACTTTGATATACTTTGATACACTTAGATATACTTTTATACACTTAGATATACTTTTTAACACTTTGATACACTTAGATATACTTTGATTCACTTATATATACTTTGACATACTTTGATGCACTTAGATATACTTTAATACACTTAGATATACTTTAAAACACTTTGATACACTTAGATATACTTTGATATACTTTGATACACATTGATATACTTTGATATACTTTGATACAGTTAGATATACATTGATAAACTTTGACACACTTAGATTTACTTTGATACACTTAGATTTACTTTAATACACTTAGATATACTTTGATACACTTTGATATACTTTGATACACTTTGATAAACTTTGATATCCGTTGATACACTTATATATACTTTGATACACTTAGATATACTTTGATATACTTTGATACACTTTGATACACTTAGATAAACTTTGATACACTTAGATATACTTTGATACACTTAGATATACTTTGATATACTTTGACGACCTTAGATATACTTTGATACACTTAGATATACTTTGACACCCTTAGATATACTTTGATACACTCAGATATACTTTGATACACTTTGATACACTTAGATATACTTTGATATACTTTGATACACTTAGATATACTTTTATACACTTAGATATACTTTTAAACACTTTGATACACTTAGATATACTTTGATACACTTATATATACTTTGACATACTTTGATGCACTTAGATATACTTTAATACATTTAGATATACTTTGATACACTTTGATACACTTATATATACTTTAATATACTTTGAAACACATTGATATACTTTGATATACTTTGATATACTTTGATACACTTTGATAAACTTTGATATCCGTTGATACACTTATATATACTTTGATACACTTAGATATACTTTGATATACTTTGATACACTTTGATACACTTAGATAAACTTTGATACACTTAGATATACTTTGATACACTTAGATATACTTTGATATACTTTGACACCCTTAGATATACTTTGATACACTTAGATATACTTTGACACCCTTAGATATACTTTGATACACTCAGATATACTTTGATACACTTTGATACACTTAGATATACTTTGATATACTTTGATACACTTAGATATACTTTTATACACTTAGATATACTTTTAAACACTTTGATACACTTAGATATACTTTGATACACTTATATATACTTTGACATACTTTGATGCACTTAGATATACTTTAATACATTTAGATACACTTTGATACACTTTGATACACTTAGATATACTTTGATATACTTTGATCCACATTGATATACTTTGATACACTTAGATATACTTTGATATACTTTGATACACTTAGATTTACTTTGATACACTTAGATATACTTTGATACACTTTCATATACTTTGATACACTTTGATACACTTAGATATACTTTGATACACTTATATATACTTTGACATACTTTGATGAACTTAGATATACTTTAATACAATTAGATATAATTTGATACACTTAGATATACTTTGATACACTTTGATATACTTAGATACACTTTGATACACTTAGATAAACTTTGATACACTTAGACATACTTTGATACACTTAGATATAATTTGATATACTTTGACACCCTTAGATATACAGTACTTTGATACACTTAGATATACTTTGATATACTTTGATACACTTATATAAACTTTGATACACTTAGTTATACTTTGATACACTTAGATACACTTAGATATACTTTGATACACTTAGATATACTTTGATACGATTTGATACATTTAGATATACTTTGATACACTTAGATATACTTTGATATACTTTGATACACTTTGATACACTTAGATAAACTTTGATACACTTTGATACACTTAGATATACTTTGATACACTTAGATATACTTTGATACATTTTGATACATTTAGATATACTTTGATACACATAGATATACTTTGATATACTTTGATACACTTAGATTTACTTTGACACACTTAGATTTACTTTGATACACTTAAATATACTTTGAATAACTTAGATATACTTTGATACACTTAGATATACTTTGATATACTTTGACACACTTAGATATACTTTGATACACTTAGATATACTTTGACACCCTTAGATATACTTTAATACACTTAGATATACTTTGATACACTTTGATACACTTAGATATACTTTGATATACTTTGATACACTTAGATATACTTTTATACACTTAGATATACTTTTAAACACTTTGATACACTTAGATATACTTTGATACACTTATATATACTTTGACATACTTTGATAAACTTATATATACTTTAATACACTTAGATATACTTTGATACACTTTGATACACTTAGATATACTTTGATATACTTTGAAACACTTAAATATACTTTTATACACTTAGATATACTTTTTAACACTTTGATACACTTAGATATACTTTGATACACTTATATATACTTTGACATACTTTGATGCACTTAGATATACTTTAATACACTTAGATATACTTTAAAACACTTTGATACACTTAGATATACTTTGATATACTTTGATACACTTTGATATACTTTGATACACTTTGATACACTTAGATATACTTTGATATACTTTTATACACTTAGATTTACTTTGATACACTTAGATTTACTTTGATACACTTAGATATACTTTGATACACATTGATATACTTTGATACACTTTGATACACTTAGATATACTTTGATACACTTAGATATACTTTGATACACTTAGATATAATTTGATATACTTTGACACACTTAGATATACTTTGATACACTTAAATATACTTTGACACCCTTAGATATACTTTGATACACTTAGATATACTTTGATACACTTTGATACACTTATATATACTTTGATATACTTTGATACACTTAGATATACTTTTATACACTTAGATATACTTTTTAACACTTTGATACACTTAGATATACTTTGATACACTTATATATACTTTGACATACTTTGATGCACTTAGATATACTTTAATACACTTAGATATACTTTAAAACACTTTGATACACTTAGATATACTTTGATATACTTTGATACACATTGATATACTTTGATATACTTTGATATACTTTGATACACTTAGATATACATTGATAAACTTTGACACACTTATATTTACTTTGATACACTTAGATTTACTTTAATACACTTAGATATACTTTGATACACTTTGATATACTTTGATACACTTTGATAAACTTTGATATCCGTTGATACACTTATATATACTTTGATACACTTAGATATACTTTGATATACTTTGATACACTTTGATACACTTAGATAAACTTTGATACACTTAGATATACTTTGATACACTTAGATATACTTTGATATACTTTGACGACCTTAGATATACTTTGATACACTTAGATATACTTTGACACCCTTAGATATACTTTGATACACTCAGATATACTTTGATACACTTTGATACACTTAGATATACTTTGATATACTTTGATACACTTAGATATACTTTTATACACTTAGATATACTTTTAAACACTTTGATACACTTAGATATACTTTGATACACTTTCATATACTTTGATACACTTTGATACACTTAGATATCCTTTGATACACTTATATATACTTTGACATACTTTGATGGACTTAGATATACTTTAATACAATTAGATATAATTTGATACACTTAGATATACTTTGATACACTTTGATATACTTAGATACACTTTGATACACTTAGATAAACTTTGATACACTTAGACATACTTTGATACACTTAGATATAATTTGATATACTTTGACACCCTTAGATATACAGTACTTTGATACACTTAGATATACTTTGATATACTTTGATACACTTATATAAACTTTGATACACTTAGTTATACTTTGATACACTTAGATACACTTAGATATACTTTGATACACTTAGATATACTTTGATACGATTTGATACATTTAGATATACTTTGATACACTTAGATAAACTTTGATATACTTTGATACACTTTGATACACTTAGATAAACTTTGATACACTTTGATACACTTAGATATACTTTGATACACTTAGATATACTTTGATACATTTTGATACATTTAGATATACTTTGATATACTTTGATACACTTAGATTTACTTTGACACACTTAGATTTACTTTGATACACTTAAATATACTTTGAATAACTTAGATATACTTTGATACACTTAGATATACTTTGATATACTTTGACACACTTAGATATACTTTGATACACTTAGATATACTTTGACACCCTTAGATATACTTTAATACACTTAGATATACTTTGATACACTTTGATACACTTAGATATACTTTGATATACTTTGATACACTTAGATATACTTTTATACACTTAGATATACTTTTAAACACTTTGATACACTTAGATATACTTTGATACACTTATATATACTTTGACATACTTTGATAAACTTATATATACTTTAATACACTTAGATATACTTTGATACACTTTGATACACTTAGATATACTTTGATATACTTTGAAACACTTAAATATACTTTTATACACTTAGATATACTTTTTAACACTTTGATACACTTAGATATACTTTGATACACT
Source organism: Macrosteles quadrilineatus (assembly GCF_028750875.1). Classification (NCBI taxonomy): domain Eukaryota; kingdom Metazoa; phylum Arthropoda; class Insecta; order Hemiptera; family Cicadellidae; genus Macrosteles; species Macrosteles quadrilineatus. The sequence goes on along the minus strand of NW_026542619.1, from coordinate 584,491 downwards.
TATATATACTTTGACATACTTTGATGCACTTAGATATACTTTAATACACTTAGATATACTTTAAAACACTTTGATACACTTAGATATACTTTGATATACTTTGATACACTTTGATATACTTTGATACACTTTGATACACTTAGATATACTTTGATATACTTTTATACACTTAGATTTACTTTGATACACTTAGATTTACTTTGATACACTTAGATATACTTTGATACACTTTGATATACTTTGATACACTTTGATACACTTAGATATACTTTGATACACTTAGATATACTTTGATACACTTAGATATACTTTGATATACTTTGACACACTTAGATATACTTTGATACACTTAAATATACTTTGACACCCTTAGATATACTTTGATACACTTAGATATACTTTGATACACTTTGATACACTTATATATACTTTGATATACTTTGATACACTTAGATATACTTTTATACACTTAGATATACTTTTTAACACTTTGATACACTTAGATATACTTTGATACACTTATATATACTTTGACATACTTTGATGCACTTAGATATACTTTAATACACTTAGATATACTTTAAAACACTTTGATACACTTAGATATACTTTGATATACTTTGATACACATTGATATACTTTGATATACTTTGATATACTTTGATACACTTAGATATACTTTGATACACTTTGATATACTTTGATACACTTTGATAAACTTTGATATCCGTTGATACACTTATATATACTTTGATACACTTAGATATACTTTGATATACTTTGATACACTTTGATACACTTAGATAAACTTTGATACACTTAGATATACTTTGATACACTTAGATATACTTTGATATACTTTGACGACCTTAGATATACTTTGATACACTTAGATATACTTTGACACCCTTAGATATACTTTGATACACTCAGATATACTTTGATACACTTTGATACACTTAGATATACTTTGATATACTTTGATACACTTAGATATACTTTTATACACTTAGATATACTTTTAAACACTTTGATACACTTAGATATACTTTGATACACTTTCATATACTTTGATACACTTTGATACACTTACATATACTTTGATACACTTATATATACTTTGACATACTTTGATGGACTTAGATATACTTTAATACACTTAGATATAATTTGATACACTTAGATATACTTTGATACACTTTGATATACTTAGATACACTTTGATACACTTAGATAAACTTTGATACACTTAGACATACTTTGATACACTTAGATATAATTTGATATACTTTGACACCCTTAGATATACAGTACTTTGATACACTTAGATATACTTTGATATACTTTGATACACTTATATAAACTTTGATACACTTAGTTATACTTTGATACACTTAGATACACTTAGATATACTTTGATACACTTAGATATACTTTGATACGATTTGATACATTTAGATATACTTTGATACACTTAGATAAACTTTGATATACTTTGATACACTTTGATACACTTAGATAAACTTTGATACACTTTGATACACTTAGATATACTTTGATACACTTAGATATACTTTGATACATTTTGATACATTTAGATATACTTTGATATACTTTGATACACTTAGATTTACTTTGACACACTTAGATTTACTTTGATACACTTAAATATACTTTGAATAACTTAGATATACTTTGATACACTTAGATATACTTTGATATACTTTGACACACTTAGATATACTTTGATACACTTAGATATACTTTGACACCCTTAGATATACTTTAATACACTTAGATATACTTTGATACACTTTGATACACTTAGATATACTTTGATATACTTTGATACACTTAGATATACTTTTATACACTTAGATATACTTTTAAACACTTTGATACACTTAGATATACTTTGATACACTTATATATACTTTGACATACTTTGATAAACTTATATATACTTTAATACACTTAGATATACTTTGATACACTTTGATACACTTAGATATACTTTGATATACTTTGAAACACTTAAATATACTTTTATACACTTAGATATACTTTTTAACACTTTGATACACTTAGATATACTTTGATACACTTATATATACTTTGACATACTTTGATGCACTTAGATATACTTTAATACACTTAGATATACTTTAAAACACTTTGATACACTTAGATATACTTTGATATACTTTGATACACTTTGATATACTTTGATACACTTTGATACACTTAGATATACTTTGATATACTTTTATACACTTAGATTTACTTTGATACACTTAGATTTACTTTGATACACTTAGATATACTTTGATACACTTTGATATACTTTGATACACTTTGATACACTTAGATATACTTTGATACACTTAGATATACTTTGATACACTTAGATATACTTTGATATACTTTGACACACTTAGATATACTTTGATACACTTAAATATACTTTGACACCCTTAGATATACTTTGATACACTTAGATATACTTTGATACACTTTGATACACTTATATATACTTTGATATACTTTGATACACTTAGATATACTTTTATACACTTAGATATACTTTTTAACACTTTGATACACTTAGATATACTTTGATACACTTATATATACTTTGACATACTTTGATGCACTTAGATATACTTTAATACACTTAGATATACTTTAAAACACTTTGATACACTTAGATATACTTTGATATACTTTGATACACATTGATATACTTTGATATACTTTGATATACTTTGATACACTTAGATATACTTTGATACACTTTGATATACTTTGATACACTTTGATAAACTTTGATATCCGTTGATACACTTATATATACTTTGATACACTTAGATATACTTTGATATACTTTGATACACTTTGATACACTTAGATAAACTTTGATACACTTAGATATACTTTGATACACTTAGATATACTTTGATATACTTTGACGACCTTAGATATACTTTGATACACTTAGATATACTTTGACACCCTTAGATATACTTTGATACACTCAGATATACTTTGATACACTTTGATACACTTAGATATACTTTGATATACTTTGATACACTTAGATATACTTTTATACACTTAGATATACTTTTAAACACTTTGATACACTTAGATATACTTTGATACACTTTCATATACTTTGATACACTTTGATACACTTAGATATACTTTGATACACTTATATATACTTTGACATACTTTGATGGACTTAGATATACTTTAATACACTTAGATATAATTTGATACACTTAGATATACTTTGATACACTTTGATATACTTAGATACACTTTGATACACTTAGATAAACTTTGATACACTTAGACATACTTTGATACACTTAGATATAATTTGATATACTTTGACACCCTTAGATATACAGTACTTTGATACACTTAGATATACTTTGATATACTTTGATACACTTATATAAACTTTGATACACTTAGTTATACTTTGATACACTTAGATACACTTAGATATACTTTGATACACTTAGATATACTTTGATACGTTTTGATACATTTAGATATACTTTGATACACTTAGATATACTTTGATATGCTTTGATACACTTTGATACACTTAGATAAACTTTAATACACTTTGATACACTTAGATATACTTTGATACACTTAGATATACTTTGATACATTTTGATACATTTAGATATACTTTGATACACATAGATATACTTTGATATACTTTGATACACTTAGATTTACTTTGATACACTTAGATTTACTTTGATACACTTAGATATACTTTGATACACTTTCATATACTTTGATACACTTTGATACACTTAGATATACTTTGATACACTTATATATACTTTGACATACTTTGATGAACTTAGATATACTTTAATACACTTAGATATAATTTGATACACTTAGATATACTTTGATACACTTTGATATACTTAGATACACTTTGATACACTTAGATAAACTTTGATACACTTAGACATACTTTGATACACTTAGATATAATTTGATATACTTTGACACCCTTAGATATACAGTACTTTGATACACTTAGATATACTTTGATATACTTTGATACACTTATATAAACTTTGATACACTTAGTTATAGTTTGATACACTTAGATACACTTAGATATACTTTGATACACTTAGATATACTTTGATACGTTTTGATACATTTAGATATACTTTGATACACTTAGATATACTTTGATATACTTTGATACACTTTGATACACTTAGATAAACTTTGATACACTTTGATACACTTAGATATACTTTGATACACTTAGATATACTTTGATACATTTTGATACATTTAGATATACTTTGATACACATAGATATACTTTGATATACTTTGATACACTTAGATTTACTTTGATACACTTAGATTTACTTTGATACACTTAAATATACTTTGAATAACTTAGATATACTTTGATACACTTAGATATACTTTGATATACTTTGACACAATTAGATATACTTTGATACACTTAGATATACTTTGACAGCCTTAGATATACTTTGATACACTTAGATATACTTTGATACACTTTGATACACTTAGATATACTTTGATATACTTTGATACACTTAGATATACTTTTATACACTTAGATATACTTTTAAACACTTTGATACACTTAGATATACTTTGATACACTTATATATACTTTGACATACTTTGATGCACTTATATATACTTTAATACACTTAGATATACTTTGATACACTTTGATACACTTAGATATACTTTGATATACTTTTATACACTTAAATATACTTTTATACACTGAGATATACTTTTTAACACTTTGATACACTTAGATATACTTTGATACACTTATATATACTTTGACATACTTTGATGCACTTAGATATACTTTAATACACTTAGATATACTTTAAAACACTTTGATACACTTAGATATACTTTGATATACTTTGATACACTTTGATATACTTTGATACACTTTGATACACTTAGATATACTTTGATATACTTTTATACACTTAGATTTACTTTGATACACTTAGATTTACTTTGATACACTTAGATATACTTTGATACACTTTGATATACTTTGATACACTTTGATACACTTAGATATACTTTGATACACTTAGATATACTTTGATACACTTAGATATACTTTGATATACTTTGACACACTTAGATATACTTTGATACACTTAAATATACTTTGACACCCTTAGATATACTTTGATACACTTAGATATACTTTTATACACTTAGATATACTTTTTAACACTTTGATACACTTAGATATACTTTGATTCACTTATATATACTTTGACATACTTTGATGCACTTAGATATACTTTAATACACTTAGATATACTTTAAAACACTTTGATACACTTAGATATACTTTGATATACTTTGATACACATTGATATACTTTGATATACTTTGATACAGTTAGATATACATTGATAAACTTTGACACACTTAGATTTACTTTGATACACTTAGATTTACTTTAATACACTTAGATATACTTTGATACACTTTGATATACTTTGATACACTTTGATAAACTTTGATATCCGTTGATACACTTATATATACTTTGATACACTTAGATATACTTTGATATACTTTGATACACTTTGATACACTTAGATAAACTTTGATACACTTAGATATACTTTGATACACTTAGATATACTTTGATATACTTTGACGACCTTAGATATACTTTGATACACTTAGATATACTTTGACACCCTTAGATATACTTTGATACACTCAGATATACTTTGATACACTTTGATACACTTAGATATACTTTGATATACTTTGATACACTTAGATATACTTTTATACACTTAGATATACTTTTAAACACTTTGATACACTTAGATATACTTTGATACACTTATATATACTTTGACATACTTTGATGCACTTAGATATACTTTAATACATTTAGATATACTTTGATACACTTTGATACACTTATATATACTTTGATATACTTTGAAACACATTGATATACTTTGATATACTTTGATACACTTAGATATACTTTGATATACTTTGATACACTTAGATTTACTTTGATACACTTAGATATACTTTGATACACTTTCATATACTTTGATACACTTTGATACACTTAGATATACTTTGATACACTTATATATACTTTGACATACTTTGATGAACTTAGATATACTTTAATACACTTAGATATAATTAGATACACTTAGATATACTTTGATACACTTTGATATACTTTGATACACTTAGACATACTTTGATACACTTAGATATAATTTGATATACTTTGACACCCTTAGATATACAGTACTTTAAAACACTTAGATATACTTTGATATACTTTGATACACTTATATAAGATTTGATACACTTAGTTATACTTTGATACACTTAGATACACTTAGATATACTTTGATACACTTAGATATACTTTGATACGTTTTGATACATTTAGATATACTTTGATACACTTAGATATACTTTGATATGCTTTGATACACTTTGATACACTTAGATAAACTTTGATACACTTTGATACACTTAGATATACTTTGATACACTTAGATATACTTTGATACATTTTGATACATTTAGATATACTTTGATACACATAGATATACTTTGATATACTTTGATACACTTAGATTTACTTTGATACACTTAGATTTACTTTGATACACTTAAATATACTTTGAATAACTTAGATATACTTTGATACACTTAGATATACTTTGATATACTTTGACACACTTAGATATACTTTGATACACTTAGATATACTTTGACACCCTTAGATATACTTTGATACACTTAGATATACTTTGATACACTTTGATACACTTAGATATACTTTGATACACTTAGATATACTTTGATACACTTAGATATACTTTGATATACTTTGACACACTTAGATATACTTTGATACACTTAAATATACTTTGACACCCTTAGATATACTTTGATACACTTAGATATACTTTGATACACTTTGATACACTTATATATACTTTGATATACTTTGATACACTTAGATATACTTTTATACACTTAGATATACTTTTTAACACTTTGATACACTTAGATATACTTTGATACACTTATATATACTTTGACATACTTTGATGCACTTAGATATACTTTAATACACTTAGATATACTTTAACACACTTTGATACACTTAGATATACTTTGATATTCTTTGATACACATTGATATACTTTGATATAGTTTGATACACTTAGATATACATTGATATACTTTGATACACTTAGATTTACTTTGATACACTTACATTTACTTTAATACACTTAGATATACTTTGATACACTTTGATATACTTTGATACACTTTGATAAACTTTGATATCCGTTGATACACTTATATATACTTTGATACACTTAGATATACTTTGATATACTTTGATACACTTTGATACACTTAGATAAACTTTGATACACTTAGATATACTTTGATACACTTAGATATACTTTGATATACTTTGACACCCTTAGATATACTTTGATACACTTAGATATACTTTGACACCCTTAGATATACTTTGATACACTCAGATATACTTTGATACACTTTGATACACTTAGATATACTTTGATATACTTTGATACACTTAGATATACTTTTATACACTTAGATATACTTTTAAACACTTTGATACACTTAGATATACTTTGATACACTTATATATACTTTGACATACTTTGATGCACTTAGATATACTTTAATACATTTAGATACACTTTGATACACTTTGATACACTTAGATATACTTTGATATACTTTGATACACATTGATATACTTTGATATACTTTGATACACTTAGATATACTTTGATATACTTTGATACACTTAGATTTACTTTGATACACTTAGATATATTTTTATACACTTTCATATACTTTGATACACTTTGATACACTTAGATATACTTTGATACACTTATATATACTTTGACATACTTTGATGAACTTAGATATACTTTAATACACTTAGATATAATTTGATACACTTAGATATACTTTGATACACTTTGATATACTTAGATACACTTTGATACACTTAGATAAACTTTGATACACTTAGACATACTTTGATACACTTAGATATAATTTGATATACTTTGACACCCTTAGATATACAGTACTTTGATACACTTAGATATACTTTGATATACTTTGATACACTTATATAAACTTTGATACACTTAGTTATACTTTGATACACTTAGATATACTTAGATATACTTTGATACACTTAGATATACTTTGATACGTTTTGATACATTTAGATATACTTTGATACACTTAGATATACTTTGATATACTTTGATACACATTGATACACTTAGATAAACTTTGATACACTTTGATACACTTAGATATACTTTGATACACTTAGATATACTTTGATACATTTTGATACATTTAGATATACTTTGATACACATAGATATACTTTGATATACTTTGATACACTTAGATTTACTTTGATACACTTAGATTTACTTTGATACACTTAAATATACTTTGAATAACTTAGATATACTTTGATACACTTAGATATACTTTGATATACTTTGACACACTTAGATATACTTTGATACACTTAGATATACTTTGACACACTTAGATATACTTTAATACACTTAGATATACTTTGATACACTTTGATACACTTAGATATACTTTGATATACTTTGATACACTTAGATATACTTTTATACACTTAGATATACTTTTAAACACTTTGATACACTTAGATATACTTTGATACACTTATATATACTTTGACATACTTTGATGCACTTATATATACTTTAATACACTTAGATATACTTTGATACACTTTGATACACTTAGATATACTTTGATATACTTTGATACACTTAAATATACTTTTATACACTTAGATATACTTTTTAACACTTTGATACACTTAGATATACTTTGATACACTTATATATACTTTGACATACTTTGATGCACTTAGATATACTTTAATACACTTAGATATACTTTAAAACACTTTGATACACTTAGATATACTTTGATATACTTTGATACACTTTGATATACTTTGATACACTTTGATACACTTAGATATACTTTGATATACTTTTATACACTTAGATTTACTTTGATACACTTAGATTTACTTTGATACACTTAGATATACTTTGATACACTTTGATATACTTTGATACACTTTGATACACTTAGATATACTTTGATACACTTAGATATACTTTGATACACTTAGATATACTTTGATATACTTTGACACACTTAGATATACTTTGATACACTTAAATATACTTTGACACCCTTAGATATACTTTGATACACTTAGATATACTTTGATACACTTTGATACACTTATATATACTTTGATATACTTTGATACACTTAGATATACTTTTATACACTTAGATATACTTTTTAACACTTTGATACACTTAGATATACTTTGATACACTTATATATACTTTGACATACTTTGATGCACTTAGATATACTTTAATACACTTAGATATACTTTAAAACACTTTGATACACTTAGATATACTTTGATATACTTTGATACACATTGATATACTTTGATATACTTTGATACACTTAGATATACATTGATAAACTTTGACACACTTAGATTTACTTTGATACACTTAGATTTACTTTAATACACTTAGATATACTTTGATACACTTTGATATACTTTGATACACTTTGATAAACTTTGATATCCGTTGATACACTTATATATACTTTGATACACTTAGATATACTTTGATATACTTTGATACACTTTGATACACTTACATAAACTTTGATACACTTAGATATACTTTGATACACTTAGATATACTTTGATATACTTTGACGACCTTAGATATACTTTGATAAACTTAGATATACTTTGACACCCTTAGATATACTTTGATACACTCAGATATACTTTGATACACTTTGATACACTTAGATATACTTTGATATACTTTGATACACTTAGATATACTTTTATACACTTAGATATACTTTTAAACACTTTGATACACTTAGATATACTTTGATACACTTATATATACTTTGACATACTTTGATGCACTTAGATATACTTTAATACATTTAGATATAATTTGATACACTTTGATACACTTAGATATACTTTGATATACTTTGATACACATTGATATACTTTGATATACTTTGATACACTTAGATATACCTTGATATACTTTGATACACTTAGATTTACTTTGATACACTTAGATATACTTTGATACACTTTCATATACTTTGATACACTTTGATACACTTAGATATACTTTGATACACTTATATATACTTTGACATACTTTGATGAACTTAGATATACTTTAATACACTTAGATATAATTTGATACACTTAGATATACTTTGATACACTTTGATATACTTAGATACACTTTGATACACTTAGATAAACTTTGATACACTTAGACATACTTTGATACACTTAGATATAATTTGATATACTTTGACACCCTTAGATATACAGTACTTTGATACACTTAGATATACTTTGATATACTTTGATACACTTATATAAACTTTGATACACTTAGTTATACTTTGATACACTTAGATACACTTAGATATACTTTGATACACTTAGATATACTTTGATACGTTTTGATACATTTAGATATACTTTGATACACTTAGATATACTTTGATATGCTTTGATACACTTTGATACACTTAGATAAACTTTGATACACTTTGATACACTTAGATATACTTTGATATACTTTGATACACTTAGATATACTTTGATACACTTATATATACTTTGACATACTTTGATGCACTTAGATATACTTTAATACACTTAGATATAATTTAAAACACTTTGATACACTTAGATATACTTTGATATTCTTTGATACACATTGATATACTTTGATATAGTTTGATACACTTAGATATACATTGATATACTTTGATACAATTAGATTTACTTTGATACACTTAGATTTACTTTAATACACTTAGATATAATTTGATATACTTTGACACCCTTAGATATACAGTACTTTGATACACTTAGATATACTTTGATATACTTTGATACACTTATATAAACTTTGATACACTTAGTTATACTTTGATACACTTAGATATACTTAGATATACTTTGATACACTTAGATATACTTTGATACGTTTTGATACATTTAGATATACTTTGATACACTTAGATATACTTTGATATACTTTGATACACATTGATACACTTAGATAAACTTTGATACACTTTGATACACTTAGATATACTTTGATACACTTAGATATACTTTGATACATTTTGATACATCTAGATATACTTTGATACACATAGATATACTTTGATATACTTTGATACACTTAGATTTACTTTGATACACTTAGATTTACTTTGATACACTTAAATATACTTTGAATAACTTAGATATACTTTGATACACTAAGATATACTTTGATATACTTTGACACACTTAGATATACTTTGATACACTTAGATATACTTTGACACACTTAGATATAATTTAATACACTTAGATATACTTTGATACACTTTGATACACTTAGATATACTTTGATATACTTTAATACACTTAGATATACTTTTATACACTTAGATATACTTTTAAACACTTTGATACACTTAGATATACTTTGATACACTTATATATACTTTGACATACTTTGATGCACTTATATATACTTTAATACACTTAGATATACTTTGATACACTTTGATACACTTAGATATACTTTGATATACTTTGATACACTTAAATATACTTTTATACACTTAGATATACTTTTTAACACTTTGATACACTTAGATATACTTTGATACATTTATATATACTTTGACATACTTTGATGCACTTAGATATACTTTAATACACTTAGATATACTTTAAAACACTTTGATACACTTAGATATACTTTGATATACTTTGATACACTTTGATATACTTTGATACACTTTGATACACTTAGATATACTTTGATATACTTTTATACACTTAGATTTACTTTGATACACTTAGATTTACTTTGATACACTTAGATATACTTTGATACACTTTGATATACTTTGATACACTTTGATACACTTAGATATACTTTGATACACTTAGATATACTTTGATACACTTAGATATACTTTGATATACTTTGACACACTTAGATATACTTTGATACACTTAAATATACTTTGACACCCTTAGATATACTTTGATACACTTAGATATACTTTGATACACTTTGATACACTTATATATACTTTGATATACTTTGATACACTTAGATATACTTTTATACACTTAGATATACTTTTTAACACTTTGATACACTTAGATATACTTTGATACACTTATATATACTTTGACATACTTTGATGCACTTAGATATACTTTAATACACTTAGATATACTTTAAAACACTTTGATACACTTAGATATACTTTGATATACTTTGATACACATTGATATACTTTGATATACTTTGATACACTTAGATATACATTGATAAACTTTGACACACTTAGATTTACTTTGATACACTTAGATTTACTTTAATACACTTAGATATACTTTGATACACTTTGATATACTTTGATACACTTTGATAAACTTTGATATCCATTGATACACTTATATATACTTTGATACACTTAGATATACTTTGATATACTTTGATACACTTTGATACACTTAGATAAACTTTGATACACTTAGATATACTTTGATACACTTAGATATACTTTGATATACTTTGACACCCTTAGATATACTTTGATACACTCAGATATACTTTGATACACTTTGATACACTTAGATATACTTTGATATACTTTGATACACTTAGATATACTTTTATACACTTAGATATACTTTTAAACACTTTGATACACTTAGATATACTTTGATACACTTATATATACTTTGACATACTTTGATGCACTTAGATATACTTTAATACATTTAGATATATTTTGATACACTTTGATACACTTATATATACTTTGATATACTTTGAAACACATTGATATACTTTGATATACTTTGATACACTTAGATATACTTTGATATACTTTGATACACTTAGATTTACTTTGATACACTTAGATATACTTTGATACACTTTTATATACTTTGATACACTTTGATACACTTAGATATACTTTGATACACTTATATATACTTTGACATACTTTGATGAACTTAGATATACTTTAATACACTTAGATATAATTTGATACACTTAGATATACTTTGATACACTTTGATATACTTTGATACACTTAGACATACTTTGATACACTTAGATATAATTTGATATACTTTGACACCCTTAGATATACAGTACTTTGATACACTTAGATATACTTTGATATACTTTGATACACTTATATAAACTTTGATACACTTAGTTATACTTTGATACACTTAGATACACTTAGATATACTTTGATACACTTAGATATACTTTGATACGTTTTGATACATTTAGATATACTTTGATACACTTAGATATACTTTGATATGCTTTGATACACTTTGATACACTTAGATAAACTTTGATACACTTTGATACACTTAGATATACTTTGATACATTTAGATATACTTTGATACATTTTGATACATTTAGATATACTTTGATACACATAGATATACTTTGATATACTTTGATACACTTAGATTTACTTTGATACACTTAGATTTACTTTGATACACTTAAATATACTTTGAATAACTTAGATATACTTTGATACACTTAGATATACTTTGATATACTTTGACACACTTAGATATACTTTGATACACTTAGATATACTTTGACACCCTTAGATATACTTTGATACACTTAGATATACTTTGATACACTTTGATACAATTAGATATACTTTGATACACTTAGATATACTTTGATACACTTAGATATACTTTGATATACTTTGACACACTTAGATATACTTTGATACACTTAAATATACTTTGACACCCTTAGATATACTTTGATACACTTAGATATACTTTGATACACTTTGATACACTTATATATACTTTGATATACTTTGATACACTTAGATATACTTTTATACACTTAGATATACTTTTTAACACTTTGATACACTTAGATATACTTTGATACACTTATATATACTTTGACATACTTTGATGCACTTAGATATACTTTAATACACTTAGATATACTTTAAAACACTTTGATACACTTAGATATACTTTGATATTCTTTGATACACATTGATATACTTTGATATAGTTTGATACACTTAGATATACATTGATATACTTTGATACACTTAGATTTACTTTGATACACTTAGATTTACTTTAATACACTTAGATATACTTTGATACACTTTGATATACTTTGATACACTTTGATAAACTTTGATATCCGTTGATACACTTATATATACTTTGATACACTTAGATATACTTTGATATACTTTGATACACTTTGATACACTTAGATAAACTTTGATACACTTAGATATACTTTGATACACTTAGATATACTTTGATATACTTTGACACCCTTAGATATACTTTGATACACTTAGATATACTTTGACACCCTTAGATATACTTTGATACACTCAGATATACTTTGATACACTTTGATACACTTAGATATACTTTGATATACTTTGATACACTTAGATATACTTTTATACACTTAGATATACTTTTAAACACTTTAATACACTTAGATATACTTTGATACACTTATATATACTTTGACATACTTTGATGCACTTAGATATACTTTAATACATTTAGATACACTTTGATACACTTTGATACACTTAGATATACTTTGATATACTTTGATACACATTGATATACTTTGATATACTTTGATACACTTAGATATACTTTGATATACTTTGATACACTTAGATTTACTTTGATACACTTAGATATACTTTGATACACTTTCATATACTTTGATACACTTTGATACACTTAGATATACTTTGATACACTTATATATACTTTGACATACTTTGATGAACTTAGATATACTTTAATACACTTAGATATAATTTGATACACTTAGATATACTTTGATACACTTTGATATACTTAGATACACTTTGATACACTTAGATAAACTTTGATACACTTAGACATACTTTGATACACTTAGATATAATTTGATATACTTTGACACCCTTAGATATACAGTACTTTGATACACTTAGATATACTTTGATATACTTTGATACACTTATATAAACTTTGATACACTTAGTTATACTTTGATACACTTAGATATACTTAGATATACTTTGATACACTTAGATATACTTTGATACGTTTTGATACATTTAGATATACTTTGATACACTTAGATATACTTTGATATACTTTGATACACATTGATACACTTAGATAAACTTTGATACACTTTGATACACTTAGATATACTTTGATACACTTAGATATACTTTAATACACTTAGATATACTTTGATACATTTTGATACATTTAGATATACTTTGATACACATAGATATACTTTGATATACTTTGATACACTTAGATTTACTTTGATACACTTAGATTTACTTTGATACACTTAAATATACTTTGAATAACTTAGATATACTTTGATACACTTAGATATACTTTGATATACTTTGACACACTTAGATATACTTTGATACACTTAGATATACTTTGACACCCTTAGATATACTTTGATACACTTAGATATACTTTGATACACTTTGATACACTTAGATATACTTTGATATACTTTGATACACTTAGATATACTTTTATACACTTAGATATACTTTTAAACACTTTGATACACTTAGATATACTTTGATACACTTATATATACTTTGACATACTTTGATGCACTTATATATACTTTAATACACTTAGATATACTTTGATACACTTTGATACACTTAGATATACTTTGATATACTTTGATACACTTAAATATACTTTTATACAATTAGATATACTTTTTAACACTTTGATACACTTAGATATACTTTGATACACTTATATATACTTTGACATACTTTAAATGCACTTAAATATACTTTAATACACTTAGATATACTTTAAAACACTTTGATACACTTAGATATACTTTGATATACTTTGATACACTTTGATATACTTGGATATACTTTGATACACTTAGATATACATTGATATACTTTGATACACTTAGATTTACTTTGATACACTTAGATTTACTTTAATACACTTAGATTTACTTTGATACACTTTGATATACTTTGATACACTTTGATAAACTTTGATATTCGTTGATACACTTATATATAATTTGATACACTTAGATATACTTTGATATACTTTGATACACTTAGATAAACTTTAATACACTTAGATATACTTTGATACACTTAGATATACTTTGATATACTTTGACACCCTTAGATATACTTTGATACACTTAGATATACTTTGATACCCTTAGATATACTTTGATACACTTAGATATACTTTGATACACTTTGATACACTTAGATATACTTTGATATACTTTGATACACTTAGATATACTTTTATACACTTAGATATACATTTAAACACTTTGATACACTTAGATATACTTTGATACACTTGTATATACTTTGACAAACTTTGATGCACTTAGATATACTTTAATACACTTAGATATACTTTGATATACTTTGATACACATTGATACACTTAGATAAACTTTGATACACTTAGATATACTTTGATATACTTTGATACACTTAGATATACTTTTATACACTTAGATATACTTTTAAACACTTTAATACACTTAGATATACTTTGATATACTTTGATACACTTTGATACACTTAGATATACTTTGATATACTTTGATACACATTGATATACTTTGATATACTTTGATACACTTAGATATACTTTGATATACTTTGATACACTTAGATTTACTTTGATACACTTAGATATACTTTGATACACTTATATATACTTTGATACACTTAGATATACTTTGATACACTTAGATATACTTTGATACACTTTGATATACTTAGATACACTTTGATACACTTAGATAAACTTTGATACACTTAGACATACTTTGATACACTTAGATATAATTTGATATACTTTGACACCCTTAGATATACAGTACTTTGATACACTTAGATATACTTTGATATACTTTGATACACTTATATAAACTTTGATACACTTAGTTATACTTTGATACACTTAGATACACTTAGATATACTTTGATACACTTAGATATACTTTGATACGTTTTGATACATTTAGATATACTTTGATACACTTAGATATACTTTGATATACTTTGATACACTTTGATACACTTAGATAAACTTTGATACACTTTGATACACTTAGATATACTTTGATACACTTAGATATACTTTGATACATTTTGATACATTTAGATATACTTTGATACACTTAGATATACTTTGATACACTTAGATATACTTTGATATAATTTGATGCACTTAGATATACTTTAATATACTTAGATATACTTTGATACACTTTGATACACTTAGATATACTTTGATATACTTTGATACACATTGATATACTTTGATATACTTTGATACACTTATATAAACTTTGATACACTTAGTTATACTTTGATACACTTAGATACACTTAGATATACTTTGATACACTTAGATATACTTTGATACGTTTTGATACATTTAGATATACTTTGATACACTTAGATATACTTTGATATACTTTGATACACTTTGATACACTTAGATAAACTTTGATACACTTTGATACACTTAGATATACTTTGATACACTTTGATATACTTTGATACACTTTGATACCCTTAGATATACTTTGATACACTTATATATACTTTGACATACTTTGATGAACTTAGATATACTTTGATACACTTAGATATACTTTGATACACTTAGATATACTTAGATACACTTTGATACACTTAGATATACTTTGATACACTTAGATACACTTAGATATACTTTGATACACTTAGATATACTTTGATACACTTTGATATACTTTAATACACTTTGATACACTTAGATATTAGTTGATACACTAAGATATATTTAGATATACTTTGATACTCTTAAATATACTTTGATACATTTTGATACACTTATATATACTTTGATACACTTAGATATACTTTGATACACTTAGATATACTTTGATACACTTATATATACTTTGATATACTTTGATACACTTAGATAAACTTTGATACACTTAGATGTAATTTGATACACTTAGATACACTTAGATACACTTTGATACACTTAGATATACTTTGATATAATTTGATACACTTTGATACACTTAGATAAACTTTGATACACTTAGATATACTTTGATACACTTAGATATACTTTGATACATTTTGATACAATTAGATATACTTTGATACACTTAGATATACTTTGATATACTTTAATACACTTTGATAGACTTAGATATACTTTGATACACTTAGATATAATTTGATATACTTTGACATCCTTAGATATACAGTAATTTGATACACTTAGATATACTTTGATACACTTATATAAACTTTGATACACTTAGTTATACTTTGATACACTTAGATACACTTAGATATACTTTGATACACTTAGATATACTTTGATACATTTTGATACATTTAGATATACTTTGATACACTTAGATATACTTTGATATACTTTGATACACTTTGATACACTTAGATAAACTTTGATACACTTTGATACACTTAGATATACTTTGATACACTTAGATATACTTTGATACATTTTGATACATTTAGATATACTTTGACACACTTAGATATACTTTGATATACTTTTATACACTTAGATTTACTTTGATACACTTAGATTTACTTTGATACACTTGGATATACTTTGATACACTTTGATATACTTTGATACACTTTGATACACTTAGATATACTTTGATACACTTAGATATACTTTGATACACTTAGATATACTTTGATATACTTTGACACACTTAGATATACTTTGATACACTTAAATATACTTTGACACCCTTAGATATACTTTGATACACTTAGATATACTTTGATACACTTTGATACACTTATATATACTTTGATATACTTTGATACACTTAGATATACTTTTATACACTTAGATATACTTTTTAACACTTTGATACACTTAGATATACTTTGATACACTTATATATACTTTGACATACTTTGATGCACTTAGATATACTTTAATACACTTAGATATACTTTGATACACTTAGATATACTTTGATATACTTTGACACCCTTAGATATACTTTGATACACTTAGATATACTTTGACACCCTTAGATATACTTTGATACACTTAGATATACTTTGATACACTTAGATATACTTTGATATACTTTGATACACTTAGATATACTTTTATACACTTAGATATACTTTTAAACACTTTGATACACTTAGATATACTTTGATACACTTATATATACTTTGACATACTTTGATGCACTTAGATATACTTTAATACACTTAGATATACTTTGATACACTTTGATACACTTAGATATACTTTGATATACTTTGATACACATTGATATACTTTGATATACTTTGATACACTTAGATATACTTTGATATACTTTGATACACTTAGATTTACTTTGATACACTTAGATATACTTTGATACACTTTGATACACTTTGATACACTTAGATAAACTTTGATACACTTTGATACACTTAGATATACTTTGATACACTTAGATATACTTTGATACATTTTGATACATTTAGATATACTTTGATACACTTAGATATACTTTGATATACTTTTATACACTTAGATTTACTTTGATACACTTAGATTTACTTTGATACACTTAGATATACTTTGATACACTTTGATATACTTTGATACACTTTGATACACTTAAATATACTTTTATACACTTAGATATACTTTTTAACACTTTGATACACTTAGATATACTTTGATACACTTATATATACTTTGACATACTTTAAATGCACTTAAATATACTTTAATACACTTAGATATACTTTAAAACACTTTGATACACTTAGATATACTTTGATATACTTTGATACACTTAGATAAACTTTGATACACTTTGATACACTTAGATATACTTTGATACACTTAGATATACTTTGATACATTTTGATACATTTAGATATACTTTGATACACATAAATATACTTTGATATACTTTGATACACTTAGATTTACTTTGATACACTTAGATTTACTTTGATACACTTAAATATACTTTGAATAACTTAGATATACTTTGATACACTTAGATATACTTTGATATACTTTGACACACTTAGATATACTTTGATACACTTAGATATACTTTGACACCCTTAGATATACTTTGATACACTTAGATATACTTTGATACACTTTGATACACTTAGATATACTTTGATATACTTTGATACACTTTGATATACTTGGATATACTTTGATACACTTAGATATACATTGATATACTTTGATACACTTAGATTTACTTTGATACACTTAGATTTACTTTAATACACTTAGATTTACTTTGATACACTTTGATATACTTTGATACACTTTGATAAACTTTGATATTCGTTGATACTTTTATATATAATTTGATACACTTAGATATACTTTGATATACTTTGATACACTTAGATAAACTTTAATACACTTAGATATACTTTGATACACTTAGATATACTTTGATATACTTTGACACCCTTAGATATACTTTGATACACTTAGATATACTTTGATACCCTTAGATATACTTTGATACACTTAGATATACTTTGATACACTTTGATACACTTAGATATACTTTGATATACTTTGATACACTTAGATATACTTTTATACACTTAGATATACATTAAAACACTTTGATACACTTAGATATACTTTGATACACTTGTATATACTTTGACATACTTTGATGCACTTAGATATACTTTAATACACTTAGATATACTTTGATACACTTTGATACACTTAGATATACTTTGATATACTTTGATACACATTGATATACTTTGATATACTTTGATACACTTAGATATAATTTGATATACTTTGATACACTTAGATTTACTTTGATACACTTAGATATACTTTGATACACTTATATATACTTTGATACACTTAGATATACTTTGATACACTTAGATATACTTTGATACACTTTGATATACTTAGATACACTTTGATACACTTAGATAAACTTTGATACACTTAGACATACTTTGATACACTTAGATATAATTTGATATACTTTGACACCCTTAGATATACAGTACTTTGATACACTTAGATATACTTTGATATACTTTGATACACTTATATAAACTTTGATACACTTAGTTATACTTTGATACACTTAGATACACTTAGATATACTTTGATACACTTAGATATACTATGATACGTTTTGATACATTTAGATATACTTTGATACACTTAGATATACTTTGATATACTTTGATACACTTTGATACACTTAGATAAACTTTGATACACTTTGATACACTTAGATATACTTTGATACACTTAGATATACTTTGATACATTTTGATACATTTAGATATACTTTGATACACTTAGATATACTTTGATATAATTTGATGCACTTAGATATACTTTAATATACTTAGATATACTTTGATACACTTTGATACACTTAGATATACTTTGATATACTTTGATACACATTGATATACTTTGATATACTTTGATACACTTATATAAACTTTGATACACTTAGTTATACTTTGATACACTTAGATACACTTAGATATACTTTGATACACTTAGATATACTTTGATACGTTTTGATACATATAGATATACTTTGATACACTTAGATATACTTTGATATACTTTGATACACTTTGATACACTTAGATAAACTTTGATACACTTTGATACACTTAGATATACTTTGATACACTTTGATATACTTTGATACACTTTGATACCCTTAGATATACTTTGATACACTTATATATACTTTGACATACTTTGATGAACTTAGATATACTTTGATACACTTAGATATACTTTGATACACTTAGATATACTTTGATACACTTTGATATACTTAGATACACTTTGATACACTTAGATATACTTTGATACACTTAGATACACTTAGATATACTTTGATACACTTAGATATACTTTGATACACTTTGATATACTTTAATACACTTTGATACACTTAGATATTAGTTGATACACTAAGATATATTTAGATATACTTTGATACTCTTAAATATACTTTGATACATTTTGATACACTTATATATACTTTGATACACTTAGATATACTTTGATACACTTAGATATACTTTGATACACTTATATATACTTTGATATACTTTGATACACTTAGATAAACTTTGATACACTTAGATGTAATTTGATACACTTAGATACACTTAGATACACTTTGATACACTTGGATATACTTTGATACACTTTGATATACTTTGATACACTTTGATACACTTAGATATACTTTGATACACTTAGATATACTTTGATACACTTAGATATACTTTTATACACTTAGATATACTTTTTAACACTTTGATACACTTAGATATACTTTGATACACTTATATATACTTTGACATACTTTGATGCACTTAGATATACTTTAATACACTTAGATATACTTTGATACACTTAGATATACTTTGATATACTTTGACACCCTTAGATATACTTTGATACACTTAGATATACTTTGACACCCTTAGATATACTTTGATACACTTAGATATACTTTGATACACTTAGATATACTTTGATATACTTTGATACACTTAGATATACTTTTATACACTTAGATATACTTTTAAACACTTTGATACACTTAGATATACTTTGATACACTTATATATACTTTGACATACTTTGATGCACTTAGATATACTTTAATACACTTAGATATACTTTGATACACTTTGATACACTTAGATATACTTTGATATACTTTGATACACATTGATATACTTTGATATACTTTGATACACTTAGATATACTTTGATATACTTTGATACACTTAGATTTACTTTGATACACTTAGATATACTTTGATACACTTTGATACACTTTGATACACTTAGATAAACTTTGATACACTTTGATACACTTAGATATACTTTGATACACTTAGATATACTTTGATACATTTTGATACATTTAGATATACTTTGATACACTTAGATATACTTTGATATACTTTTATACACTTAGATTTACTTTGATACACTTAGATTTACTTTGATACACTTAGATATACTTTGATACACTTTGATATACTTTGATACACTTTGATACACTTAAATATACTTTTATACACTTAGATATACTTTTTAACACTTTGATACACTTAGATATACTTTGATACACTTATATATACTTTGACATACTTTAAATGCACTTAAATATACTTTAATACACTTAGATATACTTTAAAACACTTTGATACACTTAGATATACTTTGATATACTTTGATACACTTAGATAAACTTTGATACACTTTGATACACTTAGATATACTTTGATACACTTAGATATACTTTGATACATTTTGATACATTTAGATATACTTTGATACACATAGATATACTTTGATATACTTTGATACACTTAGATTTACTTTGATACACTTAGATTTACTTTGATACACTTAAATATACTTTGAATAACTTAGATATACTTTGATACACTTAGATATACTTTGATATACTTTGACACACTTAGATATACTTTGATACACTTAGATATACTTTGACACCCTTAGATATACTTTGATACACTTAGATATACTTTGATACACTTTGATACACTTAGATATACTTTGATATACTTTGATACACTTTGATATACTTGGATATACTTTGATACACTTAGATATACATTGATATACTTTGATACACTTAGATTTACTTTGATACACTTAGATTTACTTTAATACACTTAGATTTACTTTGATACACTTTGATATACTTTGATACACTTTGATAAACTTTGATACCCTTAGATATACTTTGATACACTTAGATATACTTTGATACACTTTGATACACTTAGATATACTTTGATATACTTTGATACACTTAGATATACTTTTATACACTTAGATATACATTAAAACACTTTGATACACTTAGATATACTTTGATACACTTGTATATACTTTGACATACTTTGATGCACTTAGATATACTTTAATACACTTAGATATACTTTGATACACTTTGATACACTTAGATATACTTTGATATACTTTGATACACATTGATATACTTTGATATACTTTGATACACTTAGATATACTTTGATATACTTTGATACACTTAGATTTACTTTGATACACTTAGATATACTTTGATACACTTATATATACTTTGATACACTTAGATATACTTTGATACACTTAGATATACTTTGATACACTTTGATATACTTAGATACACTTTGATACACTTAGATAAACTTTGATACACTTAGACATACTTTGATACACTTAGATATAATTTGATATACTTTGACACCCTTAGATATACAGTACTTTGATACACTTAGATATACTTTGATATACTTTGATACACTTATATAAACTTTGATACACTTAGTTATACTTTGATACACTTAGATACACTTAGATATACTTTGATACACTTAGATATACTTTGATACGTTTTGATACATTTAGATATACTTTGATACACTTAGATATACTTTGATATACTTTGATACACTTTGATACACTTAGATAAACTTTGATACACTTTGATACACTTAGATATACTTTGATACACTTAGATATACTTTGATACATTTTGATACATTTAGATATACTTTGATACACTTAGATATACTTTGATATAATTTGATGCACTTAGATATACTTTAATATACTTAGATATACTTTGATACACTTTGATACACTTAGATATACTTTGATATACTTTGATACACATTGATATACTTTGATATACTTTGATACACTTATATAAACTTTGATACACTTAGTTATACTTTGATACACTTAGATACACTTAGATATACTTTGATACACTTAGATATACTTTGATACGTTTTGATACATTTAGATATACTTTGATACACTTAGATATACTTTGATATACTTTGATACACTTTGATACACTTAGATAAACTTTGATACACTTTGATACACTTAGATATACTTTAATACACATTGATATACTTTGATACACTTTGATACCCTTAGATATACTTTGATACACTTATATATACTTTGACATACTTTGATGAACTTAGATATACTTTGATACACTTAGATATACTTTGATACACTTAGATATACTTTGATACACTTTGATATACTTAGATACACTTTGATACACTTAGATATACTTTGATACACTTAGATACACTTAGATATACTTTGATACACTTAGATATACTTTGATACACTTTGATATACTTTAATACACTTTGATACACTTAGATATTAGTTGATACACTAAGATATATTTAGATATACTTTGATACTCTTAAATATACTTTGATACATTTTGATACACTTATATATACTTTGATACATTTAGATATACTTTGATACACTTAGATATACTTTGATACACTTATATATACTTTGATATACTTTGATACACTTAGATAAACTTTGATACACTTAGATGTAATTTGATACACTTAGATACACTTAGATACACTTTGATACACTTAGATATACTTTGATATAATTTGATACACTTTGATACACTTAGATAAACTTTGATACACTTAGATATACTTTGATACACTTAGATATACTTTGATACATTTTGATACAATTAGATATACTTTGATACACTTAGATATACTTTGATATACTTTAATACACTTTGATAGACTTAGATATACTTTGATACACTTAGATATAATTTGATATACTTTGACATCCTTAGATATACAGTAATTTGATACACTTAGATATACTTTGATATACTTTGATACACATTGATATACTTTGATATACTTTGATACACTTATATAAACTTTGATACAATTAGTTATACTTTGATACACTTAGATACACTTAGATATACTTTGATACACTTAGATATACTTTGATACGTTTTGATACATTTAGATATACTTTGATACACTTAGATATACTTTGATATACTTTGATACACTTTGATACACTTAGATAAACTTTGATACACTTTGATACACTTAGATATACTTTGATACACTTTGATATACTTTGATACACTTTGATACCCTTAGATATACTTTGATACACTTATATATACTTTGACATACTTTGATGAACTTAGATATACTTTGATACACTTAGATATACTTTGATACACTTAGATATACTTTGATACACTTTGATATACTTAGATACACTTTGATACACTTAGATATACTTTGATACACTTAGATACACTTAGATATACTTTGATACACTTAGATATACTTTGATACACTTTGATATACTTTAATACACTTTGATACACTTAGATATTAGTTGATACACTAAGATATATTTAGATATACTTTGATACTCTTAAATATACTTTGATACATTTTGATACACTTATATATACTTTGATACATTTAGATATACTTTGATACACTTAGATATACTTTGATACACTTATATATACTTTGATATACTTTGATACACTTAGATAAACTTTGATACACTTAGATGTAATTTGATACACTTAGATACACTTAGATACACTTTGATACACTTAGATATACTTTGATATAATTTGATACACTTTGATACACTTAGATAAACTTTGATACACTTAGATATACTTTGATACACTTAGATATACTTTGATACATTTTGATACAATTAGATATACTTTGATACACTTAGATATACTTTGATATACTTTAATACACTTTGATAGACTTAGATATACTTTGATACACTTAGATATAATTTGATATACTTTGACATCCTTAGATATACAGTAATTTGATACACTTAGATATACTTTGATACACTTATATAAACTTTGATACACTTAGTTATACTTTGATACACTTAGATACACTTAGATATACTTTGATACACTTAGATATACTTTGATACATTTTGATACATTTAGATATACTTTGATACACTTAGATATACTTTGATATACTTTGATACACTTTGATACACTTAGATAAACTTTGATACACTTTGATACACTTAGATATACTTTGATACACTTAGATATACTTTGATACATTTTGATACATTTAGATATACTTTGATACACTTAGATATACTTTGATATACTTTTATACACTTAGATTTACTTTGATACACTTAGATTTACTTTGATACACTTGGATATACTTTGATACACTTTGATATACTTTGATACACTTTGATACACTTAGATATACTTTGATACACTTAGATATACTTTGATACACTTAGATATACTTTGATATACTTTGACACACTTAGATATACTTTGATACACTTAAATATACTTTGACACCCTTAGATATACTTTGATACACTTAGATATACTTTGATACACTTTGATACACTTATATATACTTTGATATACTTTGATACACTTAGATATACTTTTATACACTTAGATATACTTTTTAACACTTTGATACACTTAGATATACTTTGATACACTTATATATACTTTGACATACTTTGATGCACTTAGATATACTTTAATACACTTAGATATACTTTGATACACTTAGATATACTTTGATATACTTTGACACCCTTAGATATACTTTGATACACTTAGATATACTTTGACACCCTTAGATATACTTTGATACACTTAGATATACTTTGATACACTTAGATATACTTTGATATACTTTGATACACTTAGATATACTTTTATACACTTAGATATACTTTTAAACACTTTGATACACTTAGATATACTTTGATACACTTATATATACTTTGACATACTTTGATGCACTTAGATATACTTTAATACACTTAGATATACTTTGATACACTTTGATACACTTAGATATACTTTGATATACTTTGATACACATTGATATACTTTGATATACTTTGATAAACTTAGATATACTTTGATATACTTTGATACACTTAGATTTACTTTGATACACTTAGATATACTTTGATACACTTTGATACACTTTGATACACTTAGATAAACTTTGATACACTTTGATACACTTAGATATACTTTGATACACTTAGATATACTTTGATACATTTTGATACATTTAGATATACTTTGATACACTTAGATATACTTTGATATACTTTTATACACTTAGATTTACTTTGATACACTTAGATTTACTTTGATACACTTAGATATACTTTGATACACTTTGATATACTTTGATACACTTTGATACACTTAAATATACTTTTATACACTTAGATATACTTTTTAACACTTTGATACACTTAGATATACTTTGATACACTTATATATACTTTGACATACTTTAAATGCACTTAAATATACTTTAATACACTTAGATATACTTTAAAACACTTTGATACACTTAGATATACTTTGATATACTTTGATACACTTTGATATACTTGGATATACTTTGATACACTTAGATATACATTGATATACTTTGATACACTTAGATTTACTTTGATACACTTAGATTTACTTTAATACACTTAGATTTACTTTGATACACTTTGATATACTTTGATACACTTTGATAAACTTTGATATTCGTTGATACACTTATATATAATTTCATACACTTAGATATACTTTGATATACTTTGATACACTTAGATAAACTTTAATACACTTAAATATACTTTGATACACTTAGATATACTTTGATATACTTTGACACCCTTAGATATACTTTGATACACTTAGATATACTTTGATACCCTTAGATATACTTTGATACACTTAGATATACTTTGATACACTTTGATACACTTAGATATACTTTGATATACTTTGATACACTTAGATATACTTTTATACATTTAGATATACATTTAAACACTTTGATACACTTAGATATACTTTGATACACTTGTATATACTTTGACATACTTTGATGCACTTAGATATACTTTAATACACTTAGATATACTTTGATACACTTTGATACACTTAGATATACTTTGATATACTTTGATACACATTGATATACTTTGATATACTTTGATACACTTAGATATACTTTGATATACTTTGATACACATTGATATACTTTGATATACTTTGATACACTTAGACATACTTTGATACACTTAGATATAATTTGATATACTTTGACACCCTTAGATATACAGTACTTTGATACACTTAGATATACTTTGATATACTTTGATACACTTATATAAACTTTGATACACTTAGTTATACTTTGATACACTTAGATACACTTAGATATACTTTGATACACTTAGATATACTTTGATACGTTTTGATACATTTAGATATACTTTGATACACTTAGATATACTTTGATATACTTTGATACACTTTGATACACTTAGATAAACTTTGATACACTTTGATACACTTAGATATACTTTGATACACTTAGATATACTTTGATACATTTTGATACATTTAGATATACTTTGATACACTTAGATATACTTTGATACACTTAGATATACTTTGATATAATTTAATGCACTTAGATATACTTTAATACACTTAGAT
This sequence comes from Macrosteles quadrilineatus, assembly GCF_028750875.1. Taxonomy (NCBI): domain Eukaryota; kingdom Metazoa; phylum Arthropoda; class Insecta; order Hemiptera; family Cicadellidae; genus Macrosteles; species Macrosteles quadrilineatus. Next base: position 554,592 of record NW_026542619.1, on the reverse strand, counting down.
ATACTTTGATATACTTTGATATACTTTGATACACATTGATATACTTTGATATACTTTGATACACTTATATTAACTTTGATACACTTAGTTATACTTTGATACACTTAGATACACTTAGATATACTTTGATACACTTAGATATACTTTGATACGTTTTGATACATTTAGATATACTTTGATACACTTAGATATACTTTGATATACTTTGATACACTTTGATACACTTAGATAAACTTTGATACACTTTGATACACTTAGATATACTTTGATACACTTTGATATACTTTGATACACTTTGATACCCTTAGATATACTTTGATACACTTATATATACTTTGACATACTTTGATGAACTTAGATATACTTTGATACAATTAGATATACTTTGATACACTTAGATATACTTTGATACACTTTGATATACTTAGATACACTTTGATACACTTAGATATACTTTGATACACTTAGATACACTTAGATATACTTTGATACACTTAGATATACTTTGATACACTTTGATATACTTTAATACACTTTGATACACTTAGATATTAGTTGATACACTTAGATATATTTAGATATACTTTGATACTCTTAAATATACTTTGATACATTTTGATACACTTATATATACTTTGATACACTTAGATATACTTTGATACACTTAGATATACTTTGATACACTTATATATACTTTGATATACTTTGATACACTTAGATAAACTTTGATACACTTAGATGTAATTTGATACACTTAGATACACTTAGATACACTTTGATACACTTGAATATACTTTGATATAATTTGATACACTTTGATACACTTAGATAAACTTTGATACACTTAGATATACTTTGATACACTTATATAAACTTTGATACACTTAGTTATACTTTGATACACTTAGATACACTTAGATATACTTTGATACACTTAGATATACTTTGATACATTTTGATACATTTAGATATACTTTGATACACTTAGATATACTTTGATATACTTTGATACACTTTGATACACTTAGATAAACTTTGATACACTTTGATACACTTAGATATACTTTGATACACTTAGATATACTTTGATACATTTTGATACATTTAGATATACTTTGATACACTTAGATATACTTTGATATACTTTTATACACTTAGATTTACTTTGATACACTTAGATTTACTTTGATACACTTGGATATACTTTGATACACTTTGATATACTTTGATACACTTTGATACACTTAGATATACTTTGATACACTTAGATATACTTTGATACACTTAGATATACTTTGATATACTTTGACACACTTAGATATACTTTGATACACTTAAATATACTTTGACACCCTTAGATATACTTTGATACACTTAGATATACTTTGATACACTTTGATACACTTATATATACTTTGATATACTTTGATACACTTAGATATACTTTTATACACTTAGATATACTTTTTAACACTTTGATACACTTAGATATACTTTGATACACTTATATATACTTTGACATACTTTGATGCACTTAGATATACTTTAATACACTTAGATATACTTTGATACACTTAGATATACTTTGATATACTTTGACACCCTTAGATATACTTTGATACACTTAGATATACTTTGACACCCTTAGATATACTTTGATACACTTAGATATACTTTGATACACTTAGATATACTTTGATATACTTTGATACACTTAGATATACTTTTATACACTTAGATATACTTTTAAACACTTTGATACACTTAGATATACTTTGATACACTTATATATACTTTGACATACTTTGATGCACTTAGATATACTTTAATACACTTAGATATACTTTGATACACTTTGATACACTTAGATATAGTTTGATATACTTTGATACACATTGATATACTTTGATATACTTTGATACACTTAGATATACTTTGATATACTTTGATACACTTAGATTTACTTTGATACACTTAGATATACTTTGATACACTTTGATACACTTTGATACACTTAGATAAACTTTGATACACTTTGATACACTTAGATATACTTTGATACACTTAGATATACTTTGATATACTTTGACACACTTAGATATACTTTGATACACATAAATATACTTTGACACCCTTAGATATACTTTGATACACTTAGATATACTTTGATACACTTTGATACACTTATATATACTTTGATATACTTTGATACACTTAGATATACTTTTATACACTTAGATATACTTTTTAACACTTTGATACACTTAGATATACTTTGATACACTTATATATACTTTGACATACTTTGATGCACTTAGATATACTTTAATACACTTAGATATACTTTGATACACTTAGATATACTTTGATATACTTTGACACCCTTAGATATACTTTGATACACTTAGATATACTTTGACACCCTTAGATATACTTTGATACACTTAGATATACTTTGATACACTTAGATATACTTTGATATACTTTGATACACTTAGATATACTTTTATACACTTAGATATACTTTTAAACACTTTGATACACTTAGATATACTTTGATACACTTATATATACTTTGACATACTTTGATGCACTTAGATATACTTTAATACACTTAGATATACTTTGATATACTTTGATACACATTGATATACTTTGATATACTTTGATACACTTAGATATACTTTGATATACTTTGATACACTTAGACTTACTTTGATACACTTTGATATACTTTGATACACTTTGATACACTTAGATATACTTTGATACACTTATATATACTTTGATACACTTAGATTTACTTTGATACACTTAGATTTACTTTAATACACTTAGATATACTTTGATACACTTTGATATACTTTGATACACTTTGATATACTTTGATACACTTTGATAAACTTTGATATCCGTTGATACACTTATATATACTTTGATACAATTAGATATACTTTGATATACTTTGATACACTTTGATACACTTAGATAAACTTTGATACACTTAGATATACTTTGATACACTTAGATATACTTTGATATACTTTGACACCCTTAGATATACTTTGATACACTTAGATATACTTTGACACCCTTAGATATACTTTGATACACTCAGATATACTTTGATACACTTTGATACACTTAGATATACTTTGATATACTTTGATACACTTAGATATACTTTGATACACTTAGATATACTTTTAAAAACTTTGATACACTTAGATATACTTTGATACACTTATATATACTTTGACATACTTTGATGCACTTAGATATACTTTAATACATTTAGATATACTTTGATACACTTTGATACACTTAGATATACTTTGATATACTTTGATACACATTGATATACTTTGATATACTTTGATACACTTAGATATACTTTGATACACTTAGATTTACTTTGATACACTTAGATATACTTTGATACACTTTCATATACTTTGATACACTTTGATACACTTAGATATACTTTGATACACTTATATATACTTTGACATACTTTGATGAACTTAGATATACTTTAATACACTTAGATATAATTTGATACACTTAGATATACTTAGATACACTTTGATACACTTAGATAAACTTTGATACACTTAGACATACTTTGATACACTTAGATATAATTTGATATACTTTGACACCCTTAGATATACAGTACTTTGATACACTTAGATATACTTTGATATACTTTGATACACTTATATAAACTTTGATACACTTAGATACACTTAGATATACTTTGATACACTTAGATATACTTTGATACGTTTTGATACATTTAGATATACTTTGATACACTTAGATATACTTTGATATACTTTGATACACTTTGATACACTTAGATAAACTTTGATACACTTTGATACACTTAGATATACTTTGATACACTTAGATATACTTTGATACATTTTGATACATTTAGATATACTTTGATACACATAGATATACTTTGATATACTTTGATACACTTAGATTTACTTTGATACACTTAGATTTACTTTGATACACCTTAATATACTTTGAATAACTTAGATATACTTTGATACACTTAGATATACTTTGACACACTTAGATATACTTTGATACACTTAGATATACTTTGACACCCTTAGATATACTTTGATACACTTAGATATACTTTGATACACTTTGATACACTTAGATATACTTTGATATACTTTGATACACTTAGATATACTTTTATACACTTAGATATACTTTAATACACTTAGATATACTTTAAAACACTTTGATACACTTAGATATACTTTGATATACTTTGATACACTTTCATATACTTTGATACACTTTGATACACTTAGATATACTTTGATACACTTATATATACTTTGACATCCTTTGATGAACTTAGATTTACTTTAATACACTTAGATATACTTTGATACACTTTGATATACTTTGATACACTTTGATAAACTTTGATATCCGTTGATACACTTATATATACTTTGATACAATTAGATATACTTTGATATACTTTGATACACTTTGATACACTTAGATAAACTTTGATACACTTAGATATACTTTGATACACTTAGATATACTTTGATATACTTTGACACCCTTAAATATACTTTGATACACTTAGATATACTTTGACACCCTTAGATATACTTTGATACACTCAGATATACTTTGATACACTTTGATACACTTAGATATACTTTGATATACTTTGATACACTTAGATATACTTTGATACACTTAGATATACTTTTAAACACTTTGATACACTTAGATATACTTTGATACACTTATATATACTTTGACATACTTTGATGCACTTAGATATACTTTAATACATTTAGATATACTTTGATACACTTTGATACACTTAGATATACTTTGATATACTTTGATACACATTGATATACTTTGATATACTTTGATACACTTAGATATACTTTGATATACTTTGATACACTTAGATTTACTTTGATACACTTAAATATACTTTGAATAACTTAGATATACTTTGATACACTTAGATATACTTTGATATACTTTGACACACTTAGATATACTTTGATACACTTAGATATACTTTGACACCCTTAGATATACTTTGATACACTTAGATATACTTTGATACACTTTGATACACTTTGATACACTTAGATATACTTTGATATACTTTGATACACTTTGATATACTTTGATACACTTTGATACACTTAGATATACTTTGATATACTTTTATACACTTAGATTTACTTTGATACACTTAGATTTACTTTGATACACTTAGATATACTTTGATACACTTTGATATACTTTGATACACTTTGATACACTTAGATATACTTTGATACACTTAGATATACTTTGATACACTTAGATATACTTTGATATACTTTGACACACTTAGATATACTTTGATACACTTAAATATACTTTGACACCCTTAGATATACTTTGATACACTTAGATATACTTTGATACACTTTGATACACTTAGACATACTTTGATACACTTAGATATAATTTGATATACTTTGACACCCTTAGATATACAGTACTTTGATACACTTAGATATACTTTGATATACTTTGATACACTTATATAAACTTTGATACACTTAGATACACTTAGATATACTTTGATACACTTAGATATACTTTGATACGTTTTGATACATTTAGATATACTTTGATACACTTAGATATACTTTGATATACTTTGATACACTTTGATACACTTAGATAAACTTTGATACACTTTGATACACTTAGATATACTTTGATACACTTAAATATACTTTGATACATTTTGATACATTTAGATATACTTTGATACACATAGATATACTTTGATATACTTTGATACACTTAGATTTACTTTGATACACTTAGATTTACTTTGATACACCTTAATATACTTTGAATAACTTAGATATACTTTGATACACTTAGATATACTTTGACACACTTAGATATACTTTGATACACTTAGATATACTTTGACACCCTTAGATATACTTTGATACACTTAGATATACTTTGATACACTTTGATACACTTAGATATACTTTGATATACTTTGATACACTTAGATATACTTTTATACACTTAGATATACTTTAATACACTTAGATATACTTTAAAACACTTTGATACACTTAGATATACTTTGATATACTTTGATACACTTTCATATACTTTGATACACTTTGATACACTTAGATATACTTTGATACACTTATATATACTTTGACATCCTTTGATGAACTTAGATTTACTTTAATACACTTAGATATACTTTGATACACTTTGATATACTTTGATACACTTTGATAAACTTTGATATCCGTTGATACACTTATATATACTTTGATACAATTAGATATACTTTGATATACTTTGATACACTTTGATACACTTAGATAAACTTTGATACACTTAGATATACTTTGATACACTTAGATATACTTTGATATACTTTGACACCCTTAAATATACTTTGATACACTTAGATATACTTTGACACCCTTAGATATACTTTGATACACTCAGATATACTTTGATACACTTTGATACACTTAGATATACTTTGATATACTTTGATACACTTAGATATACTTTGATACACTTAGATATACTTTTAAACACTTTGATACACTTAGATATACTTTGATACACTTATATATACTTTGACATACTTTGATGCACTTAGATATACTTTAATACATTTAGATATACTTTGATACACTTTGATACACTTAGATATACTTTGATATACTTTGATACACATTGATATACTTTGATATACTTTGATACACTTAGATATACTTTGATATACTTTGATACACTTAGATTTACTTTGATACACTTAAATATACTTTGAATAACTTAGATATACTTTGATACACTTAGATATACTTTGATATACTTTGACACACTTAGATATACTTTGATACACTTAGATATACTTTGACACCCTTAGATATACTTTGATACACTTAGATATACTTTGATACACTTTGATACACTTTGATACACTTAGATATACTTTGATATACTTTGATACACTTTGATATACTTTGATACACTTTGATACACTTAGATATACTTTGATATACTTTTATACACTTAGATTTACTTTGATACACTTAGATTTACTTTGATACACTTAGATATACTTTGATACACTTTGATATACTTTGATACACTTTGATACACTTAGATATACTTTGATACACTTAGATATACTTTGATACACTTAGATATACTTTGATATACTTTGACACACTTAGATATACTTTGATACACTTAAATATACTTTGACACCCTTAGATATACTTTGATACACTTAGATATACTTTGATACACTTTGATACACTTATATATACTTTGATATACTTTGATACACTTAGATATACTTTTATACACTTAGATATACTTTAATACACTTAGATATACTTTAAAACACTTTGATACACTTAGATATACTTTGATATACTTTGATACACTTTCATATACTTTGATACACTTTGATACACTTAGATATACTTTGATACACTTATATATACTTTGACATACTTTGATGAACTTAGATTTACTTTAATACACTTAGATATACTTTGATACACTTTGATATACTTTGATACACTTTGATAAACTTTGATATCCGTTGATACACTTATATATACTTTGATACAATTAGATATACTTTGATATACTTTGATACACTTTGATACACTTAGATAAACTTTGATACACTTAGATATACTTTGATACACTTAGATATACTTTGATATACTTTGACACCCTTAGATATACTTTGATACACTTAGATATACTTTGACACCCTTAGATATACTTTGATACACTCAGATATACTTTGATACACTTTGATACACTTAGATATACTTTGATATACTTTGATACACTTAGATATACTTTGATACACTTAGATATACTTTTAAACACTTTGATACACTTAGATATACTTTGATACACTTATATATACTTTGACATACTTTGATGCACTTAGATATACTTTAATACATTTAGATATACTTTGATACACTTTGATACACTTAGATATACTTTGATATACTTTGATACACATTGATATACTTTGATATACTTTGATACACTTAGATATACTTTGATATACTTTGATACACTTAGATTTACTTTGATACACTTAGATATACTATGATACACTTTCATATACTTTGATACACTTTGATACACTTAGATATACTTTGATACACTTATATATACTTTGACATACTTTGATGAACTTAGATATACTTTAATACACTTAGATATAGTTTGATACACTTAGATATACTTTGATACACTTTGATATACTTAGATACACTTTGATACACTTAGATAAACTTTGATACACTTAGACATACTTTGATACACTTAGATATAATTTGATATACTTTGACACCCTTAGATATACAGTACTTTGATACACTTAGATATACTTTGATATACTTTGATACACTTATATAAACTTTGATACACTTAGATACACTTAGATATACTTTGATACACTTAGATATACTTTGATACGTTTTGATACATTTAGATATACTTTGATACACTTAGATATACTTTGATATACTTTGATACACTTTGATACACTTAGATAAACTTTGATACACTTTGATACACTTAGATATACTTTGATACACTTAGATATACTTTGATACATTTTGATACATTTAGATATACTTTGATACATTTTGATACATTTAGATATACTTTGATACACATAGATATACTTTGATATACTTTGATACACTTAGATTTACTTTGATACACTTAGATTTACTTTGATACACTTAAATATACTTTGAATAACTTAGATATACTTTGATACACTTAGATATACTTTGATATACTTTGACACACTTAGATATACTTTGATACACTTAGATATACTTTGACACCCTTAGATATACTTTGATACACTTAGATATACTTTGATACACTTTGATACACTTAGATATACTTTGATATACTTTGATACACTTTGATATACTTTGATACACTTTAATACACTTAGATATACTTTGATATACTTTTATACACTTAGATTTACTTTGATACACTTAGATTTACTTTGATACACTTAGATATACTTTGATACACTTTGATATACTTTGATACACTTTGATACACTTAGATATACTTTGATACACTTAGATATACTTTGATACACTTAGATATACTTTGATATACTTTGACACACTTAGATATACTTTGATACACTTAAATATACTTTGACACCCTTAGATATACTTTGATACACTTAGATATACTTTGATACACTTTGATACACTTATATATACTTTGATATACTTTGATACACTTAGATATACTTTTATACACTTAGATATACTTTTTAACACTTTGATACACTTAGATATACTTTGATACACTTATATATACTTTGACATACTTTGATGCACTTAGATATACTTTAATACACTTAGATATACTTTAAAACACTTTGATACACTTAGATATACTTTGATATAATTTGATACACATTGATATACTTTGATATACTTTGATACACTTAGATATACATTGATATACTTTGATACACTTAGATTTACTTTGATACACTTAGATTTACTTTAATACACTTAGATATACTTTGATACACTTTGATATACTTTGATACACTTTGATAAACTTTGATATCCGTTGATACACTTATATATACTTTGATACACTTAGATATACTTTGATATACTTTGATACACTTTGATACACTTAGATAAACTTTGATACACTTAGATATACTTTGATACACTTAGATATACTTTGATATACTTTGACGACCTTAGATATACTTTGATACACTTAGATATACTTTGACACCCTTAGATATACTTTGATACACTCAGATATACTTTGATACACTTTGATACACTTAGATATACTTTGATATACTTTGATACACTTAGATATACTTTTATACACTTAGATATACTTTTAAACACTTTGATACACTTAGATATACTTTGATACACTTATATATACTTTGACATACTTTGATGCACTTAGATATACTTTAATACATTTAGATATACTTTGATACACTTTGATACACTTAGATATACTTTGATATACTTTGATATACTTTGATACACATTGATATACTTTGATATACTTTGATACACTTAGATATACTTTGATATACTTTGATACACTTAGATTTACTTTGATACACTTAGATATACTTTGATACACTTAGATACACTTAGATATACTTTGATACACTTAGATATACTTTGATACGTTTTGATACATTTAGATATACTTTGATACACTTAGATATACTTTGATATACTTTGATACACTTTGATACACTTAGATAAACTTTGATACACTTTGATACACTTAGATATACTTTGATACACTTAGATATACTTTGATACATTTTGATACATTTAGATATACTTTGATACACTTAGATATACTTTGATATAATTTGATGCACTTAGATATACTTTAATATACTTAGATATACTTTGATACACTTTGATACACTTAGATATACTTTGATATACTTTGATACACATTGATATACTTTGATATACTTTGATACACTTATATAAACTTTGATACACTTAGTTATACTTTGATACACTTAGATACACTTAGATATACTTTGATACACTTAGATATACTTTGATACGTTTTGATACATTTAGATATACTTTGATACACTTAGATATACTTTGATATACTTTGATACACTTTGATACACTTAGATAAACTTTGATACACTTTGATACACTTAGATATACTTTGATACACTTTGATATACTTTGATACACTTTGATACCCTTAGATATACTTTGATACACTTATATATACTTTGACATACTTTGATGAACTTAGATATACTTTGATACACTTAGATATACTTTGATACACTTAGATATACTTTGATACACTTTGATATACTTAGATACACTTTGATACACTTAGATATACTTTGATACACTTAGATACACTTAGATATACTTTGATACACTTAGATATACTTTGATACACTTTGATATACTTTAATACACTTTGATACACTTAGATATTAGTTGATACACTAAGATATATTTAGATATACTTTGATACTCTTAAATATACTTTGATACATTTTGATACACTTATATATACTTTGATACATTTAGATATACTTTGATACACTTAGATATACTTTGATACACTTATATATACTTTGATATACTTTGATACACTTAGATAAACTTTGATACACTTAGATGTAATTTGATACACTTAGATACACTTAGATACACTTTGATACACTTAGATATACTTTGATATAATTTGATACACTTTGATACACTTAGATAAACTTTGATACACTTAGATATACTTTGATACACTTAGATATACTTTGATACATTTTGATACAATTAGATATACTTTGATACACTTAGATATACTTTGATATACTTTAATACACTTTGATAGACTTAGATATACTTTGATACACTTAGATATACTTTGATACACTTATATATACTTTGACATACTTTGATGAACTTAGATATACTTTAATACACTTAGATATAGTTTGATACACTTAGATATACTTTGATACACTTTGATATACTTAGATACACTTTGATACACTTAGATAAACTTTGATACACTTAGACATACTTTGATACACTTAGATATAATTTGATATACTTTGACACCCTTAGATATACAGTACTTTGATACACTTAGATATACTTTGATATACTTTGATACACTTATATAAACTTTGATACACTTAGATACACTTAGATATACTTTGATACACTTAGATATACTTTGATACGTTTTGATACATTTAGATATACTTTGATACACTTAGATATACTTTGATATACTTTGATACACTTTGATACACTTAGATAAACTTTGATACACTTTGATACACTTAGATATACTTTGATACACTTAGATATACTTTGATACATTTTGATACATTTAGATATACTTTGATACATTTTGATACATTTAGATATACTTTGATACACATAGATATACTTTGATATACTTTGATACACTTAGATTTACTTTGATACACTTAGATTTACTTTGATACACTTAAATATACTTTGAATAACTTAGATATACTTTGATACACTTAGATATACTTTGATATACTTTGACACACTTAGATATACTTTGATACACTTAGATATACTTTGACACCCTTAGATATACTTTGATACACTTAGATATACTTTGATACACTTTGATACACTTAGATATACTTTGATATACTTTGATACACTTTGATATACTTTGATACACTTTAATACACTTAGATATACTTTGATATACTTTTATACACTTAGATTTACTTTGATACACTTAGATTTACTTTGATACACTTAGATATACTTTGATACACTTTGATATACTTTGATACACTTTGATACACTTAGATATACTTTGATACACTTAGATATACTTTGATACACTTAGATATACTTTGATATACTTTGACACACTTAGATATACTTTGATACACTTAAATATACTTTGACACCCTTAGATATACTTTGATACACTTAGATATACTTTGATACACTTTGATACACTTATATATACTTTGATATACTTTGATACACTTAGATATACTTTTATACACTTAGATATACTTTTTAACACTTTGATACACTTAGATATACTTTGATACACTTATATATACTTTGACATACTTTGATGCACTTAGATATACTTTAATACACTTAGATATACTTTAAAACACTTTGATACACTTAGATATACTTTGATATAATTTGATACACATTGATATACTTTGATATACTTTGATACACTTAGATATACATTGATATACTTTGATACACTTAGATTTACTTTGATACACTTAGATTTACTTTAATACACTTAGATATACTTTGATACACTTTGATATACTTTGATACACTTTGATAAACTTTGATATCCGTTGATACACTTATATATACTTTGATACACTTAGATATACTTTGATATACTTTGATACACTTTGATACACTTAGATAAACTTTGATACACTTAGATATACTTTGATACACTTAGATATACTTTGATATACTTTGACGACCTTAGATATACTTTGATACACTTAGATATACTTTGACACCCTTAGATATACTTTGATACACTCAGATATACTTTGATACACTTTGATACACTTAGATATACTTTGATATACTTTGATACACTTAGATATACTTTTATACACTTAGATATACTTTTAAACACTTTGATACACTTAGATATACTTTGATACACTTATATATACTTTGACATACTTTGATGCACTTAGATATACTTTAATACATTTAGATATACTTTGATACACTTTGATACACTTAGATATACTTTGATATACTTTGATATACTTTGATACACATTGATATACTTTGATATACTTTGATACACTTAGATATACTTTGATATACTTTGATACACTTAGATTTACTTTGATACACTTAGATATACTTTGATACACTTAGATACACTTAGATATACTTTGATACACTTAGATATACTTTGATACGTTTTGATACATTTAGATATACTTTGATACACTTAGATATACTTTGATATACTTTGATACACTTTGATACACTTAGATAAACTTTGATACACTTTGATACACTTAGATATACTTTGATACACTTAGATATACTTTGATACATTTTGATACATTTAGATATACTTTGATACACTTAGATATACTTTGATATAATTTGATGCACTTAGATATACTTTAATATACTTAGATATACTTTGATACACTTTGATACACTTAGATATACTTTGATATACTTTGATACACATTGATATACTTTGATATACTTTGATACACTTATATAAACTTTGATACACTTAGTTATACTTTGATACACTTAGATACACTTAGATATACTTTGATACACTTAGATATACTTTGATACGTTTTGATACATTTAGATATACTTTGATACACTTAGATATACTTTGATATACTTTGATACACTTTGATACACTTAGATAAACTTTGATACACTTTGATACACTTAGATATACTTTGATACACTTTGATATACTTTGATACACTTTGATACCCTTAGATATACTTTGATACACTTATATATACTTTGACATACTTTGATGAACTTAGATATACTTTGATACACTTAGATATACTTTGATACACTTAGATATACTTTGATACACTTTGATATACTTAGATACACTTTGATACACTTAGATATACTTTGATACACTTAGATACACTTAGATATACTTTGATACACTTAGATATACTTTGATACACTTTGATATACTTTAATACACTTTGATACACTTAGATATTAGTTGATACACTAAGATATATTTAGATATACTTTGATACTCTTAAATATACTTTGATAAATTTTGATACACTTATATATACTTTGATACATTTAGATATACTTTGATACACTTAGATATACTTTGATACACTTATATATACTTTGATATACTTTGATACACTTAGATAAACTTTGATACACTTAGATGTAATTTGATACACTTAGATACACTTAGATACACTTTGATACACTTAGATATACTTTGATATAATTTGATACACTTTGATACACTTAGATAAACTTTGATACACTTAGATATACTTTGATACACTTAGATATACTTTGATACATTTTGATACAATTAGATATACTTTGATACACTTAGATATACTTTGATATACTTTAATACACTTTGATAGACTTAGATATACTTTGATACACTTAGATATAATTTGATATACTTTGACATCCTTAGATATACAGTAATTTGATACACTTAGATATACTTTGATATACTTTGATACACATTGATATACTTTGATATACTTTGATACACTTATATAAACTTTGATACACTTAGTTATACTTTGATACACTTAGATACACTTAGATATACTTTGATACACTTAGATATACTTTGATACGTTTTGATACATTTAGATATACTTTGATACACTTAGATATACTTTGATATACTTTGATACACTTTGATACACTTAGATAAACTTTGATACACTTTGATACACTTAGATATACTTTGATACACTTTGATATACTTTGATACACTTTGATACCCTTAGATATACTTTGATACACTTATATATACTTTGACATACTTTGATGAACTTAGATATACTTTGATACACTTAGATATACTTTGATACACTTAGATATACTTTGATACACTTTGATATACTTAGATACACTTTGATACACTTAGATATACTTTGATACACTTAGATACACTTAGATATACTTTGATACACTTAGATATACTTTGATACACTTTGATATACTTTAATACACTTTGATACACTTAGATATTAGTTGATACACTAAGATATATTTAGATATACTTTGATACTCTTAAATATACTTTGATACATTTTGATACACTTATATATACTTTGATACATTTAGATATACTTTGATACACTTAGATATACTTTGATACACTTATATATACTTTGATATACTTTGATACACTTAGATAAACTTTGATACACTTAGATGTAATTTGATACACTTAGATACACTTAGATACACTTTGATACACTTAGATATACTTTGATATAATTTGATACACTTTGATACACTTAGATAAACTTTGATACACTTAGATATACTTTGATACACTTAGATATACTTTGATACATTTTGATACAATTAGATATACTTTGATACACTTAGATATACTTTGATATACTTTAATACACTTTGATAGACTTAGATATACTTTGATACACTTAGATATAATTTGATATACTTTGACATCCTTAGATATACAGTAATTTGATACACTTAGATATACTTTGATACACTTATATAAACTTTGATACACTTAGTTATACTTTGATACACTTAGATACACTTAGATATACTTTGATACACTTAGATATACTTTGATACATTTTGATACATTTAGATATACTTTGATACACTTAGATATACTTTGATATACTTTGATACACTTTGATACACTTAGATAAACTTTGATATACTTTTATACACTTAGATTTACTTTGATACACTTAGATTTACTTTGATACACTTGGATATACTTTGATACACTTTGATATACTTTGATACACTTTGATACACTTAGATATACTTTGATACACTTAGATATACTTTGATACACTTAGATATACTTTGATATACTTTGACACACTTAGATATACTTTGATACACTTAAATATACTTTGACACCCTTAGATATACTTTGATACACTTAGATATACTTTGATACACTTTGATACACTTATATATACTTTGATATACTTTGATACACTTAGATATACTTTTATACACTTAGATATACTTTTTAACACTTTGATACACTTAGATATACTTTGATACACTTATATATACTTTGACATACTTTGATGCACTTAGATATACTTTAATACACTTAGATATACTTTGATACACTTAGATATACTTTGATATACTTTGACACCCTTAGATATACTTTGATACACTTAGATATACTTTGACACCCTTAGATATACTTTGATACACTTAGATATACTTTGATACACTTAGATATACTTTGATATACTTTGATACACTTAGATATACTTTTATACACTTAGATATACTTTTAAACACTTTGATACACTTAGATATACTTTGATACACTTATATATACTTTGACATACTTTGATGCACTTAGATATACTTTAATACACTTAGATATACTTTGATACACTTTGATACACTTAGATATACTTTGATATACTTTGATACACATTGATATACTTTGATATACTTTGATAAACTTAGATATACTTTGATATACTTTGATACACTTAGATTTACTTTGATACACTTAGATATACTTTGATACACTTTGATACACTTTGATACACTTAGATAAACTTTGATACACTTTGATACACTTAGATATACTTTGATACACTTAGATATACTTTGATACATTTTGATACATTTAGATATACTTTGATACACTTAGATATACTTTGATATACTTTTATACACTTAGATTTACTTTGATACACTTAGATTTACTTTGATACACTTAGATATACTTTGATACACTTTGATATACTTTGATACACTTTGATACACTTAAATATACTTTTATACACTTAGATATACTTTTTAACACTTTGATACACTTAGATATACTTTGATACACTTATATATACTTTGACATACTTTAAATGCACTTAAATATACTTTAATACACTTAGATATACTTTAAAACACTTTGATACACTTAAATATACTTTGATATACTTTGATACACTTAGATAAACTTTGATACACTTTGATACACTTAGATATACTTTGATACACTTAGATATACTTTGATACATTTTGATACATTTAGATATACTTTGATACACATAGATATACTTTGATATACTTTGATACACTTAGATTTACTTTGATACACTTAGATTTACTTTGATACACTTAAATATACTTTGAATAACTTAGATATACTTTGATACACTTAGATATACTTTGATATACTTTGACACACTTAGATATACTTTGATACACTTAGATATACTTTGACACCCTTAGATATACTTTGATACACTTAGATATACTTTGATACACTTTGATACACTTAGATATACTTTGATATACTTTGATACACTTAGATATACTTTTATACACTTAGATATACTTTTAAACACTTTGATACACTTAGATATACTTTGATACACTTATATATACTTTGACATACTTTGATGCACTTATATATACTTTAATACACTTAGATATACTTTGATACACTTTGATACACTTAGATATACTTTGATATACTTTGATACACTTAAATATACTTTTATACACTTAGATATACTTTTTAACACTTTGATACACTTAGATATACTTTGATACACTTATATATACTTTGACATACTTTAAATGCACTTAAATATACTTTAATACACTTAGATATACTTTAAAACACTTTGATACACTTAGATATACTTTGATATACTTTGATACACTTTGATATACTTGGATATACTTTGATACACTTAGATATACATTGATATACTTTGATACACTTAGATTTACTTTGATACACTTAGATTTACTTTAATACACTTAGATTTACTTTGATACACTTTGATATACTTTGATACACTTTGATAAACTTTGATATTCGTTGATACACTTATATATAATTTCATACACTTAGATATACTTTGATATACTTTGATACACTTAGATAAACTTTAATACACTTAGATATACTTTGATACACTTAGATATACTTTGATATACTTTGACACCCTTAGATATACTTTGATACACTTATATATACTTTGACATACTTTGATGAACTTAGATATACTTTGATACACTTAGATATACTTTGATACACTTAGATATACTTTGATACACTTTGATATACTTAGATACACTTTGATACACTTAGATATACTTTGATACACTTAGATACACTTA
This sequence comes from Macrosteles quadrilineatus, assembly GCF_028750875.1. Classification (NCBI taxonomy): domain Eukaryota; kingdom Metazoa; phylum Arthropoda; class Insecta; order Hemiptera; family Cicadellidae; genus Macrosteles; species Macrosteles quadrilineatus. The sequence continues at coordinate 536,023 of NW_026542619.1, read as the reverse complement.
GATATACTTTGATACACTTAGATATACTTTGATACACTTTGATATACTTTAATACACTTTGATACACTTAGATATTAGTTGATACACTAAGATATATTTAGATATACTTTGATACTGTTAAATATACTTTGATACATTTTGATACACTTATATATACTTTGATACATTTAGATATACTTTGATACACTTAGATATACTTTGATACACTTATATATACTTTGATATACTTTGATACACTTAGATAAACTTTGATACACTTAGATGTAATTTGATACACTTAGATACACTTAGATACACTTTGATACACTTAGATATACTTTGATATAATTTGATACACTTTGATACACTTAGATAAACTTTGATACACTTAGATATACTTTGATACACTTAGATATACTTTGATACATTTTGATACAATTAGATATACTTTGATACACTTAGATATACTTTGATATACTTTAATACACTTTGATAGACTTAGATATACTTTGATACACTTAGATATAATTTGATATACTTTGACATCCTTAGATATACAGTAATTTGATACACTTAGATATACTTTGATACACTTATATAAACTTTGATACACTTAGTTATACTTTGATACACTTAGATACACTTAGATATACTTTGATACACTTAGATATACTTTGATACATTTTGATACATTTAGATATACTTTGATACACTTAGATATACTTTGATATACTTTGATACACTTTGATACACTTAGATAAACTTTGATACACTTTGATACACTTAGATATACTTTGATACACTTAGATATACTTTGATACATTTTGATACATTTAGATATACTTTGATACACTTAGATATACTTTGATATACTTTTATACACTTAGATTTACTTTGATACACTTAGATTTACTTTGATACACTTGGATATACTTTGATACACTTTGATATACTTTGATACACTTTGATACACTTAGATATACTTTGATACACTTAGATATACTTTGATACACTTAGATATACTTTGATATACTTTGACACACTTAGATATACTTTGATACACTTAAATATACTTTGACACCCTTAGATATACTTTGATACACTTAGATATACTTTGATACACTTTGATACACTTATATATACTTTGATATACTTTGATACACTTAGATATACTTTTATACACTTAGATATACTTTTTAACACTTTGATACACTTAGATATACTTTGATACACTTATATATACTTTGACATACTTTGATGCACTTAGATATACTTTAATACACTTAGATATACTTTGATACACTTAGATATACTTTGATATACTTTGACACCCTTAGATATACTTTGATACACTTAGATATACTTTGACACCCTTAGATATACTTTGTACACTTAGATATACTTTGATACACTTAGATATACTTTGATATACTTTGATACACTTAGATATACTTTTATACACTTAGATATACTTTTAAACACTTTGATACACTTAGATATACTTTGATACACTTATATATACTTTGACATACTTTGATGCACTTAGATATACTTTAATACACTTAGATATACTTTGATACACTTTGATACACTTAGATATACTTTGATATACTTTGATACACATTGATATACTTTGATATACTTTGATAAACTTAGATATACTTTGATATACTTTGATACACTTAGATTTACTTTGATACACTTAGATATACTTTGATACACTTTGATACACTTTGATACACTTAGATAAACTTTGATACACTTTGATACACTTAGATATACTTTGATACACTTAGATATACTTTGATACATTTTGATACATTTAGATATACTTTGATACACTTAGATATACTTTGATATACTTTTATACACTTAGATTTACTTTGATACACTTAGATTTACTTTGATACACTTAGATATACTTTGATACACTTTGATATACTTTGATACACTTTGATACACTTAAATATACTTTTATACACTTAGATATACTTTTTAACACTTTGATACACTTAGATATACTTTGATACACTTATATATACTTTGACATACTTTAAATGCACTTAAATATACTTTAATACACTTAGATATACTTTAAAACACTTTGATACACTTAGATATACTTTGATATACTTTGATACACTTAGATAAACTTTGATACACTTTGATACACTTAGATATACTTTGATACACTTAGATATACTTTGATACATTTTGATACATTTAGATATACTTTGATACACATAGATATACTTTGATATACTTTGATACACTTAGATTTACTTTGATACACTTAGATTTACTTTGATACACTTAAATATACTTTGAATAACTTAGATATACTTTGATACACTTAGATATACTTTGATATACTTTGACACACTTAGATATACTTTGATACACTTAGATATACTTTGACACCCTTAGATATACTTTGATACACTTAGATATACTTTGATACACTTTGATACACTTAGATATACTTTGATATACTTTGATACACTTAGATATACTTTTATACACTTAGATATACTTTTAAACACTTTGATACACTTAGATATACTTTGATACACTTATATATACTTTGACATACTTTGATGCACTTATATATACTTTAATACACTTAGATATACTTTGATACACTTTGATACACTTAGATATACTTTGATATACTTTGATACACTTAAATATACTTTTATACACTTAGATATACTTTTTAACACTTTGATACACTTAGATATACTTTGATACACTTATATATACTTTGACATACTTTAAATGCACTTAAATATACTTTAATACACTTAGATATACTTTAAAACACTTTGATACACTTAGATATACTTTGATATACTTTGATACACTTTGATATACTTGGATATACTTTGATACACTTAGATATACATTGATATACTTTGATACACTTAGATTTACTTTGATACACTTAGATTTACTTTAATACACTTAGATTTACTTTGATACACTTTGATATACTTTGATACACTTTGATAAACTTTGATATTCGTTGATACACTTATATATAATTTCATACACTTAGATATACTTTGATATACTTTGATACACTTAGATAAACTTTAATACACTTAGATATACTTTGATACACTTAGATATACTTTGATATACTTTGACACCCTTAGATATACTTTGATACACTTAGATATACTTTGATACCCTTAGATATACTTTGATACACTTAGATATACTTTGATACACTTTGATACACTTAGATATACTTTGATATACTTTGATACACTTAGATATACTTTTATACATTTAGATATACATTTAAACACTTTGATACACTTAGATATACTTTGATACACTTGTATATACTTTGACATACTTTGATGCACTTAGATATACTTTAATACACTTAGATATACTTTGATACACTTTGATACACTTAGATATACTTTGATATACTTTGATACACATTGATATACTTTGATATACTTTGATACACTTAGATATACTTTGATATACTTTGATACACATTGATATACTTTGATATACTTTGATACACTTAGACATACTTTGATACACTTAGATATAATTTGATATACTTTGACACCCTTAGATATACAGTACTTTGATACACTTAGATATACTTTGATATACTTTGATACACTTATATAAACTTTGATACACTTAGTTATACTTTGATACACTTAGATACACTTAGATATACTTTGATACACTTAGATATACTTTGATACGTTTTGATACATTTAGATATACTTTGATACACTTAGATATACTTTGATATACTTTGATACACTTTGATACACTTAGATAAACTTTGATACACTTTGATACACTTAGATATACTTTGATACACTTAGATATACTTTGATACATTTTGATACATTTAGATATACTTTGATACACTTAGATATACTTTGATACACTTAGATATACTTTGATATAATTTAATGCACTTAGATATACTTTAATACACTTAGATATACTTTGATACACTTTGATACACTTAGATATACTTTGATATACTTTGATACACATTGATATACTTTGATATACTTTGATACACTTATATTAACTTTGATACACTTAGTTATACTTTGATACACTTAGATACACTTAGATATACTTTGATACACTTAGATATACTTTGATACGTTTTGATACATTTAGATATACTTTGATACACTTAGATATACTTTGATATACTTTGATACACTTTGATACACTTAGATAAACTTTGATACACTTTGATACACTTAGATATACTTTGATACACTTTGATATACTTTGATACACTTTGATACCCTTAGATATACTTTGATACACTTATATATACTTTGACATACTTTGATGAACTTAGATATACTTTGATACAATTAGATATACTTTGATACACTTAGATATACTTTGATACACTTTGATATACTTAGATACACTTTGATACACTTAGATATACTTTGATACACTTAGATACACTTAGATATACTTTGATACACTTAGATATACTTTGATACACTTTGATATACTTTAATACACTTTGATACACTTAGATATTAGTTGATACACTTAGATATATTTAGATATACTTTGATACTCTTAAATATACTTTGATACATTTTGATACACTTATATATACTTTGATACACTTAGATATACTTTGATACACTTAGATATACTTTGATACACTTATATATACTTTGATATACTTTGATACACTTAGATAAACTTTGATACACTTAGATGTAATTTGATACACTTAGATACACTTAGATACACTTTGATACACTTGAATATACTTTGATATAATTTGATACACTTTGATACACTTAGATAAACTTTGATACACTTAGATATACTTTGATACACTTATATAAACTTTGATACACTTAGTTATACTTTGATACACTTAGATACACTTAGATATACTTTGATACACTTAGATATACTTTGATACATTTTGATACATTTAGATATACTTTGATACACTTAGATATACTTTGATATACTTTGATACACTTTGATACACTTAGATAAACTTTGATACACTTTGATACACTTAGATATACTTTGATACACTTAGATATACTTTGATACATTTTGATACATTTAGATATACTTTGATACACTTAGATATACTTTGATATACTTTTATACACTTAGATTTACTTTGATACACTTAGATTTACTTTGATACACTTGGATATACTTTGATACACTTTGATATACTTTGATACACTTTGATACACTTAGATATACTTTGATACACTTAGATATACTTTGATACACTTAGATATACTTTGATATACTTTGACACACTTAGATATACTTTGATACACTTAAATATACTTTGACACCCTTAGATATACTTTGATACACTTAGATATACTTTGATACACTTTGATACACTTATATATACTTTGATATACTTTGATACACTTAGATATACTTTTATACACTTAGATATACTTTTTAACACTTTGATACACTTAGATATACTTTGATACACTTATATATACTTTGACATACTTTGATGCACTTAGATATACTTTAATACACTTAGATATACTTTGATACACTTAGATATACTTTGATATACTTTGACACCCTTAGATATACTTTGATACACTTAGATATACTTTGACACCCTTAGATATACTTTGATACACTTAGATATACTTTGATACACTTAGATATACTTTGATATACTTTGATACACTTAGATATACTTTTATACACTTAGATATACTTTTAAACACTTTGATACACTTAGATATACTTTGATACACTTATATATACTTTGACATACTTTGATGCACTTAGATATACTTTAATACACTTAGATATACTTTGATACACTTTGATACACTTAGATATAGTTTGATATACTTTGATACACATTGATATACTTTGATATACTTTGATACACTTAGATATACTTTGATATACTTTGATACACTTAGATTTACTTTGATACACTTAGATATACTTTGATACACTTTGATACACTTTGATACACTTAGATAAACTTTGATACACTTTGATACACTTAGATATACTTTGATACACTTAGATATACTTTGATATACTTTGACACACTTAGATATACTTTGATACACATAAATATACTTTGACACCCTTAGATATACTTTGATACACTTAGATATACTTTGATACACTTTGATACACTTATATATACTTTGATATACTTTGATACACTTAGATATACTTTTATACACTTAGATATACTTTTTAACACTTTGATACACTTAGATATACTTTGATACACTTATATATACTTTGACATACTTTGATGCACTTAGATATACTTTAATACACTTAGATATACTTTGATACACTTAGATATACTTTGATATACTTTGACACCCTTAGATATACTTTGATACACTTAGATATACTTTGACACCCTTAGATATACTTTGATACACTTAGATATACTTTGATACACTTAGATATACTTTGATATACTTTGATACACTTAGATATACTTTTATACACTTAGATATACTTTTAAACACTTTGATACACTTAGATATACTTTGATACACTTATATATACTTTGACATACTTTGATGCACTTAGATATACTTTAATACACTTAGATATACTTTGATATACTTTGATACACATTGATATACTTTGATATACTTTGATACACTTAGATATACTTTGATATACTTTGATACACTTAGACTTACTTTGATACACTTTGATATACTTTGATACACTTTGATACACTTAGATATACTTTGATACACTTATATATACTTTGATACACTTAGATTTACTTTGATACACTTAGATTTACTTTAATACACTTAGATATACTTTGATACACTTTGATATACTTTGATACACTTTGATATACTTTGATACACTTTGATAAACTTTGATATCCGTTGATACACTTATATATACTTTGATACAATTAGATATACTTTGATATACTTTGATACACTTTGATACACTTAGATAAACTTTGATACACTTAGATATACTTTGATACACTTAGATATACTTTGATATACTTTGACACCCTTAGATATACTTTGATACACTTAGATATACTTTGACACCCTTAGATATACTTTGATACACTCAGATATACTTTGATACACTTTGATACACTTAGATATACTTTGATATACTTTGATACACTTAGATATACTTTGATACACTTAGATATACTTTTAAAAACTTTGATACACTTAGATATACTTTGATACACTTATATATACTTTGACATACTTTGATGCACTTAGATATACTTTAATACATTTAGATATACTTTGATACACTTTGATACACTTAGATATACTTTGATATACTTTGATACACATTGATATACTTTGATATACTTTGATACACTTAGATATACTTTGATACACTTAGATTTACTTTGATACACTTAGATATACTTTGATACACTTTCATATACTTTGATACACTTTGATACACTTAGATATACTTTGATACACTTATATATACTTTGACATACTTTGATGAACTTAGATATACTTTAATACACTTAGATATAATTTGATACACTTAGATATACTTAGATACACTTTGATACACTTAGATAAACTTTGATACACTTAGACATACTTTGATACACTTAGATATAATTTGATATACTTTGACACCCTTAGATATACAGTACTTTGATACACTTAGATATACTTTGATATACTTTGATACACTTATATAAACTTTGATACACTTAGATACACTTAGATATACTTTGATACACTTAGATATACTTTGATACGTTTTGATACATTTAGATATACTTTGATACACTTAGATATACTTTGATATACTTTGATACACTTTGATACACTTAGATAAACTTTGATACACTTTGATACACTTAGATATACTTTGATACACTTAGATATACTTTGATACATTTTGATACATTTAGATATACTTTGATACACATAGATATACTTTGATATACTTTGATACACTTAGATTTACTTTGATACACTTAGATTTACTTTGATACACCTTAATATACTTTGAATAACTTAGATATACTTTGATACACTTAGATATACTTTGACACACTTAGATATACTTTGATACACTTAGATATACTTTGACACCCTTAGATATACTTTGATACACTTAGATATACTTTGATACACTTTGATACACTTAGATATACTTTGATATACTTTGATACACTTAGATATACTTTTATACACTTAGATATACTTTAATACACTTAGATATACTTTAAAACACTTTGATACACTTAGATATACTTTGATATACTTTGATACACTTTCATATACTTTGATACACTTTGATACACTTAGATATACTTTGATACACTTATATATACTTTGACATCCTTTGATGAACTTAGATTTACTTTAATACACTTAGATATACTTTGATACACTTTGATATACTTTGATACACTTTGATAAACTTTGATATCCGTTGATACACTTATATATACTTTGATACAATTAGATATACTTTGATATACTTTGATACACTTTGATACACTTAGATAAACTTTGATACACTTAGATATACTTTGATACACTTAGATATACTTTGATATACTTTGACACCCTTAAATATACTTTGATACACTTAGATATACTTTGACACCCTTAGATATACTTTGATACACTCAGATATACTTTGATACACTTTGATACACTTAGATATACTTTGATATACTTTGATACACTTAGATATACTTTGATACACTTAGATATACTTTTAAACACTTTGATACACTTAGATATACTTTGATACACTTATATATACTTTGACATACTTTGATGCACTTAGATATACTTTAATACATTTAGATATACTTTGATACACTTTGATACACTTAGATATACTTTGATATACTTTGATACACATTGATATACTTTGATATACTTTGATACACTTAGATATACTTTGATATACTTTGATACACTTAGATTTACTTTGATACACTTAAATATACTTTGAATAACTTAGATATACTTTGATACACTTAGATATACTTTGATATACTTTGACACACTTAGATATACTTTGATACACTTAGATATACTTTGACACCCTTAGATATACTTTGATACACTTAGATATACTTTGATACACTTTGATACACTTTGATACACTTAGATATACTTTGATATACTTTGATACACTTTGATATACTTTGATACACTTTGATACACTTAGATATACTTTGATATACTTTTATACACTTAGATTTACTTTGATACACTTAGATTTACTTTGATACACTTAGATATACTTTGATACACTTTGATATACTTTGATACACTTTGATACACTTAGATATACTTTGATACACTTAGATATACTTTGATACACTTAGATATACTTTGATATACTTTGACACACTTAGATATACTTTGATACACTTAAATATACTTTGACACCCTTAGATATACTTTGATACACTTAGATATACTTTGATACACTTTGATACACTTATATATACTTTGATATACTTTGATACACTTAGATATACTTTTATACACTTAGATATACTTTAATACACTTAGATATACTTTAAAACACTTTGATACACTTAGATATACTTTGATATACTTTGATACACTTTCATATACTTTGATACACTTTGATACACTTAGATATACTTTGATACACTTATATATACTTTGACATACTTTGATGAACTTAGATTTACTTTAATACACTTAGATATACTTTGATACACTTTGATATACTTTGATACACTTTGATAAACTTTGATATCCGTTGATACACTTATATATACTTTGATACAATTAGATATACTTTGATATACTTTGATACACTTTGATACACTTAGATAAACTTTGATACACTTAGATATACTTTGATACACTTAGATATACTTTGATATACTTTGACACCCTTAGATATACTTTGATACACTTAGATATACTTTGACACCCTTAGATATACTTTGATACACTCAGATATACTTTGATACACTTTGATACACTTAGATATACTTTGATATACTTTGATACACTTAGATATACTTTGATACACTTAGATATACTTTTAAACACTTTGATACACTTAGATATACTTTGATACACTTATATATACTTTGACATACTTTGATGCACTTAGATATACTTTAATACATTTAGATATACTTTGATACACTTTGATACACTTAGATATACTTTGATATACTTTGATACACATTGATATACTTTGATATACTTTGATACACTTAGATATACTTTGATACACTTAGATATACTTTTAAAAACTTTGATACACTTAGATATACTTTGATACACTTATATATACTTTGACATACTTTGATGCACTTAGATATACTTTAATACATTTAGATATACTTTGATACACTTTGATACACTTAGATATACTTTGATATACTTTGATACACATTGATATACTTTGATATACTTTGATACACTTAGATATACTTTGATACACTTAGATTTACTTTGATACACTTAGATATACTTTGATACACTTTCATATACTTTGATACACTTTGATACACTTAGATATACTTTGATACACTTATATATACTTTGACATACTTTGATGAACTTAGATATACTTTAATACACTTAGATATAATTTGATACACTTAGATATACTTAGATACACTTTGATACACTTAGATAAACTTTGATACACTTAGACATACTTTGATACACTTAGATATAATTTGATATACTTTGACACCCTTAGATATACAGTACTTTGATACACTTAGATATACTTTGATATACTTTGATACACTTATATAAACTTTGATACACTTAGATACACTTAGATATACTTTGATACACTTAGATATACTTTGATACGTTTTGATACATTTAGATATACTTTGATACACTTAGATATACTTTGATATACTTTGATACACTTTGATACACTTAGATAAACTTTGATACACTTTGATACACTTAGATATACTTTGATACACTTAGATATACTTTGATACATTTTGATACATTTAGATATACTTTGATACACATAGATATACTTTGATATACTTTGATACACTTAGATTTACTTTGATACACTTAGATTTACTTTGATACACCTTAATATACTTTGAATAACTTAGATATACTTTGATACACTTAGATATACTTTGACACACTTAGATATACTTTGATACACTTAGATATACTTTGACACCCTTAGATATACTTTGATACACTTAGATATACTTTGATACACTTTGATACACTTAGATATACTTTGATATACTTTGATACACTTAGATATACTTTTATACACTTAGATATACTTTAATACACTTAGATATACTTTAAAACACTTTGATACACTTAGATATACTTTGATATACTTTGATACACTTTCATATACTTTGATACACTTTGATACACTTAGATATACTTTGATACACTTATATATACTTTGACATCCTTTGATGAACTTAGATTTACTTTAATACACTTAGATATACTTTGATACACTTTGATATACTTTGATACACTTTGATAAACTTTGATATCCGTTGATACACTTATATATACTTTGATACAATTAGATATACTTTGATATACTTTGATACACTTTGATACACTTAGATAAACTTTGATACACTTAGATATACTTTGATACACTTAGATATACTTTGATATACTTTGACACCCTTAAATATACTTTGATACACTTAGATATACTTTGACACCCTTAGATATACTTTGATACACTCAGATATACTTTGATACACTTTGATACACTTAGATATACTTTGATATACTTTGATACACTTAGATATACTTTGATACACTTAGATATACTTTTAAACACTTTGATACACTTAGATATACTTTGATACACTTATATATACTTTGACATACTTTGATGCACTTAGATATACTTTAATACATTTAGATATACTTTGATACACTTTGATACACTTAGATATACTTTGATATACTTTGATACACATTGATATACTTTGATATACTTTGATACACTTAGATATACTTTGATATACTTTGATACACTTAGATTTACTTTGATACACTTAAATATACTTTGAATAACTTAGATATACTTTGATACACTTAGATATACTTTGATATACTTTGACACACTTAGATATACTTTGATACACTTAGATATACTTTGACACCCTTAGATATACTTTGATACACTTAGATATACTTTGATACACTTTGATACACTTTGATACACTTAGATATACTTTGATATACTTTGATACACTTTGATATACTTTGATACACTTTGATACACTTAGATATACTTTGATATACTTTTATACACTTAGATTTACTTTGATACACTTAGATTTACTTTGATACACTTAGATATACTTTGATACACTTTGATATACTTTGATACACTTTGATACACTTAGATATACTTTGATACACTTAGATATACTTTGATACACTTAGATATACTTTGATATACTTTGACACACTTAGATATACTTTGATACACTTAAATATACTTTGACACCTTTAGATATACTTTGATACACTTAGATATACTTTGATACACTTTGATACACTTATATATACTTTGATATACTTTGATACACTTAGATATACTTTTATACACTTAGATATACTTTAATACACTTAGATATACTTTAAAACACTTTGATACACTTAGATATACTTTGATATACTTTGATACACTTTCATATACTTTGATACACTTTGATACACTTAGATATACTTTGATACACTTATATATACTTTGACATACTTTGATGAACTTAGATTTACTTTAATACACTTAGATATACTTTGATACACTTTGATATACTTTGATACACTTTGATAAACTTTGATATCCGTTGATACACTTATATATACTTTGATACAATTAGATATACTTTGATATACTTTGATACACTTTGATACACTTAGATATACTTTGATACACTTATATATACTTTGACATACTTTGATGAACTTAGATATACTTTAATACACTTAGATATAGTTTGATACACTTAGATATACTTTGATACACTTTGATATACTTAGATACACTTTGATACACTTAGATAAACTTTGATACACTTAGACATACTTTGATACACTTAGATATAATTTGATATACTTTGACACCCTTAGATATACAGTACTTTGATACACTTAGATATACTTTGATATACTTTGATACACTTATATAAACTTTGATACACTTAGATACACTTAGATATACTTTGATACACTTAGATATACTTTGATACGTTTTGATACATTTAGATATACTTTGATACACTTAGATATACTTTGATATACTTTGATACACTTTGATACACTTAGATAAACTTTGATACACTTTGATACACTTAGATATACTTTGATACACTTAGATATACTTTGATACATTTTGATACATTTAGATATACTTTGATACATTTTGATACATTTAGATATACTTTGATACACATAGATATACTTTGATATACTTTGATACACTTAGATTTACTTTGATACACTTAGATTTACTTTGATACACTTAAATATACTTTGAATAACTTAGATATACTTTGATACACTTAGATATACTTTGATATACTTTGACACACTTAGATATACTTTGATACACTTAGATATACTTTGACACCCTTAGATATACTTTGATACACTTAGATATACTTTGATACACTTTGATACACTTAGATATACTTTGATATACTTTGATACACTTTGATATACTTTGATACACTTTAATACACTTAGATATACTTTGATATACTTTTATACACTTAGATTTACTTTGATACACTTAGATTTACTTTGATACACTTAGATATACTTTGATACACTTTGATATACTTTGATACACTTTGATACACTTAGATATACTTTGATACACTTAGATATACTTTGATACACTTAGATATACTTTGATATACTTTGACACACTTAGATATACTTTGATACACTTAAATATACTTTGACACCCTTAGATATACTTTGATACACTTAGATATACTTTGATACACTTTGATACACTTATATATACTTTGATATACTTTGATACACTTAGATATACTTTTATACACTTAGATATACTTTTTAACACTTTGATACACTTAGATATACTTTGATACACTTATATATACTTTGACATACTTTGATGCACTTAGATATACTTTAATACACTTAGATATACTTTAAAACACTTTGATACACTTAGATATACTTTGATATAATTTGATACACATTGATATACTTTGATATACTTTGATACACTTAGATATACATTGATATACTTTGATACACTTAGATTTACTTTGATACACTTAGATTTACTTTAATACACTTAGATATACTTTGATACACTTTGATATACTTTGATACACTTTGATAAACTTTGATATCCGTTGATACACTTATATATACTTTGATACACTTAGATATACTTTGATATACTTTGATACACTTTGATACACTTAGATAAACTTTGATACACTTAGATATACTTTGATACACTTAGATATACTTTGATATACTTTGACGACCTTAGATATACTTTGATACACTTAGATATACTTTGACACCCTTAGATATACTTTGATACACTCAGATATACTTTGATACACTTTGATACACTTAGATATACTTTGATATACTTTGATACACTTAGATATACTTTTATACACTTAGATATACTTTTAAACACTTTGATACACTTAGATATACTTTGATACACTTATATATACTTTGACATACTTTGATGCACTTAGATATACTTTAATACATTTAGATATACTTTGATACACTTTGATACACTTAGATATACTTTGATATACTTTGATATACTTTGATACACATTGATATACTTTGATATACTTTGATACACTTAGATATACTTTGATATACTTTGATACACTTAGATTTACTTTGATACACTTAGATATACTTTGATACACTTTCATATACTTTGATACACTTTGATACACTTTGATACACTTAGATATACGTTGATACACTTATATATACTTTGACATACTTTGATGAACTTAGATATACTTTAATACACTTAGATATAATTTGATACACTTAGATATACTTTGATACACTTTGATATACTTAGATACACTTTGATACACTTAGATAAACTTTGATACACTTAGACATACTTTGATACACTTAGATATAATTTGATATACTTTGACACCCTTAGATATACACAGTACTTTGATACACTTAGATATACTTTGATATACTTTGATACACTTATATAAACTTTGATACACTTAGTTATACTTTGATACACTTAGATACACTTAGATATACTTTGATACACTTAGATATACTTTGATACGTTTTGATACATTTAGATATACTTTGATACACTTAGATATACTTTGATATGCTTTGATACACTTTGATACACTTAGATAAACTTTGATACACTTTGATACACTTAGATATACTTTGATACACTTAGATATACTTTGATACATTTTGATACATTTAGATATACTTTGATACACATAGATATACTTTGATATACTTTGATACACTTAGATTTACTTTGATACACTTAGATTTACTTTGATACACTTAAATATACTTTGAATAACTTTGATACACTTAGATATACTTTGATATACTTTGACACACTTAGATATACTTTGATACACTTAGATATACTTTGACACCCTTAGATATACTTTGATACACTTAGATATACTTTAATACATTTAGATATACTTTGATACACTTTGATACACTTAGATATACTTTGATATACTTTGATACACATTGATATACTTTGATATACTTTGATACACTTTGATATACTTTGATACACTTTGATACACTTAGATATACTTTGATACACTTAGATATACTTTGATACACTTAGATATACTTTGATATACTTTGACACACTTAGATATACTTTGATACACTTAAATATACTTTGACACCCTTAGATATACTTTGATACACTTAGATATACTTTGATACACTTTGATACACTTATATATACTTTGATACACTTAGATATACTTTGATACACTTATATATACTTTGACATACTTTGATGCACTTAGATATACTTTAATACACTTAGATATACTTTAAAACACTTTGATACACTTAAATATATACTTTGATATACTTTGATACACATTGATATACTTTGATATAGTTTGATACACTTAGATATACATTGATATACTTTGATACACTTAGATTTACTTTGATACACTTAGATTTACTTTAATACACTTAGATATACTTTGATACACTTTGATATACTTTGATACACTTTGATATACTTTGATACACTTTGATAAACTTTGATATCCGTTGATACACTTATATATACTTTGATACACTTAGATATACTTTGATATACTTTGATACACTTTGATACACTTAGATAAACTTTGATACACTTAGATATACTTTGATATACTTTGACACCCTTAGATATACTTTGATACACTTAGATATACTTTGACACCCTTAGATATACTTTGATACACTCAGATATACTTTGATACACTTTGATACACTTAGATATACTTTGATATACTTTGATACACTTAGATATACTTTTATACACTTAGATATACTTTTAAACACTTTGATACACTTAGATATACTTTGATACACTTATATATACTTTGACATACTTTGATGCACTTAGATATACTTTAATACATTTAGATATACTTTGATACACTTTGATACACTTAGATATACTTTGATATACTTTGATACACATTGATATACTTTGATATACTTTGATACACTTAGATATACTTTGATACACTTAGATATAATTTGATATACTTTGACACCCTTAGATATACACAGTACTTTGATACACTTAGATATACTTTGATATACTTTGATACACTTATATAAACTTTGATACACTTAGTTATACTTTGATACACTTAGATATACTTTGATACACTTAGATATACTTTGATACGTTTTGATACATTTAGATATACTTTGATACACTTAGATATACTTTGATATGCTTTGATACACTTTGATACACTTAGATAAACTTTGATACACTTTGATACACTTAGATATACTTTGATACACTTAGATATACTTTGATACATTTTGATACATTTAGATATACTTTGATACACATAGATATACTTTGATATACTTTGATACACTTAGATTTACTTTGATACACTTAGATTTACTTTGATACACTTAAATATACTTTGAATAACTTTGATACACTTAGATATACTTTGATATACTTTGACACACTTAGATATACTTTGATACACTTAGATATACTTTGACACCCTTAGATATACTTTGATACACTTAGATATACTTTAATACATTTAGATATACTTTGATACACTTTGATACACTTAGATATACTTTGATATACTTTGATACACATTGATATACTTTGATATACTTTGATACACTTTGATATACTTTGATACACTTTGATACACTTAGATATACTTTGATACACTTAGATATACTTTGATACACTTAGATATACTTTGATATACTTTGACACACTTAGATATACTTTGATACACTTAAATATACTTTGACACCCTTAGATATACTTTGATACACTTAGATATACTTTGATACACTTTGATACACTTATATATACTTTGATACACTTAGATATACTTTGATACACTTATATATACTTTGACATACTTTGATGCACTTAGATATACTTTAATACACTTAGATATACTTTAAAACACTTTGATACACTTAAATATATACTTTGATATACTTTGATACACATTGATATACTTTGATATAGTTTGATACACTTAGATATACATTGATATACTTTGATACACTTAGATTTACTTTGATACACTTAGATTTACTTTAATACACTTAGATATACTTTGATACACTTTGATATACTTTGATACACTTTGATATACTTTGATACACTTTGATAAACTTTGATATCCGTTGATACACTTATATATACTTTGATACACTTAGATATACTTTGATATACTTTGATACACTTTGATACACTTAGATAAACTTTGATACACTTAGATATACTTTGATATACTTTGACACCCTTAGATATACTTTGATACACTTAGATATACTTTGACACCCTTAGATATACTTTGATACACTCAGATATACTTTGATACACTTTGATACACTTAGATATACTTTGATATACTTTGATACACTTAGATATACTTTTATACACTTAGATATACTTTTAAACACTTTGATACACTTAGATATACTTTGATACACTTATATATACTTTGACATACTTTGATGCACTTAGATATACTTTAATACATTTAGATATACTTTGATACACTTTGATACACTTAGATATACTTTGATATACTTTGATACACATTGATATACTTTGATATACTTTGATACACTTAGATATACTTTGATATACTTTGATACACTTAGATTTACTTTGATACACTTAGATATACTTTGATACACTTTCATATACTTTGATATACTTTGATACACTTAGATTTACTTTGATACACTTTCATATACTTTGATATACTTTGATACACTTAGATTTACTTTGATACACTTAGATTTACTTTGATACACTTAAATATACTTTGAATAACTTTGATACACTTAGATATACTTTGATATACTTTGACACACTTAGATATACTTTGATACACTTAGATATACTTTGACACCCTTAGATATACTTTGATACACTTAGATATACTTTGATACACTTTGATACACTTAGATATACTTTAATATACTTTGATACACTTTGATATACTTTGATACACTTTGATACACTTAGATATACTTTGATACACTTAGATATACTTTGATACACTTAGATATACTTTGATATACTTTGACACACTTAGATATACTTTGATACACTTAAATATACTTTGACACCCTTAGATATACTTTGATACACTTAGATATACTTTGATACACTTTGATACACTTATATATACTTTGATATACTTTGATACACTTAGATATACTTTTATACACTTAGATATACTTTTTAACACTTTGATACACTTAGATATACTTTGATACACTTATATATACTTTGACATACTTTGATGCACTTAGATATACTTTAATACACTTAGATATACTTTAAAACACTTTGATACACTTAAATATATACTTTGATATACTTTGATACACATTGATATACTTTGATATAGTTTGATACACTTAGATATACATTGATATACTTTGATACACTTAGATTTACTTTGATACACTTAGATTTACTTTAATACACTTAGATATACTTTGATACACTTTGATATACTTTGATACACTTTGATAAACTTTGATATCCGTTGATACACTTATATATACTTTGATACACTTAGATATACTTTGATATACTTTGATACACTTTGATACACTTAGATAAACTTTGATACACTTAGATATACTTTGATACACTTAGATATACTTTGATATACTTTGACACCCTTAGATATACTTTGATACACTTAGATATACTTTGACACCCTTAGATATACTTTGACACCCTTAGATATACTTTGATACACTCAGATATACTTTGATACACTTTGATACACTTAGATATACTTTGAAATACTTTGATACACTTAGATATACTTTTATACACTTAGATATACTTTTAAACACTTTGATACACTTAGATATACTTTGATACACTTATATATACTTTGACATACTTTGATGCACTTAGATATACTTTAATACATTTAGATATACTTTGATACACTTTGATACACTTAGATATACTTTGATATACTTTGATACACATTGATATACTTTGATATACTTTGATACACTTTGATATACTTTGATACACTTTGATACACTTAGATATACTTTGATACACTTAGATATACTTTGATACACTTAGATATACTTTGATATACTTTGACACACTTAGATATACTTTGATACACTTAAATATACTTTGACACCCTTAGATATACTTTGATACACTTAGATATACTTTGATACACTTTGATACACTTATATATACTTTGATACACTTAGATATACTTTGATACACTTATATATACTTTGACATACTTTGATGCACTTAGATATACTTTAATACACTTAGATATACTTTAAAACACTTTGATACACTTAAATATATACTTTGATATACTTTGATACACATTGATATACTTTGATATAGTTTGATACACTTAGATATACATTGATATACTTTGATACACTTAGATTTACTTTGATACACTTAGATTTACTTTAATACACTTAGATATACTTTGATACACTTTGATATACTTTGATACACTTTGATATACTTTGATACACTTTGATAAACTTTGATATCCGTTGATACACTTATATATACTTTGATACACTTACATATACTTTGATATACTTTGATACACTTTGATACACTTAGATAAACTTTGATACACTTAGATATACTTTGATATACTTTGACACCCTTAGATATACTTTGATACACTTAGATATACTTTGACACCCTTAGATATACTTTGATACACTCAGATATACTTTGATACACTTTGATACACTTAGATATACTTTGATATACTTTGATACACTTAGATATACTTTTATACACTTAGATATACTTTTAAACACTTTGATACACTTAGATATACTTTGATACACTTATATATACTTTGACATACTTTGATGCACTTAGATATACTTTAATACATTTAGATATACTTTGATACACTTTGATACACTTAGATATACTTTGATATACTTTGATACACATTGATATACTTTGATATACTTTGATACACTTAGATATACTTTGATATACTTTGATACACTTAGATTTACTTTGATACACTTAGATATACTTTGATACACTTTCATATACTTTGATATACTTTGATACACTTAGATTTACTTTGATACACTTAGATTTACTTTGATACACTTAAATATACTTTGAATAACTTTGATACACTTAGATATACTTTGATATACTTTGACACACTTAGATATACTTTGATACACTTAGATATACTTTGACACCCTTAGATATACTTTGATACACTTAGATATACTTTGATACACTTTGATACACTTAGATATACTTTAATATACTTTGATACACTTTGATATACTTTGATACACTTTGATACACTTAGATATACTTTGATACACTTAGATATACTTTGATACACTTAGATATACTTTGATATACTTTGACACACTTAGATATACTTTGATACACTTAAATATACTTTGACACCCTTAGATATACTTTGATACACTTAGATATACTTTGATACACTTTGATACACTTATATATACTTTGATATACTTTGATACACTTAGATATACTTTTATACACTTAGATATACTTTTTAACACTTTGATACACTTAGATATACTTTGATACACTTATATATACTTTGACATACTTTGATGCACTTAGATATACTTTAATACACTTAGATATACTTTAAAACACTTTGATACACTTAAATATATACTTTGATATACTTTGATACACATTGATATACTTTGATATAGTTTGATACACTTAGATATACATTGATATACTTTGATACACTTAGATTTACTTTGATACACTTAGATTTACTTTAATACACTTAGATATACTTTGATACACTTTGATATACTTTGATACACTTTGATAAACTTTGATATCCGTTGATACACTTATATATACTTTGATACACTTAGATATACTTTGATATACTTTGATACACTTTGATACACTTAGATAAACTTTGATACACTTAGATATACTTTGATACACTTAGATATACTTTGATATACTTTGACACCCTTAGATATACTTTGATACACTTAGATATACTTTGACACCCTTAGATATACTTTGACACCCTTAGATATACTTTGATACACTCAGATATACTTTGATACACTTTGATACACTTAGATATACTTTGAAATACTTTGATACACTTAGATATACTTTTATACACTTAGATATACTTTTAAACACTTTGATACACTTAGATATACTTTGATACACTTATATATACTTTGACATACTTTGATGCACTTAGATATACTTTAATACATTTAGATATACTTTGATACACTTTGATACACTTAGATATACTTTGATATACTTTGATACACATTGATATACTTTGATATACTTTGATACACTTAGATATACTTTGATATACTTTGATACACTTAGATTTACTTTGATACACTTAGATATACTTTGATACACTTTCATATACTTTGATACACTTTGATACACTTAGATATACTTTGATACACTTATATATACTTTGACATACTTTGATGAACTTAGATATACTTTAATACACTTAGATATAATTTGATACACTTAGATATACTTTGATACACTTTGATATACTTAGATACACTTTGATATACTTAGATAAACTTTGATACACTTAGACATACTTTGATACACTTAGATATAATTTGATATACTTTGACACCCTTAGATATACAGTACTTTGATACACTTAGATATACTTTGATATACTTTGATACACTTATATAAACTTTGATACACTTAGTTATACTTTGATACACTTAGATACACTTAGATATACTTTGATACACTTAGATATACTTTGATACGTTTTGATACATTTAGATATACTTTGATACACTTAGATATACTTTGATATACTTTGATACACTTTGATACACTTAGATAAACTTTGATACACTTTGATACACTTAGATATACTTTGATACACTTAGATTTACTTTGATACACTTAGATTTACTTTGATACACTTAAATATACTTTGAATAACTTAGATATACTTTGATACACTTAGATATACTTTGATATACTTTGACACACTTAGATATACTTTGATACACTTAGATATACTTTGACACCCTTAGATATACTTTGATACACTTAGATATACTTTGATACACTTTGATACACTTAGATATACTTTGATATACTTTTATACACTTAGATATACTTTTATACACTTAGATATACTTTTAAACCCTTTGATACACTTAGATATAATTTGATACACTTATATATACTTTGACATACTTTGATGCACTTATATATACTTTAATACACTTAGATATACTTTGATACACTTTGATACACTTAGATATACTTTGATATACTTTGATACACTTAAATATACTTTTATACACTTAGATATACTTTTTAACACTTTGATGCACTTAGATATACTTTAATACACTTAGATATACTTTAAAACACTTTGATACACTTAGATATACTTTGATATACTTTGATACACATTGATATACTTTGATATACTTTGATACACTTAGATATACATTGATATACTTTGATACACTTAGATTTACTTTGATACACTTAGATTTACTTTAATACACTTAGATTTACTTTGATACACTTTGATATACTTTGATACACTTTGATACACTTAGATATACTTTGATATACTTTGATACACTTTGATATACTTTGATACACTTTGATACACTTAGATATACTTTGATACACTTAGATATACTTTGATACACTTAGATATACTTTGATATAATTTGACACACTTTGATATACTTTGATACACTTTGATACACTTAGATATACTTTGATATACTTTTATACACTTAGATTTACTTTGATACACTTAGATTTACTTTGATACACTTAGATATACTTTGATACACTTTGATATACTTTGATACACTTTGATACACTTAGATATACTTTGATATACTTTGATACACTTAGATAAACTTTGATACACTTTGATAGACTTAGATATACTTTGATACACTTAGATATACTTTGATACATTTTGATACATTTAGATATACTTTGATACAGTTAGATATAATTTGATATACTTTGACACCCTTAGATATACACAGTACTTTGATACACTTAGATATACTTTGATATACTTTGATACACTTATATAAACTTTGATACACTTAGTTATACTTTGATACACTTAGATACACTTAGATATACTTTGATACACTTAGATATACTTTGATACGTTTTGATACATTTAGATATACTTTGATACACTTAGATATACTTTGATATGCTTTGATACACTTTGATACACTTAGATAAACTTTGATACACTTTGATACACTTAGATATACTTTGATACACTTAGATATACTTTGATACATTTTGATACATTTAGATATACGTTGATACACTTATATATACTTTGACATACTTTGATGAACTTAGATATACTTTAATACACTTAGATATAATTTGATACACTTAGATATACTTTGATACACTTTGATATACTTAGATACACATTGATATACTTTGATATACTTTGATACACTTAGATATACTTTGATATACTTTGATACACTTAGATTTACTTTGATACACTTAGATATACTTTGATACACTTTGATACACTTAGATATACTTTGATATACTTTGATACACATTGATATACTTTGATATACTTTGATACACTTAGATATACTTTGATATACTTTGATACACTTTGATATACTTTGATACACTTTGATACACTTAGATATACTTTGATACACTTAGATATACTTTGATACACTTAGATATACTTTGATATACTTTGACACACTTAGATATACTTTGATACACTTAAATATACTTTGACACCCTTAGATATACTTTGATACACTTAGATATACTTTGATACACTTTGATACACTTATATATACTTTGATATACTTTGATACACTTAGATATACTTTTATACACTTAGATATACTTTTTAACACTTTGATACACTTAGATATACTTTGATACACTTATATATACTTTGACATACTTTGATGCACTTAGATATACTTTAATACACTTAGATATACTTTAAAACACTTTGATACACTTAAATATATACTTTGATATACTTTGATACACATTGATATACTTTGATATAGTTTGATACACTTAGATATACATTGATATACTTTGATACACTTAGATTTACTTTGATACACTTAGATTTACTTTAATACACTTAGATATACTTTGATACACTTTGATATACTTTGATACACTTTGATAAACTTTGATATCCGTTGATACACTTATATATACTTTGATACACTTAGATATTCTTTAATACATTTAGATATACTTTGATACACTTTGATACACTTAGATATACTTTGATATACTTTGATACACATTGATATACTTTGATATACTTTGATACACTTAGATATACTTTGATATACTTTGATACACTTAGATTTACTTTGATACACTTAGATATACTTTGATACACTTTCATATACTTTGATATACTTTGATACACTTAGATTTACTTTGATACACTTAGATTTACTTTGATACACTTAAATATACTTTGAATAACTTTGATACACTTAGATATACTTTGATATACTTTGACACACTTAGATATACTTTGATACACTTAGATATACTTTGACACCCTTAGATATACTTTGATACACTTAGATATACTTTGATACACTTTGATACACTTAGATATACTTTGATATACTTTGATACACTTTGATATACTTTGATACACTTTGATACACTTAGATATACTTTGATACACTTAGATATACTTTGATACACTTAGATATACTTTGATATACTTTGACACACTTAGATATACTTTGATACACTTAAATATACTTTGACACCCTTAGATATACTTTGATACACTTAGATATACTTTGATACACTTTGATACACTTATATATACTTTGATATACTTTGATACACTTAGATATACTTTTATACACTTAGATATACTTTTTAACACTTTGATACACTTAGATATACTTTGATACACTTATATATACTTTGACATACTTTGATGCACTTAGATATACTTTAATACACTTAGATATACTTTAAAACACTTTGATACACTTAAATATATACTTTGATATACTTTGATACACATTGATATACTTTGATATAGTTTGATACACTTAGATATACATTGATATACTTTGATACACTTAGATTTACTTTGATACACTTAGATTTACTTTAATACACTTAGATATACTTTGATACACTTTGATATACTTTGATACACTTTGATAAACTTTGATATCCGTTGATACACTTATATATACTTTGATACACTTAGATATTCTTTGATATACTTTGATACACTTTGATACACTTAGATAAACTTTGATACACTTAGATATACTTTGATACACTTAGATATACTTTGATATACTTTGACACCCTTAGATATACTTTGAAACACTTAGATATACTTTGACACCCTTAGATATACTTTGATACACTCAGATATACTTTGATACACTTTGATACACTTAGATATACTTTGATATACTTTGATACACTTAGATATACTTTTATACACTTAGATATACTTTTAAACACTTTGATACACTTAGATATACTTTGATACACTTATATATACTTTGACATACTTTGATGCACTTAGATATACTTTAATACATTTAGATATACTTTGATACACTTTGATACACTTAGATATACTTTGATATACTTTGATACACATTGATATACTTTGATATACTTTGATACACTTAGATATACTTTGATATACTTTGATACACTTAGATTTACTTTGATACACTTAGATATACTTTGATACACTTTCATATACTTTGATACACTTTGATACACTTAGATATACTTTGATACACTTATATATACTTTGACATACTTTGATACACTTAGATATAATTTGATATACTTTGACACCCTTAGATATACAGTACTTTGATACACTTAGATATACTTTGATATACTTTGATACACTTATATAAACTTTGATACACTTAGTTATACTTTGATACACTTAGATACACTTAGATATACTTTGATACACTTAGATATACTTTGATACGTTTTGATACATTTAGATATACTTTGATACACTTAGATATACTTTGATATACTTTGATACACTTTGATACACTTAGATAAACTTTGATACACTTTGATACACTTAGATATACTTTGATACACTTAGATATACTTTGATACATTTTGATACATTTAGATATACTTTGATACACATAGATATACTTTGATATACTTTGATACACTTAGATTTACTTTGATACACTTAGATTTACTTTGATACACTTAAATATACTTTGAATAACTTAGATATACTTTGATACACTTAGATATACTTTGATATACTTTGACACACTTAGATATACTTTGATACACTTAGATATACTTTGACACCCTTAGATATACTTTGATACACTTAGATATACTTTGATACACTTTGATACACTTAGATATACTTTGATATACTTTTATACACTTAGATATACTTTTATACACTTAGATATACTTTTAAACCCTTTGATACACTTAGATATACTTTGATACACTTATATATACTTTGACATACTTTGATGCACTTATATATACTTTAATACACTTAGATATACTTTGATACACTTTGATACACTTAGATATACTTTGATATACTTTGATACACTTAAATATACTTTTATACACTTAGATATACTTTTTAACACTTTGATACACTTAGATATACTTTGATACAATTATATATACTTTGACATACTTTGATGCACTTAGATATACTTTAATACACTTAGATATACTTTAAAACACTTTGATACACTTAGATATACTTTGATATACTTTGATACACATTGATATACTTTGATATACTTTGATACACTTAGATATACTTTGATATAATTTGACACACTTTGATATACTTTGATACACTTTGATACACTTAGATATACTTTGATATACTTTTATACACTTAGATTTACTTTGATACACTTAGATTTACTTTGATACACTTAGATATACTTTGATACACTTTGATATACTTTGATACACTTTGATACACTTAGATATACTTTGATATACTTAGATAAACTTTGATATACTTTGATACACTTAGATATACTTTGATACACTTAGATATACTTTGATACATTTTGATACATTTAGATATACTTTGATACAGTTAGATATACTTTGATATACTTTGATACACTTAGATTTACTTTGATACACTTAGATTTACTTTGATACACTTAGATATACTTTGATACATTTTGATACAATTAGATATACTTTAATACACTTAGATATACTTTGATATACTTTAATACACTTTGATAAACTTAGATAAACTTTGATACACTTAGATATACTTTGATACACTTAGATATAATTTGATATACTTTGACACCCTTAGATATACAGTAATTTGATACACTTAGATATACTTTGATATACTTTGATACACTTATATAAACTTTGATACACTTAGTTATACTTTGAAACACTTAGATACACTTAGATATACTTTGATACACTTAGATATACTTTGATACATTTTGATACATTTAGATATACTTTAATACACTTAGATATACTTTGATATACTTTGATACACTTTATACTTTGACATACTTTGATGCACTTAGATATACTTTAATACATTTAGATATACTTTGATACACTTTGATACACTTAGATATACTTTGATATACTTTGATACACATTGATATACTTTGATATACTTTGATACACTTAGATATACTTTGATATACTTTGATACACTTAGATTTACTTTGATACACTTAGATATACTTTGATACACTTTCATATACTTTGATACACTTTGATACACTTAGATATACTTTGATACACTTATATATACTTTGACATACTTTGATGAACTTAGATATACTTTAATACACTTAGATATAATTTGATACACTTAGATATACTTTGATACACTTTGATATACTTTGATATACTTTGATACACTTAGATATACTTTTATACACTTAGATATACTTTTAAACACTTTGATACACTTAGATATACTTTGATACACTTATATATACTTTGACATACTTTGATGCACTTAGATATACTTTAATACATTTAGATATACTTTGATACACTTTGATACACTTAGATATACTTTGATATACTTTGATACACATTGATATACTTTGATATACTTTGATACACTTAGATATACTTTGATATACTTTGATACACTTAGATATACTTTGATACACTTAGATATACTTTGATACACTTAGATATACTTTGATATACTTTGATACACTTAGATATACTTTGATACACTTATATATACTTTGACATACTTTGATGAACTTAGATATACTTTAATACACTTAGATATAATTTGATACACTTAGATATACTTTGATACACTTTGATATACTTAGATACACTTTGATACACTTAGATAAACTTTGATACACTTAGACATACTTTGATACACTTAGATATACTTTGATACACTTAGATATACTTTGATATACTTTGATACACTTAGATATACTTTGATACACTTATATATACTTTGACATACTTTGATGAACTTAGATATACTTTAATACACTTAGATTTACTTTGATACACTTAGATATACTTTGATACACTTTCATATACTTTGATACACTTAGATATACTTTGATACACTTATATATACTTTGACATACTTTGATACACTTAGATATAATTTGATATACTTTGACACCCTTAGATATACAGTACTTTGATACACTTAGATATACTTTGATATACTTTGATACACTTATATAAACTTTGATACACTTAGTTATACTTTGATACACTTAGATACACTTAGATATACTTTGATACACTTAGATATACTTTGATACGTTTTGATACATTTAGATATACTTTGATACACTTAGATATACTTTGATATACTTTGATACACTTTGATACACTTAGATAAACTTTGATACACTTTGATACACTTAGATATACTTTGATACACTTAGATATACTTTGATACATTTTGATACATTTAGATATACTTTGATACACATAGATATACTTTGATATACTTTGATACACTTAGATTTACTTTGATACACTTAGATTTACTTTGATACACTTAAATATACTTTGAATAACTTAGATATACTTTGATACACTTAGATATACTTTCATATACTTTGACACACTTAGATATACTTTGATACACTTAGATATACTTTGACACCCTTAGATATACTTTGATACACTTAGATATACTTTGATACACTTTGATACACTTAGATATACTTTGATATACTTTTATACACTTAGATATACTTTTATACACTTAGATATACTTTTAAACCCTTTGATACACTTAGATATACTTTGATACACTTATATATACTTTGACATACTTTGATGCACTTATATATACTTTAATACACTTAGATATACTTTGATACACTTTGATACACTTAGATATACTTTGATATACTTTGATACACTTAAATATACTTTTATACACTTAGATATACTTTTTAACACTTTGATACACTTAGATATACTTTGATACAATTATATATACTTTGACATACTTTGATGCACTTAGATATACTTTAATACACTTAGATATACTTTAAAACACTTTGATACACTTAGATATACTTTGATATACTTTGATACACATTGATATACTTTGATATACTTTGATACACTTAGATATACATTGATATACTTTGATACACTTAGATTTACTTTGATACACTTAGATTTACTTTAATACACTTAGATTTACTTTGATACACTTTGATATACTTTGATACACTTTGATACACTTAGATATACTTTGATATACTTTGATACACTTTGATATACTTTGATACACTTTGATACACTTAGATATACTTTGATACACTTAGATATACTTTGATACACTTAGATATACTTTGATATAATTTGACACACTTTGATATACTTTGATACACTTTGATACACTTAGATATACTTTGATATACTTTTATACACTTAGATTTACTTTGATACACTTAGATTTACTTTGATACACTTAGATATACTTTGATACACTTTGATATACTTTGATACACTTTGATACACTTAGATATACTTTGATATACTTAGATAAACTTTGATATACTTTGATACACTTAGATATACTTTGATACACTTAGATATACTTTGATACATTTTGATACATTTAGATATACTTTGATACAGTTAGATATACTTTGATATACTTTGATACACTTAGATTTACTTTGATACACTTAGATTTACTTTGATACACTTAGATATACTTTGATACATTTTGATACAATTAGATATACTTTAATACACTTAGATATACTTTGATATACTTTAATACACTTTGATAAACTTAGATAAACTTTGATACACTTAGATATACTTTGATACACTTAGATATAATTTGATATACTTTGACACCCTTAGATATACAGTAATTTGATACACTTAGATATACTTTGATATACTTTGATACACTTATATAAACTTTGATACACTTAGTTATACTTTGAAACACTTAGATACACTTAGATATACTTTGATACACTTAGATATACTTTGATACATTTTGATACATTTAGATATACTTTAATACACTTAGATATACTTTGATATACTTTGATACACTTTATACTTTGACATACTTTGATGCACTTAGATATACTTTAATACATTTAGATATACTTTGATACACTTTGATACACTTAGATATACTTTGATATACTTTGATACACATTGATATACTTTGATATACTTTGATACACTTAGATATACTTTGATATACTTTGATACACTTAGATTTACTTTGATACACTTAGATATACTTTGATACACTTTCATATACTTTGATACACTTTGATACACTTAGATATACTTTGATACACTTATATATACTTTGACATACTTTGATGAACTTAGATATACTTTAATACACTTAGATATAATTTGATACACTTAGATATACTTTGATACACTTTGATATACTTTGATATACTTTGATACACTTAGATATACTTTTATACACTTAGATATACTTTTAAACACTTTGATACACTTAGATATACTTTGATACACTTATATATACTTTGACATACTTTGATGCACTTAGATATACTTTAATACATTTAGATATACTTTGATACACTTTGATACACTTAGATATACTTTGATATACTTTGATACACATTGATATACTTTGATATACTTTGATACACTTAGATATACTTTGATATACTTTGATACACTTAGATATACTTTGATACACTTAGATATACTTTGATACACTTAGATATACTTTGATATACTTTGATACACTTAGATATACTTTGATACACTTATATATACTTTGACATACTTTGATGAACTTAGATATACTTTAATACACTTAGATATAATTTGATACACTTAGATATACTTTGATACACTTTGATATACTTAGATACACTTTGATACACTTAGATAAACTTTGATACACTTAGACATACTTTGATACACTTAGATATAATTTGATATACTTTGACACCCTTAGATATACAGTACTTTGATACACTTAGATATACTTTGATATACTTTGATACACTTATATAAACTTTGATACACTTAGTTATACTTTGATACACTTAGATACACTTAGATATACTTTGATACACTTAGATATACTTTGATACGTTTTGATACATTTAGATATACTTTGATACACTTAGATATACTTTGATATACTTTGATACACTTTGATACACTTAGATAAACTTTGATACACTTAGTTATACTTTGATACACTTAGATACACTTAGATATACTTTGATACACTTAGATATACTTTGATACGTTTTGATACATTTAGATATACTTTGATACACTTAGATATACTTTGATATACTTTGATACACTTTGATACACTTAGATAAACTTTGATACACTTTGATACACTTAGATATACTTTGATACACTTAGATATACTTTGATACATTTTGATACATTTAGATATACTTTGATACACATAGATATACTTTGATATACTTTGATACACTTAGATTTACTTTGATACACTTTGATTTACTTTGATACACTTAGATTTACTTTGATACACTTAAATATACTTTGAATAACTTAGATATACTTTGATACACTTAGATATACTTTGATATACTTTGACACACTTAGATATACTTTGATACACTTAGATATACTTTGACACCCTTAGATATACTTTGATACACTTAGATATACTTTGATACACTTTGATACACTTAGATATACTTTGATATACTTTGATACACTTAGATATACTTTTATACACTTAGATATACTTTTAAACCCTTTGATACACTTAGATATACTTTGATACACTTATATATACTTTGACATACTTTGATGCACTTATATATACTTTAATACACTTAGATATACTTTGATACACTTTGATACACTTAGATATACTTTGATATACTTTGATACACTTAAATATACTTTTATACACTTAGATATACTTTTTAACACTTTGATACACTTAGATATACTTTGATACACTTATATATACTTTGACATACTTTGATGCACTTAGATATACTTTAATACACTTAGATATACTTTAAAACACTTTGATACACTTAGATATAATTTGATATACTTTGATACACATTGATATACTTTGATATACTTTGATACACTTAGATATACATTGATATACTTTGATACACTTAGATTTACTTTGATACACTTAGATTTACTTTAATACACTTAGATTTACTTTGATACACTTTGATATACTTTGATACACTTTGATACACTTAGATATACTTTGATATACTTTGATACACTTTGATATACTTTGATACACTTTGATACACTTAGATATACTTTGATACACTTAGATATACTTTGATACACTTAGATATACTTTGATATAATTTGACACACTTTGATATACTTTGATACACTTTGATACACTTAGATATTCTTTGATATACTTTTATACACTTAGATTTACTTTGATACACTTAGATTAACTTTGATACACTTAGATATACTTTGATACACTTTGATACACTTAGATATACTTAGATATACTTTGATATACTTTGACACCCTTAGATATACTTTGATACACTTAGATATACTTTGACACCCTTAGATATACTTTGATACACTTTGATATACTTTGATACACTTTGATACACTTAGATATACTTTGATATACTGTGATACACTTAGATTTATTTTGATACACTTAGATATACTTTGATACACTTTGATATACTTTGATACACTTTGATACCCTTAGATATACTTTGATACACTTATATATACTTTGACATACTTTGATGAACTTAGATATACTTTGATACACTTAGATATACTTTGATACACTTTGATATACTTTAATACACTTTGATACACTTAGATATTAGTTGATACACTTAGATATATTTAGATTTACTTTGATACTCTTAAATATACTTTGATACATTTTGATACACTTATATATACTTTGATACACTTAGATATACTTTGATACACTTAGATATACTTTGATACACTTAGATATACTTTGATATACTTTGATACACTTATATTAACTTTGATACACTTAGATACACTTATATATACTTTGATACACTTAGATATACTTTGATACGTTTTGATACATTTAGATATACTTTGATACACTTAGATATACTTTGATATACTTTGATACACTTTGATACACTTAGATAAACTTTGATACACTTTGATACACTTAGATATACTTTGATACACTTAGATATACTTTGATACACTTTGATATACTTTAATACACTTTGATACACTTAGATATTAGTTGATACACTTAGATATATTTAGATTTACTTTGATACTCTTAAATATACTTTGATACATTTTGATACACTTATATATACTTTGATACACTTAGATATACTTTGATACACTTAGATATACTTTGATACACTTAGATATACTTTGATATACTTTGATACACTTATATTAACTTTGATACACTTAGATACACTTATATATACTTTGATACACTTAGATATACTTTGATACGTTTTGATACATTTAGATATACTTTGATACACTTAGATATACTTTGATATACTTTGATACACTTTGATACACTTAGATAAACTTTGATACACTTTGATACACTTAGATATACTTTGATACACTTAGATATACTTTGATACATTTTGATACATTTAGATATACTTTGATACAGTTAGATATACTTTGATATACTTTGATACACTTAGATTTACTTTGATACACTTAGATTTACTTTGATACACTTAGATATACTTTGATACATTTTGATACAATTAGATATACTTTAATACACTTAGATATACTTTGATATACTTTAATACACTTTGATAAACTTAGATAAACTTTGATACACTTAGATATACTTTGATACACTTAGATATAATTTGATATACTTTGACACCCTTAGATATACAGTAATTTGATACACTTAGATATACTTTGATATACTTTGATACACTTATATAAACTTTGATACACTTAGTTATACTTTGAAACACTTAGATACACTTAGATATACTTTGATACACTTAGATATACTTTGATACATTTTGATACATTTAGATATACTTTAATACACTTAGATATACTTTGATATACTTTGATACACTTTATACTTTGACATACTTTGATGCACTTAGATATACTTTAATACATTTAGATATACTTTGATACACTTTGATACACTTAGATATACTTTGATATACTTTGATACACATTGATATACTTTGATATACTTTGATACACTTAGATATACTTTGATATACTT
This sequence comes from Macrosteles quadrilineatus, assembly GCF_028750875.1. Lineage (NCBI taxonomy): Eukaryota > Metazoa > Arthropoda > Insecta > Hemiptera > Cicadellidae > Macrosteles > Macrosteles quadrilineatus. The sequence goes on along the minus strand of NW_026542619.1, from coordinate 500,337 downwards.
TGATACACTTAGATTTACTTTGATACACTTAGATTTACTTTGATACACTTAGATATACTTTGATACACTTTCATATACTTTGATACACTTTGATACACTTAGATATACTTTGATACACTTATATATACTTTGACATACTTTGATGAACTTAGATATACTTTAATACACTTAGATATAATTTAATACACTTAGATATAATTTGATACACTTTGATATACTTAGATACACTTTGATACACTTAGATAAACTTTGATACACTTAGACATACTTTGAAACACTTAGATATAATTTGATATACTTTGACACCCTTAGATATACAGTACTTTGATACACTTAGATATACTTTGATATACTTTGATACACTTATATAAACTTTGATACACTTAGATACACTTAGATATACTTTGATACACTTAGATATACTTTGATACGTTTTGATACATTTAGATATACTTTGATACACTTAGATATACTTTGATATACTTTGATACACTTTGATACACTTAGATAAACTTTGATACACTTTAATACACTTAGATATACTTTGATACACTTAGATATACTTTGATACATTTTGATACATTTAGATATACTTTGATACACATAGATATACTTTGATATACTTTGATACACTTAGATTTACTTTGATACACTTAGATTTACTTTGATACACTTAAATATACTTTGAATAACTTAGATATACTTTGATACACTTAGATATACTTTGATATACTTTGACACACTTAGATATACTTTGATACACTTAGATATACTTTGACACCCTTAGATATACTTTGATACACTTAGATATACTTTGATACACTTTGATACACTTAGATATACTTTGATATACTTTGATACACTTTGATATACTTTGATACACTTTGATACACTTAGATATACTTTGATATACTTTTATACACTTAGATTTACTTTGACACCCTTAGATATACTTTGATACACTTTGATATACTTTGATACACTTTGATACACTTAGATATACTTTGATACACTTTGATACACTTAGATATACTTAGATATACTTTGATATACTTTGACACCCTTAGATATACTTTGATACACTTAGATATACTTTGACACCCTTAGATATACTTTGATACACTTTGATATACTTTGATACACTTTGATACACTTAGATATACTTTGATATACTGTGATACACTTAGATTTATTTTGATACACTTAGATATACTTTGATACACTTTGATATACTTTGATACACTTTGATACCCTTAGATATACTTTGATACACTTATATATACTTTGACATACTTTGATGAACTTAGATATACTTTGATACACTTAGATATACTTTGATACACTTTGATATACTTTAATACACTTTGATACACTTAGATATTAGTTGATACACTTAGATATATTTAGATTTACTTTGATACTCTTAAATATACTTTGATACATTTTGATACACTTATATATACTTTGATACACTTAGATATACTTTGATACACTTAGATATACTTTGATACACTTAGATATACTTTGATATACTTTGATACACTTATATTAACTTTGATACACTTAGATACACTTATATATACTTTGATACACTTAGATATACTTTGATACGTTTTGATACATTTAGATATACTTTGATACACTTAGATATACTTTGATATACTTTGATACACTTTGATACACTTAGATAAACTTTGATACACTTTGATACACTTAGATATACTTTGATACACTTAGATATACTTTGATACACTTTGATATACTTTAATACACTTTGATACACTTAGATATTAGTTGATACACTTAGATATATTTAGATTTACTTTGATACTCTTAAATATACTTTGATACATTTTGATACACTTATATATACTTTGATACACTTAGATATACTTTGATACACTTAGATATACTTTGATACACTTAGATATACTTTGATATACTTTGATACACTTATATTAACTTTGATACACTTAGATACACTTATATATACTTTGATACACTTAGATATACTTTGATACGTTTTGATACATTTAGATATACTTTGATACACTTAGATATACTTTGATATACTTTGATACACTTTGATACACTTAGATAAACTTTGATACACTTTGATACACTTAGATATACTTTGATACACTTAGATATACTTTGATACATTTTGATACATTTAGATATACTTTGATACAGTTAGATATACTTTGATATACTTTGATACACTTAGATTTACTTTGATACACTTAGATTTACTTTGATACACTTAGATATACTTTGATACATTTTGATACAATTAGATATACTTTAATACACTTAGATATACTTTGATATACTTTAATACACTTTGATAAACTTAGATAAACTTTGATACACTTAGATATACTTTGATACACTTAGATATAATTTGATATACTTTGACACCCTTAGATATACAGTAATTTGATACACTTAGATATACTTTGATATACTTTGATACACTTATATAAACTTTGATACACTTAGTTATACTTTGAAACACTTAGATACACTTAGATATACTTTGATACACTTAGATATACTTTGATACATTTTGATACATTTAGATATACTTTAATACACTTAGATATACTTTGATATACTTTGATACACTTTATACTTTGACATACTTTGATGCACTTAGATATACTTTAATACATTTAGATATACTTTGATACACTTTGATACACTTAGATATACTTTGATATACTTTGATACACATTGATATACTTTGATATACTTTGATACACTTAGATATACTTTGATATACTTTGATACACTTAGATTTACTTTGATACACTTAGATTTACTTTGATACACTTAGATATACTTTGATACACTTTCATATACTTTGATACACTTTGATACACTTAGATATACTTTGATACACTTATATATACTTTGACATACTTTGATGAACTTAGATATACTTTAATACACTTAGATATAATTTAATACACTTAGATATAATTTGATACACTTTGATATACTTAGATACACTTTGATACACTTAGATAAACTTTGATACACTTAGACATACTTTGAAACACTTAGATATAATTTGATATACTTTGACACCCTTAGATATACAGTACTTTGATACACTTAGATATACTTTGATATACTTTGATACACTTATATAAACTTTGATACACTTAGATACACTTAGATATACTTTGATACACTTAGATATACTTTGATACGTTTTGATACATTTAGATATACTTTGATACACTTAGATATACTTTGATATACTTTGATACACTTTGATACACTTAGATAAACTTTGATACACTTTAATACACTTAGATATACTTTGATACACTTAGATATACTTTGATACATTTTGATACATTTAGATATACTTTGATACACATAGATATACTTTGATATACTTTGATACACTTAGATTTACTTTGATACACTTAGATTTACTTTGATACACTTAAATATACTTTGAATAACTTAGATATACTTTGATACACTTAGATATACTTTGATATACTTTGACACACTTAGATATACTTTGATACACTTAGATATACTTTGACACCCTTAGATATACTTTGATACACTTAGATATACTTTGATACACTTTGATACACTTAGATATACTTTGATATACTTTGATACACTTTGATATACTTTGATACACTTTGATACACTTAGATATACTTTGATATACTTTTATACACTTAGATTTACTTTGACACCCTTAGATATACTTTGATACACTTTGATATACTTTGATACACTTTGATACACTTAGATATACTTTGATACACTTTGATACACTTAGATATACTTAGATATACTTTGATATACTTTGACACCCTTAGATATACTTTGATACACTTAGATATACTTTGACACCCTTAGATATACTTTGATACACTTTGATATACTTTGATACACTTTGATACACTTAGATATACTTTGATATACTGTGATACACTTAGATTTATTTTGATACACTTAGATATACTTTGATACACTTTGATATACTTTGATACACTTTGATACCCTTAGATATACTTTGATACACTTATATATACTTTGACATACTTTGATGAACTTAGATATACTTTGATACACTTAGATATACTTTGATACACTTTGATATACTTTAATACACTTTGATACACTTAGATATTAGTTGATACACTTAGATATATTTAGATTTACTTTGATACTCTTAAATATACTTTGATACATTTTGATACACTTATATATACTTTGATACACTTAGATATACTTTGATACACTTAGATATACTTTGATACACTTAGATATACTTTGATATACTTTGATACACTTATATTAACTTTGATACACTTAGATACACTTATATATACTTTGATACACTTAGATATACTTTGATACGTTTTGATACATTTAGATATACTTTGATACACTTAGATATACTTTGATATACTTTGATACACTTTGATACACTTAGATAAACTTTGATACACTTTGATACACTTAGATATACTTTGATACACTTAGATATACTTTGATACATTTTGATACATTTAGATATACTTTGATACACATAGATATACTTTGATATACTTTGATACACTTAGATTTACTTTTATACACTTAGATTTACTTTGATACACTTAAATATACTTTGAATAACTTAGATATACATTGATACACTTAGATATACTTTGATACACTTATATATACTTTGACATACTTTGATACACTTAGATATAATTTGATATACTTTGACACCCTTAGATATACAGTACTTTGATACACTTAGATATACTTTGATATACTTTGATACACTTATATAAACTTTGATACACTTAGTTATACTTTGATACACTTAGATACACTTAGATATACTTTGATACACTTAGATATACTTTGATACGTTTTGATACATTTAGATATACTTTGATACACTTAGATATACTTTGATATACTTTGATACACTTTGATACACTTAGATAAACTTTGATACACTTTGATACACTTAGATATACTTTGATACACTTAGATATACTTTGATACATTTTGATACATTTAGATATACTTTGATACACATAGATATACTTTGATATACTTTGATACACTTAGATTTACTTTGATACACTTAGATTTACTTTGATACACTTAAATATACTTTGAATAACTTAGATATACTTTGATACACTTAGATATACTTTGATATACTTTGACACACTTAGATATACTTTGATACACTTAGATATACTTTGACACCCTTAGATATACTTTGATACACTTAGATATACTTTGATACACTTTGATACACTTAGATATACTTTGATATACTTTTATACACTTAGATATACTTTTAAACCCTTTGATACACTTAGATATACTTTGATACACTTATATATACTTTGACATACTTTGATGCACTTATATATACTTTAATACACTTAGATATACTTTGATACACTTTGATACACTTAGATATACTTTGATATACTTTGATACACTTAAATATACTTTTATACACTTAGATATACTTTTTAACACTTTGATACACTTAGATATACTTTGATACAATTATATATACTTTGACATACTTTGATGCACTTAGATATACTTTAATACACTTAGATATACTTTAAAACACTTTGATACACTTAGATATACTTTGATATACTTTGATACACATTGATATACTTTGATATACTTTGATACACTTAGATATACATTGATATACTTTGATACACTTAGATTTACTTTGATACACTTAGATTTACTTTAATACACTTAGATTTACTTTGATACACTTTGATATACTTTGATACACTTTGATACACTTAGATATACTTTGATATACTTTGATACACTTTGATATACTTTGATACACTTTGATACACTTAGATATACTTTGATACACTTAGATATACTTTGATACACTTAGGTATACTTTGATATAATTTGACACACTTTGATATACTTTGATACACTTTGATACACTTAGATATACTTTGATATACTTTTATACACTTAGATTTACTTTGATACACTTAGATTTACTTTGATACACTTAGATATACTTTGATACACTTTGATATACTTTGATACACTTTGATACACTTAGATATACTTTGATATACTTAGATAAACTTTGATATACTTTGATACACTTAGATATACTTTGATACACTTAGATATACTTTGATACATTTTGATACATTTAGATATACTTTGATACAGTTAGATATACTTTGATATACTTTGATACACTTAGATTTACTTTGATACACTTAGATTTACTTTGATACACTTAGATATACTTTGATACATTTTGATACAATTAGATATACTTTAATACACTTAGATATACTTTGATATACTTTAATACACTTTGATAAACTTAGATAAACTTTGATACACTTAGATATACTTTGATACACTTAGATATAATTTGATATACTTTGACACCCTTAGATATACAGTAATTTGATACACTTAGATATACTTTGATATACTTTGATACACTTATATAAACTTTGATACACTTAGTTATACTTTGAAACACTTAGATACACTTAGATATACTTTGATACACTTAGATATACTTTGATACATTTTGATACATTTAGATATACTTTAATACACTTAGATATACTTTGATATACTTTGATACACTTTATACTTTGACATACTTTGATGCACTTAGATATACTTTAATACATTTAGATATACTTTGATACACTTTGATACACTTAGATATACTTTGATATACTTTGATACACATTGATATACTTTGATATACTTTGATACACTTAGATATACTTTGATATACTTTGATACACTTAGATTTACTTTGATACACTTAGATATACTTTGATACACTTTCATATACTTTGATACACTTTGATACACTTAGATATACTTTGATACACTTATATATACTTTGACATACTTTGATGAACTTAGATATACTTTAATACACTTAGATATAATTTGATACACTTAGATATACTTTGATACACTTTGATATACTTTGATATACTTTGATACACTTATATATACTTTTATACACTTAGATATACTTTTAAACACTTTGATACACTTAGATATACTTTGATACACTTATATATACTTTGACATACTTTGATGCACTTAGATATACTTTAATACATTTAGATATACTTTGATACACTTTGATACACTTAGATATACTTTGATATACTTTGATACACATTGATATACTTTGATATACTTTGATACACTTAGATATACTTTGATATACTTTGATACACTTAGATATACTTTGATACACTTAGATATACTTTGATACACTTAGATATACTTTGATATACTTTGATACACTTAGATATACTTTGATACACTTATATATACTTTGACATACTTTGATGAACTTAGATATACTTTAATACACTTAGATATAATTTGATACACTTAGATATACTTTGATACACTTTGATATACTTAGATACACTTTGATACACTTAGATAAACTTTGATACACTTAGACATACTTTGATACACTTAGATATAATTTGATATACTTTGACACCCTTAGATATACAGTACTTTGATACACTTAGATATACTTTGATATACTTTGATACACTTATATAAACTTTGATACACTTAGTTATACTTTGATACACTTAGATACACTTAGATATACTTTGATACACTTAGATATACTTTGATACGTTTTGATACATTTAGATATACTTTGATACACTTAGATATACTTTGATATACTTTGATACACTTTGATACACTTAGATAAACTTTGATACACTTTGATACACTTAGATATACTTTGATACACTTAAATATACTTTGATACATTTTGATATACTTTGATACATTTTGATACATTTAGATATACTTTGATACACATAGATATACTTTGATATACTTTGATACACTTAGATTTACTTTGATACACTTAGATTTACTTTGATACACTTAAATATACTTTGAATAACTTAGATATACTTTGATACACTTAGATACACTTAGATATACTTTGATACACTTAGATATACTTTGATACGTTTTGATACATTTAGATATACTTTGATACACTTAGATATACTTTGATATACTTTGATACACTTTGATACACTTAGATAAACTTTGATACACTTTGATACACTTAGATATACTTTGATACACTTAGATATACTTTGATACATTTTGATATACTTTGATACATTTTGATACATTTAGATATACTTTGATACACATAGATATACTTTGATATACTTTGATACACTTAGATTTACTTTGATACACTTAGATTTACTTTGATACACTTAAATATACTTTGAATAACTTAGATATACTTTGATACACTTAGATATACTTTGATATACTTTGACACACTTAGATATACTTTGATACACTTAGATATACTTTGACACCCTTAGATATACTTTGATACACTTAGATATACTTTGATACACTTTGATACACTTAGATATACTTTGATATACTTTGATACACTTAGATATACTTTTATACACTTAGATATACTTTTAAACCCTTTGATACACTTAGATATACTTTGATACACTTATATATACTTTGACATACTTTGATGCACTTATATATACTTTAATACACTTAGATATACTTTGATACACTTTGATACACTTAGATATACTTTGATATACTTTGATACACTTAAATATACTTTTATACACTTAGATATACTTTTTAACACTTTGATACACTTAGATATACTTTGATACACTTATATATACTTTGACATACTTTGATGCACTTAGATATACTATAATACACTTAGATATACTTTAAAACACTTTGATACACTTAGATATACTTTGATATACTTTGATACACTTAAATATACTTTTATACACTTAGATATACTTTTTAACACTTTGATACACTTAGATATACTTTGATACACTTATATATACTTTGATATACTTTGATACACTTAGATATACATTGATATACTTTGATACACTTAGATTTACTTTGATACACTTAGATTTACTTTAATACACTTAGATTTACTTTGATACACTTTGATATACTTTGATACACTTTGATACACTTAGATATACTTTGATATACTTTGATACACTTTGATATACTTTGATACACTTTGATACACTTAGATATACTTTGATACACTTAGATATACTTTGATACACTTAGATATACTTTGATATAATTTGACACACTTTGATATACTTTGATACACTTTGATACACTTAGATATACTTTGATATACTTTTATACACTTAGATTTACTTTGATACACTTAGATTAACTTTGATACACTTAGATATACTTTGATACACTTTGATATACTTTGATACACTTTGATACACTTAGATATACTTTGATATACTTTGTTACACTTAGATAAACTTTGATACACTTTGATAGACTTAGATATACTTTGATACACTTAGATATACTTTGATACATTTTGATACATTTAGATATACTTTGATACAGTTAGATATACTTTGATATACTTTGATACACTTAGATTTACTTTGATACACTTAGATTTACTTTGATACACTTAGATATACTTTGATACATTTTGATACAATTAGATATACTTTAATACACTTAGATATACTTTGATATACTTTAATACACTTTGATAAACTTAGATAAACTTTGATACACTTAGATATACTTTGATACACTTAGATATAATTTGATATACTTTGACACCCTTAGATATACAGTAATTTGATACACTTAGATATACTTTGATATACTTTGATACACTTATATAAACTTTGATACACTTAGTTATACTTTGAAACACTTAGATACACTTAGATATACTTTGATACACTTAGATATACTTTGATACATTTTGATACATTTAGATATACTTTAATACACTTAGATATACTTTGATATACTTTGATACACTTTATACTTTGACATACTTTGATGCACTTAGATATACTTTAATACATTTAGATATACTTTAAAACACTTTGATACACTTAGATATACTTTGATATACTTTGATACACATTGATATACTTTGATATACTTTGATACACTTAGATATACTTTGATATACTTTGATACACTTAGATTTACTTTGATACACTTAGATATACTTTGATACACTTTCATATACTTTGATACACTTTGATACACTTAGATATACTTTGATACACTTATATATACTTTGACATACTTTGATGAACTTAGATATACTTTAATACACTTAGATATAATTTGATACACTTAGATATACTTTGATACACTTTGATATACTTAGATACACTTTGATACACTTAGATAAACTTTGATACACTTAGACATACTTTGAAACACTTAGATATAATTTGATATACTTTGACACCCTTAGATATACAGTACTTTGATACACTTAGATATACTTTGATATACTTTGATACACTTATATAAACTTTGATACACTTAGATATACTTTGATACACTTAGATATACTTTGATACGTTTTGATACATTTAGATATACTTTGATACACTTAGATATACTTTGATATACTTTGATACACTTTGATACACTTAGATAAACTTTGATACACTTTAATACACTTAGATATACTTTGATACACTTAGATATACTTTGATACATTTTGATACATTTAGATATACTTTGATACACATAGATATACTTTGATATACTTTGATACACTTAGATTTACTTTGATACACTTAGATTTACTTTGATACACTTAAATATACTTTGAATAACTTAGATATACTTTGATACACTTAGATATACTTTGATATACTTTGACACACTTAGATATACTTTGATACACTTAGATATACTTTGACACCCTTAGATATACTTTGATACACTTAGATATACTTTGATACACTTTGATACACTTAGATATACTTTGATATACTTTGATACACTTTGATATACTTTGATACACTTTGATACACTTAGATATACTTTGATATACTTTTATACACTTAGATTTACTTTGACACCCTTAGATATACTTTGATACACTTTGATATACTTTGATACACTTTGATACACTTAGATATACTTTGATACACTTTGATACACTTAGATATACTTAGATATACTTTGATATACTTTGACACCCTTAGATATACTTTGATACACTTAGATATACTGTGTATAAGGGTGTCAAAGTATATCAAAGTATATCTAAGTGTATCAAAGTATATCTAAGTGTATTAAAGTTTATCTAAGTGTATCAAAGTGTATCAAGTATATCAAAGTATATCTAAGTGTATCAAAGTATATATAAGTGTATCAACGAATATCAAAGTTTATCAAAGTATATCAAAGTGTATCAAAGTAAATCTAAGTGTATTAAAGTAAATCTAAGTGTATCAAAGTAAATCTAAGTGTATCAAAGTATATCAATGCATATCTAAGTGTATCAAAGTATATCAAAGTATATCAATGTGTATCAAAGTATATCAAAGTATATCTAAGTGTATCAAAGTGTTTTAAAGTATATCTAAGTGTATTAAAGTATATCTAAGTGCATCAAAGTATGTCAAAGTATATATAAGTGTACTAAAGTATATCTAAGTGTATCAAAGTGTTAAAAAGTATATCTAAGTGTATAAAAGTATATCTAAGTGTATCAAAGTATATCAAAGTATATTTAAGTGTATCAAAGTGTATCAAAGTATATCTAAGTGTATCAAAGTATATCTAAGGGTGTCAAAGTATATCTAAGTGTATCAAAGTATATCTAAGTGTGTCAAAGTATATCAAAGTATATCTAAGTGTATCAAAGTATATCTAAGTGTATCAAAGTATATCTAAGTGTATCAAAGTGTATCAAAGTATATCTAAGTGTATCAAAGTATATCTAAGTGTATCAAAGTGTATCAAAGTTTATCTAAGTGTATCAAAGTATATCAAAGTATATCTAAGTGTATCAAAGTATATCTAAATGTATCAAAATGTATCAAAGTATATCTAAGTGTATCAAAGTATATCTAAGTGTATCTAAGTGTATCAAAGTATAACTAAGTGTATCAAAGTTTATATAAGTGTATCAAAGTATATCAAAGTATATCTAAGTGTATCAAATTACTGTATATCTAAGGGTGTCAAAGTATATCAAATTATATCTAAGTGTATCAAAGTATATCTAAGTGTATCAAAGTTTATCTAAGTCTATCAAAGTGTATCAAAGTATATCAAAGTATATCTAATTGTATCAAAATGTATCAAAGTATATCTAAGTGTATCAAAGTATATCTAAGTGTATCAAAGTGTATCTAAGTGTATCAAATTATATCTAAGTGTATCAAAGTTTATCTAAGTGTATCAAAGTATATCAAAGTATATCTAAGTGTATCAAAGTATATCTAAGTGTATCAAAGTATATCTAAGTCTATCAAAGTATATCTAAGTTCATCAAAGTATGTCAAAGTATATATAAGTGTATCAAAGTATATCTAAGGGTATCAAAGTGTATCAAAGTATATCAAAGTGTATCAAAGTATATCTAAGTGTATCAAAATAAATCTAAGTGTATCACAGTATATCTAAGTCTATCAAAGTATATCTAAGTTCATCAAAGTATGTCAAAGTATATATAAGTGTATCAAAGTATATCTAAGGGTATCAAAGTGTATCAAAGTATATCTAACTGTATCAAAGTATATCTAAGTGTATCAAAGTGTATCAAAGAATATCAAAGTATATCTAAGTGTATCAAAGTATATATAAGTGTATCAACGAATATCACAGTGTGTCAAAGAGTATCAAAGTATATCAAAGTGTATCAAAGTATATCTAAGTGTATCAAAGTGTATCAAAGTTTATCTAAGTGTATCAAAGTGTATCAAAGTATATCAAAGTATATCTAAGTGTATCAAAGTATATCTAAATGTATCAAAATGTATCAAAGTATATCTAAGTGTATCAAAGTATATCTAAGTGTATCTAAGTGTATCAAAGTAAATCTAAGTGTATCAAAGTAAATCTAAGTGTATAAAAGTATATCAAAGTATATCTAAGTGTATCAAAGTATATCTAAATGTATCAAAATGTATCAAAGTATATCTAAGTGTATCAAAGTATATCTAAGTGTATCAAAGTGTATCAAAGTTTATCTAAGTGTATCAAAGTGTATCAAAGTATATCAAAGTATATCTAAGTGTATCAAAGTATATCTAAATGTATCAAAATGTATCAAAGTATATCTAAGTGTATCAAAGTATATCTAAGTGTATCTAAGTGTATCAAAGTATAACTAAGTGTATCAAAGTTTATATAAGTGTATCAAAGTATATCTAAGTGTATCAAATTACTGTATATCTAAGGGTGTCAAAGTATATCAAATTATATCTAAGTGTATCAAAGTATATCTAAGTGTATCAAAGTTTATCTAAGTCTATCAAAGTGTATTAAAGTATATCAAAGTATATCTAAGTGTATCAAAGTATATCTAAGTGTATCAAAGTGTATCAAATTATATCAAAGTATATCTAAGTGTATCAAAGTGTATCTAAGTGTATCTAAGTGTATCAAATTATATCTAAGTGTATCAAAGTTTATCTAAGTGTATCAAAGTATATCAAAGTATATCTAAGTGTATCAAAGTATATCTAAGTGTATCAAAGTATATCTAAGTGTATCAAAGTATATATAAGTGTATCAAAATGTATCAAAGTATATTTAAGAGTATCAAAGTATATCTAAATATATCTAAGTGTATCAACTAATATCTAAGTGTATCAAAGTGTATTAAAGTATATCAAAGTGTATCAAAGTATATCTAAGTGTATCAAAGTATATCTAAGTTCATCAAAGTATGTCAAAGTATATATAAGTGTATCAAAGTATATCTAAGGGTATCAAAGTGTATCAAAGTATATCAAAGTGTATCAAAGTATATCTAAGTGTATCAAAATAAATCTAAGTGTATCACAGTATATCAAAGTATATCTAAGTGTATCAAAGTATATCAAAGTATATCAATGTGTATCAAAGTATATCAAAGTATATCTAAGTGTATCAAAGTGTATCAAAGTATATCTAAGTGTATTAAAGTATATCTAAGTGCATCAAATTATATCAAAGTATATCTAAGTGTATCAAAGTATATCTAAGTGTATCAAAGTATATTTAAATGTATCAAAGTATATCTAAGTGTATCAAAGTATATCTAAGTGTATCAAAGTGTATCAAAGTTTATCTAAGTGTATCAAAGTGTATCAAAGTATATCAAAGTATATCTAAGTGTATCAAAGTATATCTAAATGTATCAAAACGTATCAAAGTATATCTAAGTGTATCTAAGTGTATCAAAGTATAACTAAGTGTATCAAAGTTTATATAAGTGTATCAAAGTATATCAAAGTATATCTAAGTGTTTTAAAGTACTGTATATCTAAGGGTGTCAAAGTATATCAAATTATATCTAAGTTTATCAAAGTATGTCTAAGTGTATCAAAGTTTATCTAAGTGTATCAAAGTGTATCTAAGTATATCAAAGTGTATCAAAGTATATCTAAGTGTATCAAAGTATATCTAAGTGTATCAAAGTATATATAAGTGTATCAAAGTATATCTAAGTGTATCAAAGTGTATCAAAGTATATCAAAGTGTATCTAAGTGTATCAAAGTAAATCTAAGTGTATCAAAGTATATCAAAGTATATCTAAGTGTATCAAAGTATATCAAAGTATATCAATGTGTATCAAAGTATATCAAAGTATATCTAAGTGTATCAAAGTGTATCAAAGTATATCTAAGTGTATTAAAGTATATCTAAGTGCATCAAAGTATGTCAAAGTATATATAAGTGTATCAAAGTATATCTAAGTGTATCAAAGTGTTTAAAAGTATATCTAAGTGTATTAAAGTGTTTAAAAGTATATCTAAGTGTATAAAAGTATATCTAAGTGTATCAAAGTATATCAAAGTATATCTAAGTATATCAAAGTGTATCAAAGTATATCTAAGTGTATCAAAGTATATCTAAGGGTGTCAAAGTATATCTAAGTGTATCAAAGTATATCTAAGTGTATCAAAGTATATCTAAGGGTGTCAAAGTATATCTAAGTGTATCAAAGTATATCTAAGTGTGTCAAAGTATATCAAAGTATATCTAAGTGTATCAAAGTATACCTAAGTGTATCAAAGTATATCTAAGTGTATCAAAGTGTATCAAAGTATATCAAAGTGTATCAAAGTATATCTAAGTGTATCAAAGTATATCTAAGTGTATCAAAGTAAATCTAAGTGTATCAAAGTATATCAAAGTATATCTAAGTGTATCAAAGTATATCTAAATGTATCAAAATGTATCAAAGTATATCAAAGTATATCTAAGTGTATCAAAGTATATCTAAGTGTATCAAAGTATATCTAAGTCTTTCAAAGTATATCTAAGTTCATCAAAGTGTATCAAAGTATATCTAAGTGTATCAAAGTATATCAAAGTATATCTAAGTGTATCAAAGTATATCAAAGTATATCAATGTGTATCAAAGTATATCAAAGTATATCTAAGTGTATCAAAGTGTATCAAAGTATATCTAAGTGTATTAAAGTATATCTAAGTGCATCAAAGTATGTCAAAGTATATATAAGTGTATCAAAGTATATCTAAGTGTATCAAAGTGTTTAAAAGTATATCTAAGTGTATAAAAGTATATCTAAGTGTATCAAAGTATATCAAAGTATATCTAAGTGTATCAAAGTGTATCAAAGTATATCTAAGTGTATCAAAGTATATCTAAGGGTGTCAAAGTATATCTAAGTGTATCAAAGTATATCTAAGGGTGTCAAAGTATATCAAAGTATATCTAAGTGTATCAAAGTATATCTAAGTGTATTAAAGTTTATCTAAGTGTATCAAAGTGTATCAAAGTATATCAAAGTTTATCTAAGTGTATCAAAGTATATATAAGTGTATCAACGAATATCAAAGTTTATCAAAGTATATCAAAGTGTATCAAAGTAAATCTAAGTGTATTAAAGTAAATCTAAGTGTATCAAAGTAAATCTAAGTGTATCAAAGTATATCAATGTATATCTAAGTGTATCAAAGTATATCAAAGTATATCAATGTGTATCAAAGTATATCAAAGTATATCTAAGTGTATCAAAGTGTTTTAAAGTATATCTAAGTGTATTAAAGTATATCTAAGTGCATCAAAGTATGTCAAAGTATATATAAGTGTATTAAAGTATATCTAAGTGTATCAAAGTGTTAAAAAGTATATCTAAGTGTATAAAAGTATATCTAAGTGTATCAAAGTATATCAAAGTATATCTAAGTGTATCAAAGTGTATCAAAGTATATCTAAGTGTATCAAAGTATATCTAAGGGTGTCAAAGTATATCTAAGTGTATCAAAGTATATCTAAGTGTGTCAAAGTATATCAAAGTATATCTAAGTGTATCAAAGTATATCTAAGTGTATCAAAGTATATCTAAGTGTATCAAAGTGTATCAAAGTATATCAAAGTGTATCAAAGTATATCTAAGTGTATCAAAGTAAATCTAAGTGTATCAAAGTAAATCTAAGTGTATCAAAGTATATCAAAGTATATCTAAGTGTATCAAAGTATATCTAAATGTATCAAAATGTATCAAAGTATATCTAAGTGTATCAAAGTATATCTAAGTGTATCAAAGTGTATCAAAGTTTATCTAAGTGTATCAAAGTATATCAAAGTATATCTAAGTGTATCAAAGTATATCTAAATGTATCAAAATGTATCAAAGTATATCTAAGTGTATCAAAGTATATCTAAGTGTATCTAAGTGTATCAAAGTATAACTAAGTGTATCAAAGTTTATATAAGTGTATCAAAGTATATCAAAGTATATCTAAGTGTATCAAATTACTGTATATCTAAGGGTGTCAAAGTATATCAAATTATATCTAAGTGTATCAAAGTATATCTAAGTGTATCAAAGTTTATCTAAGTCTATCAAAGTGTATCAAAGTATATCAAAGTATATCTAATTGTATCAAAATGTATCAAAGTATATCTAAGTGTATCAAAGTGTATCTAAGTGTATCTAAGTGTATCAAATTATATCTAAGTGTATCAAAGTTTATCTAAGTGTATCAAAGTATATCAAAGTATATCTAAGTGTATCAAAGTATATCTAAGTGTATCAAAGTATATCTAAGTCTATCAAAGTATATCTAAGTTCATCAAAGTATGTCAAAGTATATATAAGTGTATCAAAGTATATCTAAGGGTATCAAAGTGTATCAAAGTATATCAAAGTGTATCAAAGTATATCTAAGTGTATCAAAATAAATCTAAGTGTATCACAGTATATCAAAGTATATCTAACTGTATCAAAGTATATCTAAGTGTATCAAAGTGTATCAAAGAATATCAAAGTATATCTAAGTGTATCAAAGTATATATAAGTGTATCAACGAATATCACAGTGTGTCAAAGAGTATCAAAGTATATCAAAGTGTATCAAAGTATATCTAAGTGTATCAAAGTGTATCAAAGTTTATCTAAGTGTATCAAAGTGTATCAAAGTATATCAAAGTATATCTAAGTGTATCAAAGTATGTCTAAATGTATCAAAATGTATCAAAGTATATCTAAGTGTATCAAAGTATATCTAAGTGTATCTAAGTGTATCAAAGTAAATCTAAGTGTATCAAAGTAAATCTAAGTGTATAAAAGTATATCAAAGTATATCTAAGTGTATCAAAGTATATCTAAATGTATCAAAATGTATCAAAGTATATCTAAGGGTGTCAAAGTATATCTAAGTGTATCAAAGTATATCTAAGGGTGTCAAAGTATATCAAAGTATATCTAAGTGTATCAAAGTATATCTAAGTGTATTAAAGTTTATCTAAGTGTATCAAAGTGTATCAAGTATATCAAAGTATATCTAAGTGTATCAAAGTATATATAAGTGTATCAACGAATATCAAAGTTTATCAAAGTATATCAAAGTGTATCAAAGTATATCAATGCATATCTAAGTGTATCAAAGTATATCAAAGTATATCAATGTGTATCAAAGTATATCAAAGTATATCTAAGTGTATCAAAGTGTTTTAAATTATATCTAAGTGTATTAAAGTATATCTAAGTGCATCAAAGTATGTCAAAGTATATATAAGTGTACTAAAGTATATCTAAGTGTATCAAAGTGTTAAAAAGTATATCTAAGTGTATAAAAGTATATCTAAGTGTATCAAAGTATATCAAAGTATATTTAAGTGTATCAAAGTGTATCAAAGTATATCTAAGTGTATCAAAGTATATCTAAGGGTGTCAAAGTATATCTAAGTGTATCAAAGTATATCTAAGTGTGTCAAAGTATATCAAAGTATATCTAAGTGTATCAAAGTATATCTAAGTGTATCAAAGTATATCTAAGTGTATCAAAGTGTATCAAAGTATATCTAAGTGTATCAAAGTATATCTAAGTGTATCAAAGTGTATCAAAGTTTATCTAAGTGTATCAAAGTATATCAAAGTATATCTAAGTGTATCAAAGTATATCTAAATGTATCAAAATGTATCAAAGTATATCTAAGTGTATCAAAGTATATCTAAGTGTATCTAAGTGTATCAAAGTATAACTAAGTGTATCAAAGTTTATATAAGTGTATCAAAGTATATCAAAGTATATCTAAGTGTATCAAATTACTGTATATCTAAGGGTGTCAAAGTATATCAAATTATATCTAAGTGTATCAAAGTATATCTAAGTGTATCAAAGTTTATCTAAGTCTATCAAAGTGTATCAAAGTATATCAAAGTATATCTAATTGTATCAAAATGTATCAAAGTATATCTAAGTGTATCAAAGTATATCTAAGTGTATCAAAGTGTATCTAAGTGTATCAAATTATATCTAAGTGTATCAAAGTTTATCTAAGTGTATCAAAGTATATCAAAGTATATCTAAGTGTATCAAAGTATATCTAAGTGTATCAAAGTATATCTAAGTCTATCAAAGTATATCTAAGTGTATCAAAGTGTATCAAAGTTTATCTAAGTGTATCAAAGTGTATCAAAGTATATCAAAGTATATCTAAGTGTATCAAAGTATATCTAAATGTATCAAAATGTATCAAAGTATATCTAAGTGTATCAAAGTATATCTAAGTGTATCTAAGTGTATCAAAGTAAATCTAAGTGTATCAAAGTAAATCTAAGTGTATAAAAGTATATCAAAGTATATCTAAGTGTATCAAAGTATATCTAAATGTATCAAAATGTATCAAAGTATATCTAAGTGTATCAAAGTATATCTAAGTGTATCAAAGTGTATCAAAGTTTATCTAAGTGTATCAAAGTGTATCAAAGTATATCAAAGTATATCTAAGTGTATCAAAGTATATCTAAATGTATCAAAATGTATCAAAGTATATCTAAGTGTATCAAAGTATATCTAAGTGTATCTAAGTGTATCAAAGTATAACTAAGTGTATCAAAGTTTATATAAGTGTATCAAAGTATATCTAAGTGTATCAAATTACTGTATATCTAAGGGTGTCAAAGTATATCAAATTATATCTAAGTGTATCAAAGTATATCTAAGTGTATCAAAGTTTATCTAAGTCTATTAAAGTGTATTAAAGTATATCAAAGTATATCTAAGTGTATCAAAGTATATCTAAGTGTATCAAAGTGTATCAAATTATATCAAAGTATATCTAAGTGTATCAAAGTGTATCTAAGTGTATCTAAGTGTATCAAATTATATCTAAGTGTATCAAAGTTTATCTAAGTGTATCAAAGTATATCAAAGTATATCTAAGTGTATCAAAGTATATCTAAGTGTATCAAAGTATATCTAAGTGTATCAAAGTATATATAAGTGTATCAAAATGTATCAAAGTATATTTAAGAGTATCAAAGTATATCTAAATATATCTAAGTGTATCAACTAATATCTAAGTGTATCAAAGTGTATTAAAGTATATCAAAGTGTATCAAAGTATATCTAAGTGTATCAAAGTATATCTAAGTTCATCAAAGTATGTCAAAGTATATATAAGTGTATCAAAGTATATCTAAGGGTATCAAAGTGTATCAAAGTATATCAAAGTGTATCAAAGTATATCTAAGTGTATCAAAATAAATCTAAGTGTATCACAGTATATCAAAGTATATCTAAGTGTATCAAAGTATATCAAAGTATATCAATGTGTATCAAAGTATATCAAAGTATATCTAAGTGTATCAAAGTGTATCAAAGTATATCTAAGTGTATTAAAGTATATCTAAGTGCATCAAATTATATCAAAGTATATCTAAGTGTATCAAAGTATATCTAAGTGTATCAAAGTATATTTAAATGTATCAAAGTATATCTAAGTGTATCAAAGTATATCTAAGTGTATCAAAGTGTATCAAAGTTTATCTAAGTGTATCAAAGTGTATCAAAGTATATCAAAGTATATCTAAGTGTATCAAAGTATATCTAAATGTATCAAAACGTATCAAAGTATATCTAAGTGTATCAAAGTATATCTAAGTGTATCTAAGTGTATCAAAGTATAACTAAGTGTATCAAAGTTTATATAAGTGTATCAAAGTATATCAAAGTATATCTAAGTGTTTTAAAGTACTGTATATCTAAGGGTGTCAAAGTATATCAAATTATATCTAAGTGTATCAAAGTATGTCTAAGTGTATCAAAGTTTATCTAAGTGTATCAAAGTGTATCTAAGTATATCAAAGTGTATCAAAGTATATCTAAGTGTATCAAAGTATATCTAAGTGTATCAAAGTATATATAAGTGTATCAAAGTATATCTAAGTGTATCAAAGTGTATCAAAGTATATCAAAGTGTATCAAAGTATATCTAAGTGTATCAAAGTAAATCTAAGTGTATCAAAGTATATCAAAGTATATCTAAGTGTATCAAAGTATATCAAAGTATATCAATGTGTATCAAAGTATATCAAAGTATATCTAAGTGTATCAAAGTGTATCAAAGTATATCTAAGTGTATTAAAGTATATCTAAGTGCATCAAAGTATGTCAAAGTATATATAAGTGTATCAAAGTATATCTAAGTGTATCAAAGTGTTTAAAAGTATATCTAAGTGTATTAAAGTGTTTAAAAGTATATCTAAGTGTATAAAAGTATATCTAAGTGTATCAAAGTATATCAAAGTATATCTAAGTATATCAAAGTGTATCAAAGTATATCTAAGTGTATCAAAGTATATCTAAGGGTGTCAAAGTATATCTAAGTGTATCAAAGTATATCTAAGTGTATCAAAGTATATCTAAGGGTGTCAAAGTATATCTAAGTGTATCAAAGTATATCTAAGTGTGTCAAAGTATATCAAAGTATATCTAAGTGTATCAAAGTATACCTAAGTGTATCAAAGTATATCTAAGTGTATCAAAGTGTATCAAAGTATATCAAAGTGTATCAAAGTATATCTAAGTGTATCAAAGTATATCTAAGTGTATCAAAGTATATCTAAGTGTATCAAAGTAAATCTAAGTGTATCAAAGTATATCAAAGTATATCTAAGTGTATCAAAGTATATCTAAATGTATCAAAATGTATCAAAGTATATCAAAGTATATCTAAGTGTATCAAAGTATATCTAAGTGTATCAAAGTATATCTAAGTCTTTCAAAGTATATCTAAGTTCATCAAAGTGTATCAAAGTATATCTAAGTGTATCAAAGTATATCAAAGTATATCTAAGTGTATCAAAGTATATCAAAGTATATCAATGTGTATCAAAGTATATCAAAGTATATCTAAGTGTATCAAAGTGTATCAAAGTATATCTAAGTGTATTAAAGTATATCTAAGTGCATCAAAGTATGTCAAAGTATATATAAGTGTATCAAAGTATATCTAAGTGTATCAAAGTGTTTAAAAGTATATCTAAGTGTATAAAAGTATATCTAAGTGTATCAAAGTATATCAAAGTATATCTAAGTGTATCAAAGTGTATCAAAGTATATCTAAGTGTATCAAAGTATATCTAAGGGTGTCAAAGTATATCTAAGTGTATCAAAGTATATCTAAGGGTGTCAAAGTATATCAAAGTATATCTAAGTGTATCAAAGTATATCTAAGTGTATTAAAGTTTATCTAAGTGTATCAAAGTGTATCAAAGTATATCAAAGTTTATCTAAGTGTGTCAAAGTATATATAAGTGTATCAACGAATATCAAAGTTTATCAAAGTATATCAAAGTGTATCAAAGTAAATCTAAGTGTATTAAAGTAAATCTAAGTGTATCAAAGTAAATCTAAGTGTATCAAAGTATATCAATGTATATCTAAGTGTATCAAAGTATATCAAAGTATATCAATGTGTATCAAAGTATATCAAAGTATATCTAAGTGTATCAAAGTGTTTTAAAGTATATCTAAGTGTATTAAAGTATATCTAAGTGCATCAAAGTATGTCAAAGTATATATAAGTGTATTAAAGTATATCTAAGTGTATCAAAGTGTTAAAAAGTATATCTAAGTGTATAAAAGTATATCTAAGTGTATCAAAGTATATCAAAGTATATCTAAGTGTATCAAAGTGTATCAAAGTATATCTAAGTGTATCAAAGTATATCTAAGGGTGTCAAAGTATATCTAAGTGTATCAAAGTATATCTAAGTGTGTCAAAGTATATCAAAGTATATCTAAGTGTATCAAAGTATATCTAAGTGTATCAAAGTATATCTAAGTGTATCAAAGTGTATCAAAGTATATCAAAGTGTATCAAAGTATATCTAAGTGTATCAAAGTAAATCTAAGTGTATCAAAGTAAATCTAAGTGTATCAAAGTATATCAAAGTATATCTAAGTGTATCAAAGTATATCTAAATGTATCAAATTGTATCAAAGTATATCTAAGTGTATCAAAGTATATCTAAGTGTATCAAAGTGTATCAAAGTTTATCTAAGTGTATCAAAGTATATCAAAGTATATCTAAGTGTATCAAAGTATATCTAAATGTATCAAAATGTATCAAAGTATATCTAAGTGTATCAAAGTATATCTAAGTGTATCTAAGTGTATCAAAGTATAACTAAGTGTATCAAAGTTTATATAAGTGTATCAAAGTATATCAAAGTATATCTAAGTGTATCAAATTACTGTATATCTAAGGGTGTCAAAGTATATCAAATTATATCTAAGTGTATCAAAGTATATCTAAGTGTATCAAAGTTTATCTAAGTCTATCAAAGTGTATCAAAGTATATCAAAGTATATCTAATTGTATCAAAATGTATCAAAGTATATCTAAGTGTATCAAAGTGTATCTAAGTGTATCTAAGTGTATCAAATTATATCTAAGTGTATCAAAGTTTATCTAAGTGTATCAAAGTATATCAAAGTATGTCTAAGTGTATCAAAGTATATCTAAGTGTATCAAAGTATATCTAAGTCTATCAAAGTATATCTAAGTTCATCAAAGTATGTCAAAGTATATATAAGTGTATCAAAGTATATCTAAGGGTATCAAAGTGTATCAAAGTATATCAAAGTGTATCAAAGTATATCTAAGTGTATCAAAATAAATCTAAGTGTATCACAGTATATCAAAGTATATCTAACTGTATCAAAGTATATCTAAGTGTATCAAAGTGTATCAAAGAATATCAAAGTATATCTAAGTGTATCAAAGTATATATAAGTGTATCAACGAATATCACAGTGTGTCAAAGAGTATCAAAGTATATCAAAGTGTATCAAAGTATATCTAAGTGTATCAAAGTGTATCAAAGTTTATCTAAGTGTATCAAAGTGTATCAAAGTATATCAAAGTATATCTAAGTGTATCAAAGTATGTCTAAATGTATCAAAATGTATCAAAGTATATCTAAGTGTATCAAAGTATATCTAAGTGTATCTAAGTGTATCAAAGTAAATCTAAGTGTATCAAAGTAAATCTAAGTGTATAAAAGTATATCAAAGTATATCTAAGTGTATCAAAGTATATCTAAATGTATCAAAATGTATCAAAGTATATCTAAGTGTATCAAAGTATATCTAAGTGTATCAAAGTGTATCAAAGTTTATCTAAGTGTATCAAAGTGTATCAAAGTATATCTAAGTGTATCAAAGTATATCTAAATGTATCAAAATGTATCAAAGTATATCTAAGAGTATCAAAGTATATCTAAGTGTATCTAAGTGTATCAAAGTATATCAAAGTATATCTAAGTGTATCAAAGTATATCTAAGTGTATCAAAGTATATCTAAGTGTATCAAAGTATATATAAGTGTATCAAAATGTATCGAAGTATATTTAAGAGTATCAAAGTATATCTAAATATATCTAAGTGTATCAACTAATATCTAAGTGTATAAAAGTGTATTAAAGTATATCAAAGTGTATCAAAGTATATCTAAGTGTATCAAAGTATATCTAAGTTCATCAAAGTATGTCAAAGTATATATAAGTGTATCAAAGTATATCTAAGGGTATCAAAGTGTATCAAAGTATATCAAAGTGTATCAAAGTATATCTAAGTGTATCAAAATAAATCTAAGTGTATCACAGTATATCAAAGTATATCTAAGTGTATCAAAGTATATCAAAGTATATCAATGTGTATCAAAGTATATCAAAGTATATCTAAGTGTATCAAAGTGTATCAAAGTATATCTAAGTGTATTAAAGTATATCTAAGTGCATCAAATTATATCAAAGTATATCTAAGTGTATCAAAGTATATCTAAGTGTATCAAAGTATATTTAAATGAATCAAAGTATATCTAAGTGTATCAAAGTATATCTAAGTGTATCAAAGTATATCTAAGTGTATCAAAGTGTATCAAAGTTTATCTAAGTGTATCAAAGTGTATCAAAGTATATCAAAGTATATCTAAGTGTATCAAAGTATATCTAAATGTATCAAAATGTATCAAAATATATCTAAGTGTATCAAAGTATATCTAAGTGTATCTAAGTGTATCAAAGTATAACTAAGTGTATCAAAGTTTATATAAGTGTATCAAAGTATATCTAAGTGTATCAAATTACTGTATATCTAAGGGTGTCAAAGTATATCAAATTATATCTAAGTGTATCAAAGTATATCTAAATGTATCAAAATGTATCAAAGTATATCTAAGTGTATCAAAGTATATCTAAGTGTATCAAAGTGTATCAAAGTTTATCTAAGTGTATCAAAGTATATCAAAGTATATCTAAGTGTATCAAAGTATATCTAAATGTATCAAAATGTATCAAAGTATATCTAAGTGTATCAAAGTATATCTAAGTGTATCTAAGTGTATCAAAGTATAACTAAGTGTATCAAAGTTTATATAAGTGTATCAAAGTATATCAAAGTATATCCAAGTGTATCAAATTACTGTATATCTAAGGGTGTCAAAGTATATCAAATTATATCTAAGTGTATCAAAGTATATCTAAGTGTATCAAAGTTTATCTAAGTCTATCAAAGTGTATCAAAGTATATCAAAGTATATCTAATTGTATCAAAATGTATCAAAGTATATCTAAGTGTATCAAAGTGTATCTAAGTGTATCTAAGTGTATCAAATTATATCTAAGTGTATCAAAGTTTATCTAAGTGTATCAAAGTATATCAAAGTATATCTAAGTGTATCAAAGTATATCTAAGTGTATCAAAGTATATCTAAGTCTATCAAAGTATATCTAAGTTCATCAAAGTATGTCAAAGTATATATAAGTGTATCAAAGTATATCTAAGTGTATCTAAGTGTATCAAAGTATAACTAAGTGTATCAAAGTTTATATAAGTGTATCAAAGTATATCTAAGTGTATCAAATTACTGTATATCTAAGGGTGTCAAAGTATATCAAATTATATCTAAGTGTATCAAAGTATATCTAAATGTATCAAAATGTATCAAAGTATATCTAAGTGTATCAAAGTATATCTAAGTGTATCAAAGTGTATCAAAGTTTATCTAAGTGTATCAAAGTATATCAAAGTATATCTAAGTGTATCAAAGTATATCTAAATGTATCAAAATGTATCAAAGTATATCTAAGTGTATCAAAGTATATCTAAGTGTATCTAAGTGTATCAAAGTATAACTAAGTGTATCAAAGTTTATATAAGTGTATCAAAGTATATCAAAGTATATCCAAGTGTATCAAATTACTGTATATCTAAGGGTGTCAAAGTATATCAAATTATATCTAAGTGTATCAAAGTATATCTAAGTGTATCAAAGTTTATCTAAGTCTATCAAAGTGTATCAAAGTATATCAAAGTATATCTAATTGTATCAAAATGTATCAAAGTATATCTAAGTGTATCAAAGTGTATCTAAGTGTATCTAAGTGTATCAAATTATATCTAAGTGTATCAAAGTTTATCTAAGTGTATCAAAGTATATCAAAGTATATCTAAGTGTATCAAAGTATATCTAAGTGTATCAAAGTATATCTAAGTCTATCAAAGTATATCTAAGTTCATCAAAGTATGTCAAAGTATATATAAGTGTATCAAAGTATATCTAAGGGTATCAAAGTGTATCAAAGTATATCAAAGTGTATCAAAGTATATCTAAGTGTATCAAAATAAATCTAAGTGTATCACAGTATATCAAAGTATATCTAACTGTATCAAAGTATATCTAAGTGTATCAAAGTGTATCAAAGAATATCAAAGTATATCTAAGTGTATCAAAGTATATATAAGTGTATCAACGAATATCACAGTGTGTCAAAGAGTATCAAAGTATATCAAAGTGTATCAAAGTATATCTAAGTGTATCAAAGTGTATCAAAGTTTATCTAAGTGTATCAAAGTGTATCAAAGTATATCAAAGTATATCTAAGTGTATCAAAGTATGTCTAAATGTATCAAAATGTATCAAAGTATATCTAAGTGTATCAAAGTATATCTAAGTGTATCTAAGTGTATCAAAGTAAATCTAAGTGTATCAAAGTAAATCTAAGTGTATAAAAGTATATCAAAGTATATCTAAGTGTATCAAAGTATATCTAAATGTATCAAAATGTATCAAAGTATATCTAAGTGTATCAAAGTATATCAAAGTATATCTAAGTGTATCAAAGTATATCTAAGTGTATCAAAGTATATCTAAGTCTATCAAAGTATATCTAAGTTCATCAAAGTATGTCAAAGTATATATAAGTGTATCAAAGTATATCTAAGGGTATCAAAGTGTATCAAAGTATATCAAAGTGTATCAAAGTATATCTAAGTGTATCAAAATAAATCTAAGTGTATCACAGTATATCAAAGTATATCTAACTGTATCAAAGTATATCTAAGTGTATCAAAGTGTATCAAAGAATATCAAAGTATATCTAAGTGTATCAAAGTATATATAAGTGTATCAACGAATATCACAGTGTGTCAAAGAGTATCAAAGTATATCAAAGTGTATCAAAGTATATCTAAGTGTATCAAAGTGTATCAAAGTTTATCTAAGTGTATCAAAGTGTATCAAAGTATATCAAAGTATATCTAAGTGTATCAAAGTATGTCTAAATGTATCAAAATGTATCAAAGTATATCTAAGTGTATCAAAGTATATCTAAGTGTATCTAAGTGTATCAAAGTAAATCTAAGTGTATCAAAGTAAATCTAAGTGTATAAAAGTATATCAAAGTATATCTAAGTGTATCAAAGTATATCTAAATGTATCAAAATGTATCAAAGTATATCTAAGTGTATCAAAGTATATCTAAGTGTATCAAAGTGTATCAAAGTTTATCTAAGTGTATCAAAGTGTATCAAAGTATATCAAAGTATATCTAAGTGTATCAAAGTATATCTAAGTGTATCTAAGTGTATCAAAGTATAACTAAGTGTATCAAAGTTTATATAAGTGTATCAAAGTATATCTAAGTGTATCAAATTACTGTATATCTAAGGGTGTCAAAGTATATCAAATTATATCTAAGTGTATCAAAGTATATCTAAGTGTATCAAAGTTTATCTAAGTCTATCAAAGTGTATTAAAGTATATCAAAGTATATCTAAGTGTATCAAAGTATATCTAATTGTATCAAAATGTATCAAAGTATATCTAAGTGTATCAAAGTATATCTAAGTGTATCAAAATTTATCTAAGTGTATCAAAGTGTATCAAATTATATCAAAGTATATCTAAGTGTATCTAAGTGTATCTAAGTGTATCAAATTATATCTAAGTGTATCAAAGTTTATCTAAGTGTATCAAAGTATATCAAAGTATATCTAAGTGTATCAAAGTATATCTAAGTGTATCAAAGTATATCTAAGTGTATCAAAGTATATATAAGTGTATCAAAATGTATCAAAGTATATTTAAGAGTATCAAAGTATATCTAAATATATCTAAGTGTATCAACTAATATCTAAGTGTATCAAAGTGTATTAAAGTATATCAAAGTGTATCAAAGTATATCTAAGTGTATCAAAGTATATCTAAGTTCATCAAAGTATGTCAAAGTATATATAAGTGTATCAAAGTATATCTAAGGGTATCAAAGTGTATCAAAGTATATCAAAGTGTATCAAAGTATATCTAAGTGTATCAAAATAAATCTAAGTGTATCACAGTATATCAAAGTATATCTAAGTGTATCAAAGTATATCAAAGTATATCAATGTGTATCAAAGTATATCAAAGTATATCTAAGTGTATCAAAGTGTATCAAAGTATATCTAAGTGTATTAAAGTATATCTAAGTGCATCAAATTATATCAAAGTATATCTAAGTGTATCAAAGTATATCTAAGTGTATCAAAGTATATTTAAATGAATCAAAGTATATCTAAGTGTATCAAAGTATATCTAAGTGTATCAAAGTGTATCAAAGTTTATCTAAGTGTATCAAAGTGTATCAAAGTATATCAAAGTATATCTAAGTGTATCAAAGTATATCTAAATGTATCAAAACGTATCAAAGTATATCTAAGTGTATCAAAGTATATCTAAGTGTATCTAAGTGTATCAAAGTATAACTAATTGTATCAAAGTTTATATAAGTGTATCAAAGTATATCAAAGTATATCTAAGTGTTTTAAAGTACTGTATATCTAAGGGTGTCAAAGTATATCAAATTATATCTAAGTGTATCAAAGTATGTCTAAGTGTATCAAAGTTTATCTAAGTGTATCAAAGTGTATCTAAGTATATCAAAGTGTATCAAAGTATATCTAAGTGTATTAAAGTATATCTAAGTGTATCAAAGTATATATAAGTGTATCAAAGTATATCTAAGTGTATCAAAGTGTATCAAAGTATATCAAAGTGTATCAAAGTATATCTAAGTGTATCAAAGTAAATCTAAGTGTATCAAAGTATATCAAAGTATATCTAAGTGTATCAAAGTATATCAAAGTATATCAATGTGTATCAAAGTATATCAAAGTATATCTAAGTGTATCAAAGTGTATCAAAGTATATCTAAGTGTATTAAAGTATATCTAAGTGCATCAAAGTATGTCAAAGTATATATAAGTGTATCAAAGTATATCTAAGTGTATCAAAGTGTTTAAAAGTATATCTAAGTGTATCAAAGTGTTTAAAAGTATATCTAAGTGTATAAAAGTATATCTAAGTGTATCAAAGTATATCAAAGTATATCTAAGTATATCAAAGTGTATCAAAGTATATCTAAGTGTATCAAAGTATATCTAAGGGTGTCAAAGTATATCTAAGTGTATCAAAGTATATCTAAGTGTATCAAAGTATATCTAAGGGTGTCAAAGTATATCTAAGTGTATCAAAGTATATCTAAGTGTGTCAAAGTATATCAAAGTATATCTAAGTGTATCAAAGTATACCTAAGTGTATCAAAGTATATCTAAGTGTATCAAAGTGTATCAAAGTATATCAAAGTGTATCAAAGTATATCTAAGTGTATCAAAGTATATCTAAGTGTATCAAAGTAAATCTAAGTGTATCAAAGTATATCAAAGTATATCTAAGTGTATCAAAGTATATCTAAATGTATCAAAATGTATCAAAGTATATCAAAGTATATCTAAGTGTATCAAAGTATATCTAAGTGTATCAAAGTATATCTAAGTCTATCAAAGTATATCTAAGTTCATCAAAGTATGTCAAAGTATATATAAGTGTATCAAAGTATATCTAAGGGTATCAAAGTGTATCAAAGTATATCAAAGTGTATCAAAGTATATCTAAGTGTATCAAAATAAATCTAAGTGTATCACAGTATATCAAAGTATATCTAACTGTATCAAAGTATATCTAAGTGTATCAAAGTGTATCAAAGAATATCAAAGTATATCTAAGTGTATCAAAGTATATATAAGTGTATCAACGAATATCACAGTGTGTCAAAGAGTATCAAAGTATATCAAAGTGTATCAAAGTATATCTAAGTGTATCAAAGTGTATCAAAGTTTATCTAAGTGTATCAAAGTGTATCAAAGTATATCAAAGTATATCTAAGTGTATCAAAGTATATCTAAATGTATCAAAATGTATCAAAGTATATCTAAGTGTATCAAAGTATATCTAAGTGTATCTAAGTGTATCAAAGTAAATCTAAGTGTATCAAAGTAAATCTAAGTGTATAAAAGTATATCAAAGTATATCTAAGTGTATCAAAGTATATCTAAATGTATCAAAATGTATCAAAGTATATCTAAGTGTATCAAAGTATATCAAAGTGTATCAAAGTTTATCTAAGTGTATCAAAGTGTATCAAAGTATATCAAAGTATATCTAAGTGTATCAAAGTATATCTAAATGTATCAAAATGTATCAAAGTATATCTAAGTGTATCAAAGTATATCTAAGTGTATCTAAGTGTATCAAAGTATAACTAAGTGTATCAAAGTTTATATAAGTGTATCAAAGTATATCAAAGTATATCTAAGTGTATCAAATTACTGTATATCTAAGGGTGTCAAAGTATATCAAATTATATCTAAGTGTATCAAAGTATATCTAAGTGTATCAAAGTTTATCTAAGTCTATTAAAGTGTATTAAAGTATATCAAAGTATATCTAAGTGTATCAAAGTATATCTAATTGTATCAAAATGTATCAAAGTATATCTAAGTGTATCAAAGTATATCTAAGTGTATCAAAGTTTATCTAAGTGTATCAAAGTGTATCAAATTATATCAAAGTATATCTAAGTGTATCAAAGTGTATCTAAGTGTATCTAAGTGTATCAAATTATATCTAAGTGTATCAAAGTTTATCTAAGTGTATCAAAGTATATCAAAGTATATCTAAGTGTATCAAAGTATATCTAAGTGTATCAAAGTATATCTAAGTGTATCAAAGTATATATAAGTGTATCGAAATGTATCAAAGTATATTTAAGAGTATCAAAGTATATCTAAATATATCTAAGTGTATCAACTAATATCTAAGTGTATCAAAGTGTATTAAAGTATATCAAAGTGTATCAAAGTATATCTAAGTGTATCAAAGTATATCAAAGTATATCAATGTGTATCAAAGTATATCTAAGTGTATCAAAGTGTATCAAAGTATATCTAAGTGTATTAAAGTATATCTAAGGGCATCAAATTATATCAAAGTATATCTAAGTGTATCAAAGTATATCTAAGTGTATCAAAGTATATTTAAATGTATCAAAGTATATCTAAGTGTATCAAAGTATATCTAAGTGTATCAAAGTGTATCAAAGTTTATCTAAGTGTATGTGACGCATAGCGGCACGCTATATTTTTTATAGTGTGTGCAGTTCGCGAAGCCGGGCTGCATGTTCATCTCGTTGCCTGCCGCGACTGCATCAATGCTCTATCCCCACCTTCCTAGTCTTGTCCTCCTTCTTCGTCAACCGGCTTCTACACCATAGAACCTCTCGGAAAAACTCCACGACTTCTCTTCGATGTTTGGATAAGTTATCGTAGTTAGTTAATATGTAGAAATAAAGTAGGGAAAATGTCTGGCTAAGTCAGGTAACTAGCGGGGAGCCCTTCTGGCTCACCCGACTATGGAAATGTAGGAATTGACAACTTAGCCGGTTGGTGGCACTCTGCCAGCAACCGTTCGAAACCTGAATACTAATCCACATGTTCCCAGAATGTAACTTAATAGTTTAAATCAATTCATACTTATTTCTCATTCAGTATTCAATTACATATCACTCATTTGCTCATCAATAATTAGTAAGTAATTACCCAAGTTCAGTTCATAGTGGAAGGATAGGTTTATATTTAAATAGTTAGTTCCATTAGTTCAATCAAAGCTGGCTAGGCAAGTGTTCTGATCTGGGTAAAAGGTCTCCGTCCCTCTGGTCCCCAGCAATCTTCCTAATTCTATTGGTAGCAGATTCAGCACGCTTATGTTAAGTTTGGTCCAGACGCACCTTCTCCTAAAATATTGCATTACCCTGTTTATTCCCTCCTGATTACCCGAATTACCCTCCTCCATACCATACCTTAACCCCGCACCACCCTCACCAAACGGCCACCGGCTACATGTATCAAAGTGTATCAAAGTATATCAAAGTATATCTAAGTGTAACAAAGTATATCTAAATGTATCAAAACGTATCAAAGTATATCTAAGTGTATCAAAGTATATCTAAGTGTATCTAAGTGTATCAAAGTATAACTAAGTGTATCAAAGTATATCTAAGTGTTTTAAAGTACTGTATATCTAAGGGTGTCAAAGTATATCAAATTATATCTAAGTGTATCAAAGTATGTCTAAGTGTATCAAAGTTTATCTAAGTGTATCAAAGTGTATCTAAGTATATCAAAGTGTATCAAAGTATATCTAAGTGTATCAAAGTATATCTGAGTGTATCAAAGTATATATAAGTGTATCAAAGTATATCTAAGTGTATCAAAGTGTATAAAGTATATCAAAGTGTATCAAAGTATATCTAAGTGTATCAAAGTAAATCTAAGTGTATCAAAGTATATCAAAGTATATCTAAGTGTATCAAAGTATATCAAAGTATATCAATGTGTATCAAAGTATATCAAAGTATATCTAAGTGTATCAAAGTGTATCAAAGTATATCTAAGTGTATTAAAGTATATCTAAGTGCATCAAAGTATGTCAAAGTATATATAAGTGTATCAAAGTATATCTAAGTGTATCAAAGTGTTTAAAAGTATATTTAAGTGTATCAAAGTAAATCTAAGTGTATCAAAGTATATCAAAGTATATCTAAGTGTATCAAAGTGTATCAAAGTATATCAAAGTGTATCAAAGTATATCTAAGTGTATCAAAGTAAATCTAAGTGTATCAAAGTATATCAAAGTATATCTAAGTGTATCAAAGTATATCAAAGTATATCAATGTGTATCAAAGTATATCAAAGTATATCTAAGTGTATCAAAGTGTATCAAAGTATATCTAAGTGTATTAAAGTATATCTAAGTGCATCAAAGTATGTCAAAGTATATATAAGTGTATCAAAGTATATCTAAGTGTATCAAAGTGTTTAAAAGTATATCTAAGTGTATCAAAGTGTTTAAAAGTATATCTAAGTGTATAAAAGTATATCTAAGTGTATCAAAGTATATCAAAGTATATCTAAGTATATCAAAGTGTATCAAAGTATATCTAAGTGTATCAAAGTATATCTAAGGGTGTCAAAGTATATCTAAGTGTATCAAAGTATATCTAAGTGTATCAAAGTATATCTAAGGGTGTCAAAGTATATCTAAGTGTATCAAAGTATATCTAAGTGTGTCAAAGTATATCAAAGTATATCTAAGTGTATCAAAGTATACCTAAGTGTATCAAAGTATATCTAAGTGTATCAAAGTGTATCAAAGTATATCAAAGTGTATCAAAGTATATCTAAGTGTATCAAAGTATATCTAAGTGTATCAAAGTAAATCTAAGTGTATCAAAGTATATCAAAGTATATCTAAGTGTATCAAAGTATATCTAAATGTATCAAAATGTATCAAAGTATATCAAAGTATATCTAAGTGTATCAAAGTATATCTAAGTGTATCAAAGTATATCTAAGTCTATCAAAGTATATCTAAGTTCATCAAAGTATGTCAAAGTATATATAAGTGTATCAAAGTATATCTAAGGGTATCAAAGTGTATCAAAGTATATCAAAGTGTATCAAAGTATATCTAAGTGTATCAAAATAAATCTAAGTGTATCACAGTATATCAAAGTATATCTAACTGTATCAAAGTATATCTAAGTGTATCAAAGTGTATCAAAGAATATCAAAGTATATCTAAGTGTATCAAAGTATATATAAGTGTATCAACGAATATCACAGTGTGTCAAAGAGTATCAAAGTATATCTAAGTGTATCAAAGTGTATCAAAGTATATCAAAGTGTATCAAAGTATATCTAAGTGTATCAAAGTATATCTAAGTGTATCAAAGTAAATCTAAGTGTATCAAAGTATATCAAAGTATATCTAAGTGTATCAAAGTATATCTAAATGTATCAAAATGTATCAAAGTATATCAAAGTATATCTAAGTGTATCAAAGTATATCTAAGTGTATCAAAGTATATCTAAGTCTATCAAAGTATATCTAAGTTCATCAAAGTATGTCAAAGTATATATAAGTGTATCAAAGTATATCTAAGGGTATCAAAGTGTATCAAAGTGTATCAAAGTTTATCTAAGTGTATCAAAGTGTATCAAAGTATATCAAAGTATATCTAAGTGTATCAAAGTATATCTAAATGTATCAAAATGTATCAAAGTATATCTAAGTGTATCAAAGTATATCTAAGTGTATCTAAGTGTATCAAAGTAAATCTAAGTGTATCAAAGTAAATCTAAGTGTATAAAAGTATATCAAAGTATATCTAAGTGTATCAAAGTATATCTAAATGTATCAAAATGTATCAAAGTATATCTAAGTGTATCAAAGTATATCAAAGTGTATCAAAGTTTATCTAAGTGTATCAAAGTGTATCAAAGTATATCAAAGTATATCTAAGTGTATCAAAGTATATCTAAATGTATCAAAATGTATCAAAGTATATCTAAGTGTATCAAAGTATATCTAAGTGTATCTAAGTGTATCAAAGTATAACTAAGTGTATCAAAGTTTATATAAGTGTATCAAAGTATATCAAAGTATATCTAAGTGTATCAAATTACTGTATATCTAAGGGTGTCAAAGTATATCAAATTATATCTAAGTGTATCAAAGTATATCTAAGTGTATCAAAGTTTATCTAAGTCTATCAAAGTGTATTAAAGTATATCAAAGTATATCTAAGTGTATCAAAGTATATCTAATTGTATCAAAATGTATCAAAGTATATCTAAGTGTATCAAAGTATATCTAAGTGTATCAAAGTTTATCTAAGTGTATCAAAGTGTATCAAATTATATCAAAGTATATCTAAGTGTATCTAAGTGTATCTAAGTGTATCAAATTATATCTAAGTGTATCAAAGTTTATCTAAGTGTATCAAAGTATATCAAAGTATATCTAAGTGTATCAAAGTATATCTAAGTGTATCAAAGTATATCTAAGTGTATCAAAGTATATATAAGTGTATCGAAATGTATCAAAGTATATTTAAGAGTATCAAAGTATATCTAAATATATCTAAGTGTATCAACTAATATCTAAGTGTATCAAAGTGTATTAAAGTATATCAAAGTGTATCAAAGTATATCTAAGTGTATCAAAGTATATCTAAGTGTATCTAAGTGTATCAAAGTATAACTAAGTGTATCAAAGTTTATATAAGTGTATCAAAGTATATCAAAGTATATCTAAGTGTATCAAATTACTGTATATCTAAGGGTGTCAAAGTATATCAAATTATATCTAAGTGTATCAAAGTATATCTAAGTGTATCAAAGTTTATCTAAGTCTATCAAAGTGTATTAAAGTATATCAAAGTATATCTAAGTGTATCAAAGTATATCTAATTGTATCAAAATGTATCAAAGTATATCTAAGTGTATCAAAGTATATCTAAGTGTATCAAAGTTTATCTAAGTGTATCAAAGTGTATCAAATTATATCAAAGTATATCTAAGTGTATCTAAGTGTATCTAAGTGTATCAAATTATATCTAAGTGTATCAAAGTTTATCTAAGTGTATCAAAGTATATCAAAGTATATCTAAGTGTATCAAAGTATATCTAAGTGTATCAAAGTATATCTAAGTGTATCAAAGTATATATAAGTGTATCGAAATGTATCAAAGTATATTTAAGAGTATCAAAGTATATCTAAATATATCTAAGTGTATCAACTAATATCTAAGTGTATCAAAGTGTATTAAAGTATATCAAAGTGTATCAAAGTATATCTAAGTGTATCAAAGTATATCAAAGTATATCAATGTGTATCAAAGTATATCAAAGTATATCTAAGTGTATCAAAGTGTATCAAAGTATATCTAAGTGTATTAAAGTATATCTAAGTGCATCAAATTATATCAAAGTATATCTAAGTGTATCAAAGTATATCTAAGTGTATCAAAGTATATTTAAATGTATCAAAGTATATCTAAGTGTATCAAAGTATATCTAAGTGTATCAAAGTGTATCAAAGTTTATCTAAGTGTATCAAAGTGTATCAAAGTATATCAAATTATATCTAAGTGTATCAAAGTATGTCTAAGTGTATCAAAGTTTATCTAAGTGTATCAAAGTGTATCTAAGTATATCAAAGTGTATCAAAGTATATCTAAGTGTATCAAAGTATATCTGAGTGTATCAAAGTATATATAAGTGTATCAAAGTATATCTAAGTGTATCAAAGTGTATAAAGTATATCAAAGTGTATCAAAGTATATCTAAGTGTATCAAAGTAAATCTAAGTGTATCAAAGTATATCAAAGTATATCTAAGTGTATCAAAGTATATCAAAGTATATCAATGTGTATCAAAGTATATCAAAGTATATCTAAGTGTATCAAAGTGTATCAAAGTATATCTAAGTGTATTAAAGTATATCTAAGTGCATCAAAGTATGTCAAAGTATATATAAGTGTATCAAAGTATATCTAAGTGTATCAAAGTGTTTAAAAGTATATTTAAGTGTATCAAAGTAAATCTAAGTGTATCAAAGTATATCAAAGTATATCTAAGTGTATCAAAGTGTATCAAAGTATATCAAAGTGTATCAAAGTATATCTAAGTGTATCAAAGTAAATCTAAGTGTATCAAAGTATATCAAAGTATATCTAAGTGTATCAAAGTATATCAAAGTATATCAATGTGTATCAAAGTATATCAAAGTATATCTTAGTGTATCAAAGTGTATCAAAGTATATCTAAGTGTATTAAAGTATATCTAAGTGCATCAAAGTATGTCAAAGTATATATAAGTGTATCAAAGTATATCTAAGTGTATCAAAGTGTTTAAAAGTATATCTAAGTGTATCAAAGTGTTTAAAAGTATATCTAAGTGTATCAAAGTATATATAAGTGTATCGAAATGTATCAAAGTATATTTAAGAGTATCAAAGTATATCTAAATATATCTAAGTGTATCAACTAATATCTAAGTGTATCAAAGTGTATTAAAGTATATCAAAGTGTATCAAAGTATATCTAAGTGTATCAAAGTATATCAAAGTATATCAATGTGTATCAAAGTATATCAAAGTATATCTAAGTGTATCAAAGTGTATCAAAGTATATCTAAGTGTATTAAAGTATATCTAAGGGCATCAAATTATATCAAAGTATATCTAAGTGTATCAAAGTATATCTAAGTGTATCAAAGTATATTTAAATGTATCAAAGTATATCTAAGTGTATCAAAGTATATCTAAGTGTATCAAAGTGTATCAAAGTTTATCTAAGTGTATCAAAGAGTATCAAAGTATATCAAAGTATATCTAAGTGTAACAAAGTATATCTAAATGTATCAAAACGTATCAAAGTATATCTAAGTGTATCAAAGTATATCTAAGTGTATCAAAGTATAACTAAGTGTATCAAAGTATATCTAAGTGTTTTAAAGTACTGTATATCTAAGGGTGTCAAAGTATATCAAATTATATCTAAGTGTATCAAAGTATGTCTAAGTGTATCAAAGTTTATCTAAGTGTATCAAAGTGTATCTAAGTATATCAAAGTGTATCAAAGTATATCTAAGTGTATCAAAGTATATCTGAGTGTATCAAAGTATATATAAGTGTATCAAAGTATATCTAAGTGTATCAAAGTGTATAAAGTATATCAAAGTGTATCAAAGTATATCTAAGTGTATCAAAGTAAATCTAAGTGTATCAAAGTATATCAAAGTATATCTAAGTGTATCAAAGTATATCAAAGTATATCAATGTGTATCAAAGTATATCAAAGTATATCTAAGTGTATCAAAGTGTATCAAAGTATATCTAAGTGTATTAAAGTATATCTAAGTGCATCAAAGTATGTCAAAGTATATATAAGTGTATCAAAGTATATCTAAGTGTATCAAAGTGTTTAAAAGTATATTTAAGTGTATCAAAGTAAATCTAAGTGTATCAAAGTATATCAAAGTATATCTAAGTGTATCAAAGTGTATCAAAGTATATCAAAGT
This sequence comes from Macrosteles quadrilineatus, assembly GCF_028750875.1. Lineage (NCBI taxonomy): Eukaryota > Metazoa > Arthropoda > Insecta > Hemiptera > Cicadellidae > Macrosteles > Macrosteles quadrilineatus. Next base: position 461,910 of record NW_026542619.1, on the reverse strand, counting down.
GTATCAAAGTATATCTAAGTGTATCAAAGTAAATCTAAGTGTATCAAAGTATATCAAAGTATATCTAAGTGTATCAAAGTATATCAAAGTATATCAATGTGTATCAAAGTATATCAAAGTATATCTAAGTGTATCAAAGTGTATCAAAGTATATCTAAGTGTATTAAAGTATATCTAAGTGCATCAAAGTATGTCAAAGTATATATAAGTGTATCAAAGTATATCTAAGTGTATCAAAGTGTTTAAAAGTATATCTAAGTGTATCAAAGTGTTTAAAAGTATATCTAAGTGTATAAAAGTATATCTAAGTGTATCAAAGTATATCAAAGTATATCTAAGTATATCAAAGTGTATCAAAGTATATCTAAGTGTATCAAAGTATATCTAAGGGTGTCAAAGTATATCTAAGTGTATCAAAGTATATCTAAGTGTATCAAAGTATATCTAAGGGTGTCAAAGTATATCTAAGTGTATCAAAGTATATCTAAGTGTGTCAAAGTATATCAAAGTATATCTAAGTGTATCAAAGTATACCTAAGTGTATCAAAGTATATCTAAGTGTATCAAAGTGTATCAAAGTATATCAAAGTGTATCAAAGTATATCTAAGTGTATCAAAGTATATCTAAGTGTATCAAAGTAAATCTAAGTGTATCAAAGTATATCAAAGTATATCTAAGTGTATCAAAGTATATCTAAATGTATCAAAATGTATCAAAGTATATCAAAGTATATCTAAGTGTATCAAAGTATATCTAAGTGTATCAAAGTATATCTAAGTCTATCAAAGTATATCTAAGTTCATCAAAGTATGTCAAAGTATATATAAGTGTATCAAAGTATATCTAAGGGTATCAAAGTGTATCAAAGTATATCAAAGTGTATCAAAGTATATCTAAGTGTATCAAAATAAATCTAAGTGTATCACAGTATATCAAAGTATATCTAACTGTATCAAAGTATATCTAAGTGTATCAAAGTGTATCAAAGAATATCAAAGTATATCTAAGTGTATCAAAGTATATATAAGTGTATCAACGAATATCACAGTGTGTCAAAGAGTATCAAAGTATATCAAAGTGTATCAAAGTATATCTAAGTGTATCAAAGTGTATCAAAGTTTATCTAAGTGTATCAAAGTGTATCAAAGTATATCAAAGTATATCTAAGTGTATCAAAGTATATCTAAATGTATCAAAATGTATCAAAGTATATCTAAGTGTATCAAAGTATATCTAAGTGTATCTAAGTGTATCAAAGTAAATCTAAGTGTATCAAAGTAAATCTAAGTGTATAAAAGTATATCAAAGTATATCTAAGTGTATCAAAGTATATCTAAATGTATCAAAATGTATCAAAGTATATCTAAGTGTATCAAAGTATATCAAAGTGTATCAAAGTTTATCTAAGTGTATCAAAGTGTATCAAAGTATATCAAAGTATATCTAAGTGTATCAAAGTATATCTAAATGTATCAAAATGTATCAAAGTATATCTAAGTGTATCAAAGTATATCTAAGTGTATCTAAGTGTATCAAAGTATAACTAAGTGTATCAAAGTTTATATAAGTGTATCAAAGTATATCAAAGTATATCTAAGTGTATCAAATTACTGTATATCTAAGGGTGTCAAAGTATATCAAATTATATCTAAGTGTATCAAAGTATATCTAAGTGTATCAAAGTTTATCTAAGTCTATCAAAGTGTATTAAAGTATATCAAAGTATATCTAAGTGTATCAAAGTATATCTAATTGTATCAAAATGTATCAAAGTATATCTAAGTGTATCAAAGTATATCTAAGTGTATCAAAGTTTATCTAAGTGTATCAAAGTGTATCAAATTATATCAAAGTATATCTAAGTGTATCAAAGTGTATCTAAGTGTATCTAAGTGTATCAAATTATATCTAAGTGTATCAAAGTTTATCTAAGTGTATCAAAGTATATCAAAGTATATCTAAGTGTATCAAAGTATATCTAAGTGTATCAAAGTATATCTAAGTGTATCAAAGTATATATAAGTGTATCGAAATTTATCAAAGTATATTTAAGAGTATCAAAGTATATCTAAATATATCTAAGTGTATCAACTAATATCTAAGTGTATCAAAGTGTATTAAAGTATATCAAAGTGTATCAAAGTATATCTAAGTGTATCAAAGTATATCAAAGTATATCAATGTGTATCAAAGTATATCAAAGTATATCTAAGTGTATCAAAGTGTATCAAAGTATATCTAAGTGTATTAAAGTATATCTAAGTGCATCAAATTATATCAAAGTATATCTAAGTGTATCAAAGTATATCTAAGTGTATCAAAGTATATTTAAATGTATTTAAAGTATATCTAAGTGTATCAAAGTATATCTAAGTGTATCAAAGTGTATCAAAGTTTATCTAAGTGTATCAAAGTGTATCAAAGTATATCAAATTATATCTAAGTGTATCAAAGTATGTCTAAGTGTATCAAAGTTTATCTAAGTGTATCAAAGTGTATCTAAGTATATCAAAGTGTATCAAAGTATATCTAAGTGTATCAAAGTATATCTGAGTGTATCAAAGTATATATAAGTGTATCAAAGTATATCTAAGTGTATCAAAGTGTATAAAGTATATCAAAGTGTATCAAAGTATATCTAAGTGTATCAAAGTAAATCTAAGTGTATCAAAGTATATCAAAGTATATCTAAGTGTATCAAAGTATATCAAAGTATATCAATGTGTATCAAAGTATATCAAAGTATATCTAAGTGTATCAAAGTGTATCAAAGTATATCTAAGTGTATTAAAGTATATCTAAGTGCATCAAAGTATGTCAAAGTATATATAAGTGTATCAAAGTATATCTAAGTGTATCAAAGTGTTTAAAAGTATATTTAAGTGTATCAAAGTAAATCTAAGTGTATCAAAGTATATCAAAGTATATCTAAGTGTATCAAAGTGTATCAAAGTATATCAAAGTGTATCAAAGTATATCTAAGTGTATCAAAGTAAATCTAAGTGTATCAAAGTATATCAAAGTATATCTAAGTGTATCAAAGTATATCAAAGTATATCAATGTGTATCAAAGTATATCAAAGTATATCTAAGTGTATCAAAGTGTATCAAAGTATATCTAAGTGTATTAAAGTATATCTAAGTGCATCAAAGTATGTCAAAGTATATATAAGTGTATCAAAGTATATCTAAGTGTATCAAAGTGTTTAAAAGTATATCTAAGTGTATCAAAGTGTTTAAAAGTATATCTAAGTGTATAAAAGTATATCTAAGTGTATCAAAGTATATCAAAGTATATCTAAGTATATCAAAGTGTATCAAAGTATATCTAAGTGTATCAAAGTATATCAAAGTATATCTAAGTATATCAAAGTGTATCAAAGTATATCTAAGTGTATCAAAGTATATCTAAGGGTGTCAAAGTATATCTAAGTGTATCAAAGTATATCTAAGTGTATCAAAGTATATCTAAGGGTGTCAAAGTATATCTAAGTGTATCAAAGTATATCTAAGTGTGTCAAAGTATATCAAAGTATATCTAAGTGTATCAAAGTTTACCTAAGTGTATCAAAGTATATCTAAGTGTATCAAAGTGTATCAAAGTATATCAAAGTGTATCAAAGTATATCTAAGTGTATCAAAGTATATCTAAGTGTATCAAAGTAAATCTAAGTGTATCAAAGTATATCAAAGTATATCTAAGTGTATCAAAGTATATCTAAATGTATCAAAATGTATCAAAGTATATCAAAGTATATCTAAGTGTATCAAAGTATATCTAAGTGTATCAAAGTATATCTAAGTCTATCAAAGTATATCTAAGTTCATCAAAGTATGTCAAAGTATATATAAGTGTATCAAAGTATATCTAAGGGTATCAAAGTGTATCAAAGTATATCAAAGTGTATCAAAGTATATCTAAGTGTATCAAAATAAATCTAAGTGTATCACAGTATATCAAAGTATATCTAACTGTATCAAAGTATATCTAAGTGTATCAAAGTGTATCAAAGAATATCAAAGTATATCTAAGTGTATCAAAGTATATATAAGTGTATCAACGAATATCACAGTGTGTCAAAGAGTATCAAAGTATATCAAAGTGTATCAAAGTATATCTAAGTGTATCAAAGTGTATCAAAGTTTATCTAAGTGTATCAAAGTGTATCAAAGTATATTAAAGTATATCTAAGTGTATCAAAGTATATCTAAATGTATCAAAATGTATCAAAGTATATCTAAGTGTATCAAAGTATATCAAAGTGTATCAAAGTTTATCTAAGTGTATCAAAGTGTATCAAAGTATATCAAAGTATATCTAAGTGTATCAAAGTATATCTAAATGTATCAAAATGTATCAAAGTATATCTAAGTGTATCAAAGTATATCTAAGTGTATCTAAGTGTATCAAAGTATAACTAAGTGTATCAAAGTTTATATAAGTGTATCAAAGTATATCAAAGTATATCTAAGTGTATCAAATTACTGTATATCTAAGGGTGTCAAAGTATATCAAATTATATCTAAGTGTATCAAAGTATATCTAAGTGTATCAAAGTTTATCTAAGTCTATCAAAGTGTATTAAAGTATATCAAAGTATATCTAAGTGTATCAAAGTATATCTAATTGTATCAAAATGTATCAAAGTATATCTAAGTGTATCAAAGTATATCTAAGTGTATCAAAGTTTATCTAAGTGTATCAAAGTGTATCAAATTATATCAAAGTATATCTAAGTGTATCAAAGTGTATCTAAGTGTATCTAAGTGTATCAAATTATATCTAAGTGTATCAAAGTTTATCTAAGTGTATCAAAGTATATCAAAGTATATCTAAGTGTATCAAAGTATATCTAAGTGTATCAAAGTATATCTAAGTGTATCAAAGTATATATAAGTGTATCGAAATGTATCAAAGTATATTTAAGAGTATCAAAGTATATCTAAATATATCTAAGTGTATCAACTAATATCTAAGTGTATCAAAGTGTATTAAAGTATATCAAAGTGTATCAAAGTATATCTAAGTGTATCAAAGTATATCAAAGTATATCAATGTGTATCAAAGTATATCAAAGTATATCTAAGTGTATCAAAGTGTATCAAAGTATATCTAAGTGTATTAAAGTATATCTAAGTGCATCAAATTATATCAAAGTATATCTAAGTGTATCAAAGTATATCTAAGTGTATCAAAGTATATTTAAATGTATCAAAGTATATCTAAGTGTATCAAAGTATATCTAAGTGTATCAAAGTGTATCAAAGTTTATCTAAGTGTATCAAAGTGTATCAAAGTATATCAAAGTATATCTAAGTGTATCAAAGTATATCTAAATGTATCAAAACGTATCAAAGTATATCTAAGTGTATCAAAGTATATCTAAGTGTATCTAAGTGTATCAAAGTATAACTAAGTGTATCAAAGTATATCTAAGTGTTTTAAAGTACTGTATATCTAAGGGTGTTAAAGTATATCAAATTATATCTAAGTGTATCAAAGTATGTCTAAGTGTATCAAAGTTTATCTAAGTGTATCAAAGTGTATCTAAGTATATCAAAGTGTATCAAAGTATATCTGAGTGTATCAAAGTATATATAAGTGTATCAAAGTATATCTAAGTGTATCAAAGTGTATCAAAGTATATCAAAGTGTATCAAAGTATATCTAAGTGTATCAAAGTAAATCTAAGTGTATCAAAGTATATCAAAGTATATCTAAGTGTATCAAAGTATATCAAAGTATATCAATGTGTATCAAAGTATATCAAAGTATATCTAAGTGTATCAAAGTGTATCAAAGTATATCTAAGTGTATTAAAGTATATCTAAGTGCATCAAAGTATGTCAAAGTATATATAAGTGTATCAAAGTATATCTAAGTGTATCAAAGTGTTTAAAAGTATATTTAAGTGTATCAAAGTGTTTAAAAGTATATCTAAGTGTATAAAAGTATATCTAAGTGTATCAAAGTATATCAAAGTATATCTAAGTATATCAAAGTGTATCAAAGTATATCTAAGTGTATCAAAGTATATCTAAGGGTGTCAAAGTATATCTAAGTGTATCAAAGTATATCTAAGTGTATTAAAGTATATCTAAGTGCATCAAATTATATCAAAGTATATCTAAGTGTATCAAAGTATATCTAAGTGTATCAAAGTATATTTAAATGTATCAAAGTATATATAAGTGTATCAAAGTATATCTAAGTGTATCAAAGTGTATCAAAGTTTATCTAAGTGTATCAAAGTGTATCAAAGTATATCAAAGTATATCTAAGTGTATCAAAGTATATCTAAATGTATCAAAACGTATCAAAGTATATCTAAGTGTATCAAAGTATATCTAAGTGTATCTAAGTGTATCAAAGTATAACTAAGTGTATCAAAGTTTATATAAGTGTATCAAAGTATATCAAAGTATATCTAAGTGTTTTAAAGTACTGTATATCTAAGGGTGTCAAAGTATATCAAATTATATCTAAGTGTATCAAAGTATGTCTAAGTGTATCAAAGTTTATCTAAGTGTATCAAAGTGTATCTAAGTATATCAAAGTGTATCAAAGTATATCTAAGTGTATCAAAGTATATCTAAGTGTATCAAAGTATATATAAGTGTATCAAAGTATATCTAAGTGTATCAAAGTGTATCAAAGTATATCAAAGTGTATCAAAGTATATCTAAGTGTATCAAAGTAAATCTAAGTGTATCAAAGTATATCAAAGTATATCTAAGTGTATCAAAGTATATCAAAGTATATCAATGTGTATCAAAGTATATCAAAGTATATCTAAGTGTATCAAAGTGTATCAAAGTATATCTAAGTGTATTAAAGTATATCTAAGTGCATCAAAGTATGTCAAAGTATATATAAGTGTATCAAAGTATATCTAAGTGTATCAAAGTGTTTAAAAGTATATCTAAGTGTATCAAAGTGTTTAAAAGTATATCTAAGTGTATAAAAGTATATCTAAGTGTATCAAAGTATATCAAAGTATATCTAAGTATATCAAAGTGTATCAAAGTATATCTAAGTGTATCAAAGTATATCTAAGGGTGTCAAAGTATATCTAAGTGTATCAAAGTATATCTAAGTGTATCAAAGTATATCTAAGGGTGTCAAAGTATATCTAAGTGTATCAAAGTATATCTAAGTGTGTCAAAGTATATCAAAGTATATCTAAGTGTATCAAAGTATACCTAAGTGTATCAAAGTATATCTAAGTGTATCAAAGTGTATCAAAGTATATCAAAGTGTATCAAAGTATATCTAAGTGTATCAAAGTATATCTAAGTGTATCAAAGTAAATCTAAGTGTATCAAAGTATATCAAAGTATATCTAAGTGTATCAAAGTATATCTAAATGTATCAAAATGTATCAAAGTATATCAAAGTATATCTAAGTGTATCAAAGTATATCTAAGTCTTTCAAAGTATATCTAAGTTCATCAAAGTGTATCAAAGTATATCTAAGTGTATCAAAGTATATCTAAGTGTATCAAAGTATATCAAAGTATATCTAAGTGTATCAAAGTATATCAAAGTATATCAATGTGTATCAAAGTATATCAAAGTATATCTAAGTGTATCAAAGTGTATCAAAGTATATCTAAGTGTATTAAAGTATATCTAAGTGCATCAAAGTATGTCAAAGTATATATAAGTGTATCAAAGTATATCTAAGTGTATCAAAGTGTTTAAAAGTATATCTTAGTGTATAAAAGTATATCTAAGTGTATCAAAGTATATCAAAGTATATCTAACTGTATCAAAGTGTATCAAAGTATATCTAAGTGTATCAAAGTATATCTAAGGGTGTCAAAGTATATCTAAGTGTATCAAAGTATATCTAAGGGTGTCAAAGTATATCAAAGTATATCTAAGTGTATCAAAGTATATCTAAGTGTATTAAAGTTTATCTAAGTTTATCAAAGTGTATCAAAGTATATCAAAGTTTATCTAAGTGTATCAAAGTATATATAAGTGTATCAACGAATATCAAAGTTTATCAAAGTATATCAAAGTGTATCAAAGTAAATCTAAGTGTATTAAAGTAAATCTAAGTGTATCAAAGTAAATCTAAGTGTATCAAAGTATATCAATGTATATCTAAGTGTATCAAAGTATATCAAAGTATATCAATGTGTATCAAAGTATATCAAAGTATATCTAAGTGTATCAAAGTGTTTTAAAGTATATCTAAGTGTATTAAAGTATATCTAAGTGCATCAAAGTATGTCAAAGTATATATAAGTGTATTAAAGTATATCTAAGTGTATCAAAGTGTTAAAAAGTATATCTAAGTGTATAAAAGTATATCTAAGTGTATCAAAGTATATCAAAGTATATCTAAGTGTATCAAAGTGTATCAAAGTATATCTAAGTGTATCAAAGTATATCTAAGGGTGTCAAAGTATATCTAAGTGTATCAAAGTATATCTAAGTGTGTCAAAGTATATCAAAGTATATCTAAGTGTATCAAAGTATATCTAAGTGTATCAAAGTATATCTAAGTGTATCAAAGTGTATCAAAGTATATCAAAGTGTATCAAAGTATATCTAAGTGTATCAAAGTATATCAAAGTATATCTAAGTGTATCAAAGTATATCTAAATGTATCAAAATGTATCAAAGTATATCTAAGTGTATCAAAGTATATCTAAGTGTATCAAAGTGTATCAAAGTTTATCTAAGTGTATCAAAGTATATCAAAGTATATCTAAGTGTATCAAAGTATATCTAAATGTATCAAAATGTATCAAAGTATATCTAAGTGTATCAAAGTATATCTAAGTGTATCTAAGTGTATCAAAGTATAACTAAGTGTATCAAAGTTTATATAAGTGTATCAAAGTATATCAAAGTATATCTAAGTGTATCAAATTACTGTATATCTAAGGAAGTCAAAGTATATCAAATTATATCTAAGTGTATCAAAGTATATCTAAGTGTATCAAAGTATATCTAAGTGTATCAAAGTTTATCTAAGTCTATCAAAGTGTATCAAAGTATATCAAAGTATATCTAATTGTATCAAAATGTATCAAAGTATATCTAAGTGTATCAAAGTGTATCTAAGTGTATCTAAGTGTATCAAATTATATCTAAGTGTATCAAAGTTTATCTAAGTGTATCAAAGTATATCAAAGTATATCTAAGTGTATCAAAGTATATCTAAGTGTATCAAAGTATATCTAAGTCTATCAAAGTATATCTAAGTTCATCAAAGTATGTCAAAGTATATATAAGTGTATCAAAGTATATCTAAGGGTATCAAAGTGTATCAAAGTATATCAAAGTGTATCAAAGTATATCTAAGTGTATCAAAATAAATCTAAGTGTATCACAGTATATCAAAGTATATCTAACTGTATCAAAGTATATCTAAGTGTATCAAAGTGTATCAAAGAATATCAAAGTATATCTAAGTGTATCAAAGTATATATAAGTGTATCAACGAATATCACAGTGTGTCAAAGAGTATCAAAGTATATCAAAGTGTATCAAAGTATATCTAAGTGTATCAAAGTGTATCAAAGTTTATCTAAGTGTATCAAAGTGTATCAAAGTATATCAAAGTATATCTAAGTGTATCAAAGTATGTCTAAATGTATCAAAATGTATCAAAGTATATCTAAGTGTATCTAAGTGTATCAAAGTAAATCTAAGTGTATCAAAGTAAATCTAAGTGTATAAAAGTATATCAAAGTATATCTAAGTGTATCAAAGTATATCTAAATGTATCAAAATGTATCAAAGTATATCTAAGTGTATCAAAGTATATCTAAGTGTATCAAAGTGTATCAAAGTTTATCTAAGTGTATCAAAGTGTATCAAAGTATATCAAAGTATATCTAAGTGTATCAAAGTATATCTAAATGTATCAAAATGTATCAAAGTATATCTAAGTGTATCAAAGTATATCTAAGTGTATCTAAGTGTATCAAAGTATAACTAAGTGTATCAAAGTTTATATAAGTGTATCAAAGTATATCTAAGTGTATCAAATTACTGTATATCTAAGGGTGTCAAAGTATATCAAATTATATCTAAGTGTATCAAAGTATATCTAAGTGTATCAAAGTTTATCTAAGTCTATCAAAGTGTATTAAAGTATATCAAAGTATATCTAAGTGTATCAAAGTATATCTAATTGTATCAAAATGTATCAAAGTATATCTAAGTGTATCAAAGTATATCTAAGTGTATCAAAGTTTATCTAAGTGTATCAAAGTGTATCAAATTATATCAAAGTATATCTAAGTGTATCAAAGTGTATCTAAGTGTATCTAAGTGTATCAAATTATATCTAAGTGTATCAATGTTTATCTAAGTGTATCAAAGTATATCAAAGTATATCTAAGTGTATCAAAGTATATCTAAGTGTATCAAAGTATATCTAACTGTATCAAAGTATATATAAGTGTATCAAAATGTATCAAAGTATATTTAAGAGTATCAAAGTATATCTAAATATATCTAAGTGTATCAACTAATATCTAAGTGTATCAAAGTGTATTAAAGTATATCAAAGTGTATCAAAGTATATCTAAGTTCATCAAAGTATGTCAAAGTATATATAAGTGTATCAAAGTATATCTAAGGGTATCAAAGTGTATCAAATTATATCAAAGTGTATCAAAGTATATCTAAGTGTATCAAAATAAATCTAAGTGTATCACAGTATATCAAAGTATATCTAAGTGTATCAAAGTATATCAAAGTATATCAATGTGTATCAAAGTATATCAAAGTATATCTAAGTGTATCAAAGTGTATCAAAGTATATCTAAGTGTATTAAAGTATATCTAAGTGCATCAAATTATATCAAAGTATATCTAAGTGTATCAAAGTATATCTAAGTGTATCAAAGTATATTTAAATGAATCAAAGTATATCTAAGTGTATCAAAGTATATCTAAGTGTATCAAAGTGTATCAAAGTTTATCTAAGTGTATCAAAGTGTATCAAAGTATATCAAAGTATATCTAAGTGTATCAAAGTATATCTAAATGTATCAAAACGTATCAAAGTATATCTAAGTGTATCAAAGTATATCTAAGTGTATCTAAGTGTATCAAAGTATAACTAATTGTATCAAAGTTTATATAAGTGTATCAAAGTATATCAAAGTATATCTAAGTGTTTTAAAGTACTGTATATCTAAGGGTGTCAAAGTATATCAAATTATATCTAAGTGTATCAAAGTATGTCTAAGTGTATCAAAGTTTATCTAAGTGTATCAAAGTGTATCTAAGTATATTAAAGTGTATCAAAGTATATCTAAGTGTATTAAAGTATATCTAAGTGTATCAAAGTATATATAAGTGTATCAAAGTATATCTAAGTGTATCAAAGTGTATCAAAGTATATCAAAGTGTATCAAAGTATATCTAAGTGTATCAAAGTAAATCTAAGTGTATCAAAGTATATCAAAGTATATCTAAGTGTATCAAAGTATATCAAAGTATATTAATGTGTATCAAAGTATATCAAAGTATATCTAAGTGTATCAAAGTGTATCAAAGTATATCTAAGTGTATTAAAGTATATCTAAGTGCATCAAAGTATGTCAAAGTATATATAAGTGTATCAAAGTATATCTAAGTGTATCAAAGTGTTTAAAAGTATATCTAAGTGTATCAAAGTGTTTAAAAGTATATCTAAGTGTATAAAAGTATATCTAAGTGTATCAAAGTATATCAAAGTATATCTAAGTATATCAAAGTGTATCAAAGTATATCTAAGTGTATCAAAGTATATCTAAGGGTGTCAAAGTATATCTAAGTGTATCAAAGTATATCTAAGTGTATCAAAGTATATCTAAGGGTGTCAAAGTATATCTAAGTGTATCAAAGTATATCTAAGTGTGTCAAAGTATATCAAAGTATATCTAAGTGTATCAAAGTATACCTAAGTGTATCAAAGTATATCTAAGTGTATCAAAGTGTATCAAAGTATATCAAAGTGTATCAAAGTATATCTAAGTGTATCAAAGTATATCTAAGTGTATCAAAGTAAATCTAAGTGTATCAAAGTATATCAAAGTATATCTAAGTGTATCAAAGTATATCTAAATGTATCAAAATGTATCAAAGTATATCAAAGTATATCTAAGTGTATCAAAGTATATCTAAGTGTATCAAAGTATATCTAAGTCTATCAAAGTATATCTAAGTTCATCAAAGTATGTCAAAGTATATATAAGTGTATCAAAGTATATCTAAGTGTATCAAAGTATATCTAAGGGTGTCAAAGTATATCTAAGTGTATCAAAGTATATCTAAGTGTGTCAAAGTATATCAAAGTATATCTAAGTGTATCAAAGTTTACCTAAGTGTATCAAAGTATATCTAAGTGTATCAAAGTGTATCAAAGTATATCAAAGTGTATCAAAGTATATCTAAGTGTATCAAAGTATATCTAAGTGTATCAAAGTAAATCTAAGTGTATCAAAGTATATCAAAGTATATCTAAGTGTATCAAAGTATATCTAAATGTATCAAAATGTATCAAAGTATATCAAAGTATATCTAAGTGTATCAAAGTATATCTAAGTGTATCAAAGTATATCTAAGTCTATCAAAGTATATCTAAGTTCATCAAAGTATGTCAAAGTATATATAAGTGTATCAAAGTATATCTAAGGGTATCAAAGTGTATCAAAGTATATCAAAGTGTATCAAAGTATATCTAAGTGTATCAAAATAAATCTAAGTGTATCACAGTATATCAAAGTATATCTAACTGTATCAAAGTATATCTAAGTGTATCAAAGTGTATCAAAGAATATCAAAGTATATCTAAGTGTATCAAAGTATATATAAGTGTATCAACGAATATCACAGTGTGTCAAAGAGTATCAAAGTATATCAAAGTGTATCAAAGTATATCTAAGTGTATCAAAGTGTATCAAAGTTTATCTAAGTGTATCAAAGTGTATCAAAGTATATTAAAGTATATCTAAGTGTATCAAAGTATATCTAAATGTATCAAAATGTATCAAAGTATATCTAAGTGTATCAAAGTATATCTAAGTGTATCTAAGTGTATCAAAGTAAATCTAAGTGTATCAAAGTAAATCTAAGTGTATAAAAGTATATCAAAGTATATCTAAGTGTATCAAAGTATATCTAAATGTATCAAAATGTATCAAAGTATATCTAAGTGTATCAAAGTATATCAAAGTGTATCAAAGTTTATCTAAGTGTATCAAAGTGTATCAAAGTATATCAAAGTATATCTAAGTGTATCAAAGTATATCTAAATGTATCAAAATGTATCAAAGTATATCTAAGTGTATCAAAGTATATCTAAGTGTATCTAAGTGTATCAAAGTATAACTAAGTGTATCAAAGTTTATATAAGTGTATCAAAGTATATCAAAGTATATCTAAGTGTATCAAATTACTGTATATCTAAGGGTGTCAAAGTATATCAAATTATATCTAAGTGTATCAAAGTATATCTAAGTGTATCAAATTACTGTATATCTAAGGGTGTCAAAGTATATCAAATTATATCTAAGTGTATCAAAGTATATCTAAGTGTATCAAAGTTTATCTAAGTGTATCAAAGTGTATCAAATTATATCAAAGTATATCTAAGTGTATCAAAGTGTATCTAAGTGTATCTAAGTGTATCAAATTATATCTAAGTGTATCAAAGTTTATCTAAGTGTATCAAAGTATATCAAAGTATATCTAAGTGTATCAAAGTATATCTAAGTGTATCAAAGTATATCTAAGTGTATCAAAGTATATATAAGTGTATCGAAATGTATCAAAGTATATTTAAGAGTATCAAAGTATATCTAAATATATCTAAGTGTATCAACTAATATCTAAGTGTATCAAAGTGTATTAAAGTATATCAAAGTGTATCAAAGTATATCTAAGTGTATCAAAGTATATCAAAGTATATCAATGTGTATCAAAGTATATCAAAGTATATCTAAGTGTATCAAAGTGTATCAAAGTATATCTAAGTGTATTAAAGTATATCTAAGTGCATCAAATTATATCAATGTATATCTAAGTGTATCAAAGTATATCTAAGTGTATCAAAGTATATTTAAATGTATCAAAGTATATCTAAGTGTATCAAAGTATATCTAAGTGTATCAAAGTGTATCAAAGTTTATCTAAGTGTATCAAAGTGTATCAAAGTATATCAAAGTATATCTAAGTGTATCAAAGTATATCTAAATGTATCAAAACGTATCAAAGTATATCTAAGTGTATCAAAGTATATCTAAGTGTATCTAAGTGTATCAAAGTATAACTAAGTGTATCAAAGTATATCTAAGTGTTTTAAAGTACTGTATATCTAAGGGTGTTAAAGTATATCAAATTATATCTAAGTGTATCAAAGTATGTCTAAGTGTATCAAAGTTTATCTAAGTGTATCAAAGTGTATCTAAGTATATCAAAGTGTATCAAAGTATATCTGAGTGTATCAAAGTATATATAAGTGTATCAAAGTATATCTAAGTGTATCAAAGTGTATCAAAGTATATCAAAGTGTATCAAAGTATATCTAAGTGTATCAAAGTAAATCTAAGTGTATCAAAGTATATCAAAGTATATCTAAGTGTATCAAAGTATATCAAAGTATATCAATGTGTATCAAAGTATATCAAAGTATATCTAAGTGTATCAAAGTGTATCAAAGTATATCTAAGTGTATTAAAGTATATCTAAGTGCATCAAAGTATGTCAAAGTATATATAAGTGTATCAAAGTATATCTAAGTGTATCAAAGTGTTTAAAAGTATATTTAAGTGTATCAAAGTGTTTAAAAGTATATCTAAGTGTATAAAAGTATATCTAAGTGTATCAAAGTATATCAAAGTATATCTAAGTATATCAAAGTGTATCAAAGTATATCTAAGTGTATCAAAGTATATCTAAGGGTGTCAAAGTATATCTAAGTGTATCAAAGTATATCTAAGTGTATTAAAGTATATCTAAGTGCATCAAATTATATCAAAGTATATCTAAGTGTATCAAAGTATATCTAAGTGTATCAAAGTATATTTAAATGTATCAAAGTATATATAAGTGTATCAAAGTATATCTAAGTGTATCAAAGTGTATCAAAGTTTATCTAAGTGTATCAAAGTGTATCAAAGTATATCAAAGTATATCTAAGTGTATCAAAGTATATCTAAATGTATCAAAACGTATCAAAGTATATCTAAGTGTATCAAAGTATATCTAAGTGTATCTAAGTGTATCAAAGTATAACTAAGTGTATCAAAGTTTATATAAGTGTATCAAAGTATATCAAAGTATATCTAAGTGTTTTAAAGTACTGTATATCTAAGGGTGTCAAAGTATATCAAATTATATCTAAGTGTATCAAAGTATGTCTAAGTGTATCAAAGTTTATCTAAGTGTATCAAAGTGTATCTAAGTATATCAAAGTGTATCAAAGTATATCTAAGTGTATCAAAGTATATCTAAGTGTATCAAAGTATATATAAGTGTATCAAAGTATATCTAAGTGTATCAAAGTGTATCAAAGTATATCAAAGTGTATCAAAGTATATCTAAGTGTATCAAAGTAAATCTAAGTGTATCAAAGTATATCAAAGTATATCTAAGTGTATCAAAGTATATCAAAGTATATCAATGTGTATCAAAGTATATCAAAGTATATCTAAGTGTATCAAAGTGTATCAAAGTATATCTAAGTGTATTAAAGTATATCTAAGTGCATCAAAGTATGTCAAAGTATATATAAGTGTATCAAAGTATATCTAAGTGTATCAAAGTGTTTAAAAGTATATCTAAGTGTATCAAAGTGTTTAAAAGTATATCTAAGTGTATAAAAGTATATCTAAGTGTATCAAAGTATATCAAAGTATATCTAAGTATATCAAAGTGTATCAAAGTATATCTAAGTGTATCAAAGTATATCTAAGGGTGTCAAAGTATATCTAAGTGTATCAAAGTATATCTAAGTGTATCAAAGTATATCTAAGGGTGTCAAAGTATATCTAAGTGTATCAAAGTATATCTAAGTGTGTCAAAGTATATCAAAGTATATCTAAGTGTATCAAAGTATACCTAAGTGTATCAAAGTATATCTAAGTGTATCAAAGTGTATCAAAGTATATCAAAGTGTATCAAAGTATATCTAAGTGTATCAAAGTATATCTAAGTGTATCAAAGTAAATCTAAGTGTATCAAAGTATATCAAAGTATATCTAAGTGTATCAAAGTATATCTAAATGTATCAAAATGTATCAAAGTATATCAAAGTATATCTAAGTGTATCAAAGTGTATCAAAGTATATCTAAGTGTATTAAAGTATATCTAAGTGCATCAAAGTATGTCAAAGTATATATAAGTGTATCAAAGTATATCTAAGTGTATCAAAGTGTTTAAAAGTATATCTTAGTGTATAAAAGTATATCTAAGTGTATCAAAGTATATCAAAGTATATCTAAGTGTATCAAAGTGTATCAAAGTATATCTAAGTGTATCAAAGTATATCTAAGGGTGTCAAAGTATATCTAAGTGTATCAAAGTATATCTAAGGGTGTCAAAGTATATCAAAGTATATCTAAGTGTATCAAAGTATATCTAAGTGTATTAAAGTTTATCTAAGTTTATCAAAGTGTATCAAAGTATATCAAAGTTTATCTAAGTGTATCAAAGTATATATAAGTGTATCAACGAATATCAAAGTTTATCAAAGTATATCAAAGTGTATCAAAGTAAATCTAAGTGTATTAAAGTAAATCTAAGTGTATCAAAGTAAATCTAAGTGTATCAAAGTATATCAATGTATATCTAAGTGTATCAAAGTATATCAAAGTATATCAATGTGTATCAAAGTATATCAAAGTATATCTAAGTGTATCAAAGTGTTTTAAAGTATATCTAAGTGTATTAAAGTATATCTAAGTGCATCAAAGTATGTCAAAGTATATATAAGTGTATTAAAGTATATCTAAGTGTATCAAAGTGTTAAAAAGTATATCTAAGTGTATAAAAGTATATCTAAGTGTATCAAAGTATATCAAAGTATATCTAAGTGTATCAAAGTGTATCAAAGTATATCTAAGTGTATCAAAGTATATCTAAGGGTGTCAAAGTATATCTAAGTGTATCAAAGTATATCTAAGTGTGTCAAAGTATATCAAAGTATATCTAAGTGTATCAAAGTATATCTAAGTGTATCAAAGTATATCTAAGTGTATCAAAGTGTATCAAAGTATATCAAAGTGTATCAAAGTATATCTAAGTGTATCAAAGTATATCAAAGTATATCTAAGTGTATCAAAGTATATCTAAATGTATCAAAATGTATCAAAGTATATCTAAGTGTATCAAAGTATATCTAAGTGTATCAAAGTGTATCAAAGTTTATCTAAGTGTATCAAAGTATATCAAAGTATATCTAAGTGTATCAAAGTATATCTAAATGTATCAAAATGTATCAAAGTATATCTAAGTGTATCAAAGTATATCTAAGTGTATCTAAGTGTATCAAAGTATAACTAAGTGTATCAAAGTTTATATAAGTGTATCAAAGTATATCAAAGTATATCTAAGTGTATCAAATTACTGTATATCTAAGGAAGTCAAAGTATATCAAATTATATCTAAGTGTATCAAAGTATATCTAAGTGTATCAAAGTATATCTAAGTGTATCAAAGTTTATCTAAGTCTATCAAAGTGTATGAAAGTATATCAAAGTATATCTAATTGTATCAAAATGTATCAAAGTATATCTAAGTGTATCAAAGTGTATCTAAGTGTATCTAAGTGTATCAAATTATATCTAAGTGTATCAAAGTTTATCTAAGTGTATCAAAGTATATCAAAGTATATCTAAGTGTATCAAAGTATATCTAAGTGTATCAAAGTATATCTAAGTCTATCAAAGTATATCTAAGTTCATAAAAGTATGTCAAAGTATATATAAGTGTATCAAAGTATATCTAAGGGTATCAAAGTGTATCAAAGTATATCAAAGTGTATCAAAGTATATCTAAGTGTATCAAAATAAATCTAAGTGTATCACAGTATATCAAAGTATATCTAACTGTATCAAAGTATATCTAAGTGTATCAAAGTGTATCAAAGAATATCAAAGTATATCTAAGTGTATCAAAGTATATATAAGTGTATCAACGAATATCACAGTGTGTCAAAGAGTATCAAAGTATATCAAAGTGTATCAAAGTATATCTAAGTGTATCAAAGTGTATCAAAGTTTATCTAAGTGTATCAAAGTGTATCAAAGTATATCAAAGTATATCTAAGTGTATCAAAGTATGTCTAAATGTATCAAAATGTATCAAAGTATATCTAAGTGTATCTAAGTGTATCAAAGTAAATCTAAGTGTATCAAAGTAAATCTAAGTGTATAAAAGTATATCAAAGTATATCTAAGTGTATCAAAGTATATCTAAATGTATCAAAATGTATCAAAGTATATCTAAGTGTATCAAAGTATATCTAAGTGTATCAAAGTGTATCAAAGTTTATCTAAGTGTATCAAAGTGTATCAAAGTATATCAAAGTATATCTAAGTGTATCAAAGTATATCTAAATGTATCAAAATGTATCAAAGTATATCTAAGTGTATCAAAGTATATCTAAGTGTATCTAAGTGTATCAAAGTATAACTAAGTGTATCAAAGTTTATATAAGTGTATCAAAGTATATCTAAGTGTATCAAATTACTGTATATCTAAGGGTGTCAAAGTATATCAAATTATATCTAAGTGTATCAAAGTATATCTAAGTGTATCAAAGTTTATCTAAGTCTATCAAAGTGTATTAAGGGGGTTCTACACCCTTGAATGTCAAAATTTGACAACATTTTTTTCTTTACATAATTAAATTCTTTGTTTTTTTCTGAACAAGAAAATATATGGTTTTATGTATTTATTATTTATTTTCATGGCGAAAAAAAATATTTATTCGGACAGTACAACTTTGTTGAGCGTCGCGCTGGGTTCTGGTAAATTTGATATGTATTTTTTAATTTTTATATCATACATTTTTATTTATATACATTTATTTTATTGCTTATTTTAGTAATAATGACAAATCATTATTATTATATTCTATATACAATGACATTAGTTGATTTTATTCCTTTTGGTGTTCTATGGTTTACTTATTCTAAAGTGTGAAATCAAATGCATTCCTAGCAACGTAGCTTACACTTCGACGGCTGTTTGCCGCAAGTTAGAAATTTCCATGTTTTCAAAGACATAAATTGATAAATCTCAAAAACGAATTCACCTAGGATACTGAAATTTTCAAAGGTTGTTCTGTATACTATTACCTAAAATCTCATGCATTTTTAAACAAATACACTTTATAGTTATTGTAAAAAAGATTTTTTATGTTATAGAAATTTATGAAATTTTGCTAAAAATTTGTTTTTTTCCTTGCAAGTTTAAATTTGACCTTAGCCAAATGGGCATGCGTGAATTCTTAGCTAAAGATGTGGCCTACAATTCAAGACTACAATCATTAAAATAGCATAAGTATTTTCAAAGATATATCAGTTTGAAAAATACCAAAAAATGTTAATTTTTTGAAATAAATATTATTTACCACGTACCACAACAGTATGTATGTATTTTTTTACTATTTTCCTTTAAGTTACATCAAATCAAAATCTAAAATAAAAAAATTAGATTGATAAATCAATAAAATCCAAAAATTAAGGTTAAGGGTGTAGAACCCCCTTAAAGTATATCAAAGTATATCTAAGTGTATCAAAGTATATCTAATTGTATCAAAATGTATCAAAGTATATCTAAGGGTGTCAAAGTATATCTAAGTGTATCAAAGTATATCTAAGTGTGTCAAAGTATATCAAAGTATATCTAAGTGTATCAAAGTATATCTAAGTGTATCAAAGTATATCTAAGTGTATCAAAGTGTATCAAAGTATATCAAAGTGTATCAAAGTATATCTAAGTGTATCAAAGTATATCAAAGTATATCTAAGTGTATCAAAGTATATCTAAATGTATCAAAATGTATCAAAGTATATCTAAGTGTATCAAAGTATATCTAAGTGTATCAAAGTGTATCAAAGTTTATCTAAGTGTATCAAAGTATATCAAAGTATATCTAAGTGTATCAAAGTATATCTAAATGTATCAAAATGTATCAAAGTATATCTAAGTGTATCAAAGTATATCTAAGTGTATCTAAGTGTATCAAAGTATAACTAAGTGTATCAAAGTTTATATAAGTGTATCAAAGTATATCAAAGTATATCTAAGTGTATCAAATTACTGTATATCTAAGGAAGTCAAAGTATATCAAATTATATCTAAGTGTATCAAAGTATATCTAAGTGTATCAAAGTATATCTAAGTGTATCAAAGTTTATCTAAGTCTATCAAAGTGTATCAAAGTATATCAAAGTATATCTAATTGTATCAAAATGTATCAAAGTATATCTAAGTGTATCAAAGTGTATCTAAGTGTATCTAAGTGTATCAAATTATATCTAAGTGTATCAAAGTTTATCTAAGTGTATCAAAGTATATCAAAGTATATCTAAGTGTATCAAAGTATATCTAAGTGTATCAAAGTATATCTAAGTCTATCAAAGTATATCTAAGTTCATCAAAGTATGTCAAAGTATATATAAGTGTATCAAAGTATATCTAAGGGTATCAAAGTGTATCAAAGTATATCAAAGTGTATCAAAGTATATCTAAGTGTATCAAAATAAATCTAAGTGTATCACAGTATATCAAAGTATATCTAACTGTATCAAAGTATATCTAAGTGTATCAAAGTGTATCAAAGAATATCAAAGTATATCTAAGTGTATCAAAGTATATATAAGTGTATCAACGAATATCACAGTGTGTCAAAGAGTATCAAAGTATATCAAAGTGTATCAAAGTATATCTAAGTGTATCAAAGTGTATCAAAGTTTATCTAAGTGTATCAAAGTGTATCAAAGTATATCAAAGTATATCTAAGTGTATCAAAGTATGTCTAAATGTATCAAAATGTATCAAAGTATATCTAAGTGTATCTAAGTGTATCAAAGTAAATCTAAGTGTATCAAAGTAAATCTAAGTGTATAAAAGTATATCAAAGTATATCTAAGTGTATCAAAGTATATCTAAATGTATCAAAATGTATCAAAGTATATCTAAGTGTATCAAAGTATATCTAAGTGTATCAAAGTGTATCAAAGTTTATCTAAGTGTATCAAAGTGTATCAAAGTATATCAAAGTATATCTAAGTGTATCAAAGTATATCTAAATGTATCAAAATGTATCAAAGTATATCTAAGTGTATCAAAGTATATCTAAGTGTATCTAAGTGTATCAAAGTATAACTAAGTGTATCAAAGTTTATATAAGTGTATCAAAGTATATCTAAGTGTATCAAATTACTGTATATCTAAGGGTGTCAAAGTATATCAAATTATATCTAAGTGTATCAAAGTATATCTAAGTGTATCAAAGTTTATCTAAGTCTATCAAAGTGTATTAAAGTATATCAAAGTATATCTAAGTGTATCAAAGTATATCTAATTGTATCAAAATGTATCAAAGTATATCTAAGTGTATCAAAGTATATCTAAGTGTATCAAAGTTTATCTAAGTGTATCAAAGTGTATCAAATTATATCAAAGTATATCTAAGTGTATCAAAGTGTATCTAAGTGTATCTAAGTGTATCAAATTATATCTAAGTGTATCAATGTTTATCTAAGTGTATCAAAGTATATCAAAGTATATCTAAGTGTATCAAAGTATATCTAAGTGTATCAAAGTATATCTAAGTGTATCAAAGTATATATAAGTGTATCAAAATGTATCAAAGTATATTTAAGAGTATCAAAGTATATCTAAATATATCTAAGTGTATCAACTAATATCTAAGTGTATCAAAGTGTATTAAAGTATATCAAAGTGTATCAAAGTATATCTAAGTTCATCAAAGTATGTCAAAGTATATATAAGTGTATCAAAGTATATCTAAGGGTATCAAAGTGTATCAAATTATATCAAAGTGTATCAAAGTATATCTAAGTGTATCAAAATAAATCTAAGTGTATCACAGTATATCAAAGTATATCTAAGTGTATCAAAGTATATCAAAGTATATCAATGTGTATCAAAGTATATCAAAGTATATCTAAGTGTATCAAAGTGTATCAAAGTATATCTAAGTGTATTAAAGTATATCTAAGTGCATCAAATTATATCAAAGTATATCTAAGTGTATCAAAGTATATCTAAGTGTATCAAAGTATATTTAAATGAATCAAAGTATATCTAAGTGTATCAAAGTATATCTAAGTGTATCAAAGTGTATCAAAGTTTATCTAAGTGTATCAAAGTGTATCAAAGTATATCAAAGTATATCTAAGTGTATCAAAGTATATCTAAATGTATCAAAACGTATCAAAGTATATCTAAGTGTATCAAAGTATATCTAAGTGTATCTAAGTGTATCAAAGTATAACTAATTGTATCAAAGTTTATATAAGTGTATCAAAGTATATCAAAGTATATCTAAGTGTTTTAAAGTACTGTATATCTAAGGGTGTCAAAGTATATCAAATTATATCTAAGTGTATCAAAGTATGTCTAAGTGTATCAAAGTTTATCTAAGTGTATCAAAGTGTATCTAAGTATATTAAAGTGTATCAAAGTATATCTAAGTGTATTAAAGTATATCTAAGTGTATCAAAGTATATATAAGTGTATCAAAGTATATCTAAGTGTATCAAAGTGTATCAAAGTATATCAAAGTGTATCAAAGTATATCTAAGTGTATCAAAGTAAATCTAAGTGTATCAAAGTATATCAAAGTATATCTAAGTGTATCAAAGTATATCAAAGTATATCAATGTGTATCAAAGTATATCAAAGTATATCTAAGTGTATCAAAGTGTATCAAAGTATATCTAAGTGTATTAAAGTATATCTAAGTGCATCAAAGTATGTCAAAGTATATATAAGTGTATCAAAGTATATCTAAGTGTATCAAAGTGTTTAAAAGTATATCTAAGTGTATCAAAGTGTTTAAAAGTATATCTAAGTGTATAAAAGTATATCTAAGTGTATCAAAGTATATCAAAGTATATCTAAGTATATCAAAGTGTATCAAAGTATATCTAAGTGTATCAAAGTATATCTAAGGGTGTCAAAGTATATCTAAGTGTATCAAAGTATATCTAAGTGTATCAAAGTATATCTAAGGGTGTCAAAGTATATCTAAGTGTATCAAAGTATATCTAAGTGTGTCAAAGTATATCAAAGTATATCTAAGTGTATCAAAGTATACCTAAGTGTATCAAAGTATATCTAAGTGTATCAAAGTGTATCAAAGTATATCAAAGTGTATCAAAGTATATCTAAGTGTATCAAAGTATATCTAAGTGTATCAAAGTAAATCTAAGTGTATCAAAGTATATCAAAGTATATCTAAGTGTATCAAAGTATATCTAAATGTATCAAAATGTATCAAAGTATATCAAAGTATATCTAAGTGTATCAAAGTATATCTAAGTGTATCAAAGTATATCTAAGTCTATCAAAGTATATCTAAGTTCATCAAAGTATGTCAAAGTATATATACGTGTATCAAAGTATATCTAAGGGTATCAAAGTGTATCAAAGTATATCAAAGTGTATCAAAGTATATCTAAGTGTATCAAAATAAATCTAAGTGTATCACAGTATATCAAAGTATATATAACTGTATCAAAGTATATCTAAGTGTATCAAAGTGTATCAAAGAATATCAAAGTATATCTAAGTGTATCAAAGTATATATAAGTGTATCAACGAATATCACAGTGTGTCAAAGAGTATCAAAGTATATCAAAGTGTATCAAAGTATATCTAAGTGTATCAAAGTTTATCTAAGTGTATCAAAGTGTATCAAAGTATATCAAAGTATATCTAAGTGTATCAAAGTATATCTAAATGTATCAAAATGTATCAAAGTATATCTAAGTGTATCAAAGTATATCTAAGTGTATCTAAGTGTATCAAAGTAAATCTAAGTGTATCAAAGTAAATCTAAGTGTATAAAAGTATATCAAAGTATATCTAAGTGTATCAAAGTATATCTAAATGTATCAAAATGTATCAAAGTATATCTAAGTGTATCAAAGTATATCAAAGTGTATCAAAGTTTATCTAAGTGTATCAAAGTGTATCAAAGTATATCAAAGTATATCTAAGTGTATCAAAGTATATCTAAATGTATCAAAATGTATCAAAGTATATCTAAGTGTATCAAAGTATATCTAAGTGTATCAAAGTTTATATAAGTGTATCAAAGTATATCAAAGTATATCTAAGTGTATCTAAGTGTATCAAAGTATAACTAAGTGTATCAAAGTTTATATAAGTGTATCAAAGTATATCAAAGTATATCTAAGTGTATCAAATTACTGTATATCTAAGGAAGTCAAAGTATATCAAATTATATCTAAGTGTATCAAAGTATATCTAAGTGTATCAAAGTATATCTAAGTGTATCAAAGTTTATCTAAGTCTATCAAAGTGTATCAAAGTATATCAAAGTATATCTAATTGTATCAAAATGTATCAAAGTATATCTAAGTGTATCAAAGTGTATCTAAGTGTATCTAAGTGTATCAAATTATATCTAAGTGTATCAAAGTTTATCTAAGTGTATCAAAGTATATCAAAGTATATCTAAGTGTATCAAATTATATCTAAGTGTATCAAAGTATATCTAAGTCTATCAAAGTATATCTAAGTTCATCAAAGTATGTCAAAGTATATATAAGTGTATCAAAGTATATCTAAGGGTATCAAAGTGTATCAAAGTATATCAAAGTGTATCAAAGTATATCTAAGTGTATCAAAATAAATCTAAGTGTATCACAGTATATCAAAGTATATCTAACTGTATCAAAGTATATCTAAGTGTATCAAAGTGTATCAAAGAATATCAAAGTATATCTAAGTGTATCAAAGTATATATAAGTGTATCAACGAATATCACAGTGTGTCAAAGAGTATCAAAGTATATCAAAGTGTATCAAAGTATATCTAAGTGTATCAAAGTGTATCAAAGTTTATCTAAGTGTATCAAAGTGTATCAAAGTATATCAAAGTATATCTAAGTGTATCAAAGTATGTCTAAATGTATCAAAATGTATCAAAGTATATCTAAGTGTATCTAAGTGTATCAAAGTAAATCTAAGTGTATCAAAGTAAATCTAAGTGTATAAAAGTATATCAAAGTATATCTAAGTGTATCAAAGTATATCTAAATGTATCAAAATGTATCAAAGTATATCTAAGTGTATCAAAGTATATCTAAGTGTATCAAAGTGTATCAAAGTTTATCTAAGTGTATCAAAGTGTATCAAAGTATATCAAAGTATATCTAAGTGTATCAAAGTATATCTAAATGTATCAAAATGTATCAAAGTATATCTAAGTGTATCTAAGTGTATCAAAGTATAACTAAGTGTATCAAAGTTTATATAAGTGTATCAAAGTATATCTAAGTGTATCAAATTACTGTATATCTAAGGGTGTCAAAGTATATCAAATTATATCTAAGTGTATCAAAGTATATCTAAGTGTATCAAAGTTTATCTAAGTCTATCAAAGTGTATTAAAGTATATCAAAGTATATCTAAGTGTATCAAAGTATATCTAATTGTATCAAAATGTATCAAAGTATATCTAAGGGTGTCAAAGTATATCTAAGTGTATCAAAGTATATCTAAGTGTGTCAAAGTATATCAAAGTATATCTAAGTGTATCAAAGTATATCTAAGTGTATCAAAGTATATCTAAGTGTATCAAAGTGTATCAAAGTATATCAAAGTGTATCAAAGTATATCTAAGTGTATCAAAGTATATCAAAGTATATCTAAGTGTATCAAAGTATATCTAAATGTATCAAAATGTATCAAAGTATATCTAAGTGTATCAAAGTATATCTAAGTGTATCAAAGTGTATCAAAGTTTATCTAAGTGTATCAAAGTATATCAAAGTATATCTAAGTGTATCAAAGTATATCTAAATGTATCAAAATGTATCAAAGTATATCTAAGTGTATCAAAGTATATCTAAGTGTATCTAAGTGTATCAAAGTATAACTAAGTGTATCAAAGTTTATATAAGTGTATCAAAGTATATCAAAGTATATCTAAGTGTATCAAATTACTGTATATCTAAGGAAGTCAAAGTATATCAAATTATATCTAAGTGTATCAAAGTATATCTAAGTCTATCAAAGTGTATCAAAGTATATCAAAGTATATCTAATTGTATCAAAATGTATCAAAGTATATCTAAGTGTATCAAAGTGTATCTAAGTGTATCTAAGTGTATCAAATTATATCTAAGTGTATCAAAGTTTATCTAAGTGTATCAAAGTATATCAAAGTATATCTAAGTGTATCAAAGTATATCTAAGTGTATCAAAGTATATCTAAGTCTATCAAAGTATATCTAAGTTCATCAAAGTATGTCAAAGTATATATAAGTGTATCAAAGTATATCTAAGGGTATCAAAGTGTATCAAAGTATATCAAAGTGTATCAAAGTATATCTAAGTGTATCAAAATAAATCTAAGTGTATCACAGTATATCAAAGTATATCTAACTGTATCAAAGTATATCTAAGTGTATCAAAGTGTATCAAAGAATATCAAAGTATATCTAAGTGTATCAAAGTATATATAAGTGTATCAACGAATAACACAGTGTGTCAAAGAGTATCAAAGTATATCAAAGTGTATCAAAGTATATCTAAGTGTATCAAAGTGTATCAAAGTTTATCTAAGTGTATCAAAGTGTATCAAAGTATATCAAAGTATATCTAAGTGTATCAAAGTATGTCTAAATGTATCAAAATGTATCAAAGTATATCTAAGTGTATCTAAGTGTATCAAAGTAAATCTAAGTGTATCAAAGTAAATCTAAGTGTATAAAAGTATATCAAAGTATATCTAAGTGTATCAAAGTATATCTAAATGTATCAAAATGTATCAAAGTATATCTAAGTGTATCAAAGTATATCTAAGTGTATCAAAGTGTATCAAAGTTTATCTAAGTGTATCAAAGTGTATCAAAGTATATCAAAGTATATCTAAGTGTATCAAAGTATATCTAAATGTATCAAAATGTATCAAAGTATATCTAAGTGTATCAAAGTATATCTAAGTGTATCTAAGTGTATCAAAGTATAACTAAGTGTATCAAAGTTTATATAAGTGTATCAAAGTATATCTAAGTGTATCAAATTACTGTATATCTAAGGGTGTCAAAGTATATCAAATTATATCTAAGTGTATCAAAGTATATCTAAGTGTATCAAAGTTTATCTAAGTCTATCAAAGTGTATTAAAGTATATCAAAGTATATCTAAGTGTATCAAAGTATATCTAATTGTATCAAAATGTATCAAAGTATATCTAAGTGTATCAAAGTATATCTAAGTGTATCAAAGTTTATCTAAGTGTATCAAAGTGTATCAAATTATATCAAAGTATATCTAAGTGTATCAAAGTGTATCTAAGTGTATCTAAGTGTATCAAATTATATCTAAGTGTATCAATGTTTATCTAAGTGTATCAAAGTATATCAAAGTATATCTAAGTGTATCAAAGTATATCTAAGTGTATCAAAGTATATCTAAGTGTATCAAAGTATATATAAGTGTATCAAAATGTATCAAAGTATATTTAAGAGTATCAAAGTATATCTAAATATATCTAAGTGTATCAACTAATATCTAAGTGTATCAAAGTGTATTAAAGTATATCAAAGTGTATCAAAGTATATCTAAGTTCATCAAAGTATGTCAAAGTATATATAAGTGTATCAAAGTATATCTAAGGGTATCAAAGTGTATCAAATTATATCAAAGTGTATCAAAGTATATCTAAGTGTATCAAAATAAATCTAAGTGTATCACAGTATATCAAAGTATATCTAAGTGTATCAAAGTATATCAAAGTATATCAATGTGTATCAAAGTATATCAAAGTATATCTAAGTGTATCAAAGTGTATCAAAGTATATCTAAGTGTATTAAAGTATATCTAAGTGCATCAAATTATATCAAAGTATATCTAAGTGTATCAAAGTATATCTAAGTGTATCAAAGTATATTTAAATGAATCAAAGTATATCTAAGTGTATCAAAGTATATCTAAGTGTATCAAAGTGTATCAAAGTTTATCTAAGTGTATCAAAGTGTATCAAAGTATATCAAAGTATATCTAAGTGTATCAAAGTATATCTAAATGTATCAAAACGTATCAAAGTATATCTAAGTGTATCAAAGTATATCTAAGTGTATCTAAGTGTATCAAAGTATAACTAATTGTATCAAAGTTTATATAAGTGTATCAAAGTATATCAAAGTATATCTAAGTGTTTTAAAGTACTGTATATCTAAGGGTGTCAAAGTATATCAAATTATATCTAAGTGTATCAAAGTATGTCTAAGTGTATCAAAGTTTATCTAAGTGTATCAAAGTGTATCTAAGTATATTAAAGTGTATCAAAGTATATCTAAGTGTATTAAAGTATATCTAAGTGTATCAAAGTATATATAAGTGTATCAAAGTATATCTAAGTGTATCAAAGTGTATCAAAGTATATCAAAGTGTATCAAAGTATATCTAAGTGTATCAAAGTAAATCTAAGTGTATCAAAGTATATCAAAGTATATCTAAGTGTATCAAAGTATATCAAAGTATATCAATGTGTATCAAAGTATATCAAAGTATATCTAAGTGTATCAAAGTGTATCAAAGTATATCTAAGTGTATTAAAGTATATCTAAGTGCATCAAAGTATGTCAAAGTATATATAAGTGTATCAAAGTATATCTAAGTGTATCAAAGTGTTTAAAAGTATATCTAAGTGTATCAAAGTGTTTAAAAGTATATCTAAGTGTATAAAAGTATATCTAAGTGTATCAAAGTATATCAAAGTATATCTAAGTATATCAAAGTGTATCAAAGTATATCTAAGTGTATCAAAGTATATCTAAGGGTGTCAAAGTATATCTAAGTGTATCAAAGTATATCTAAGTGTATCAAAGTATATCTAAGGGTGTCAAAGTATATCTAAGTGTATCAAAGTATATCTAAGTGTGTCAAAGTATATCAAAGTATATCTAAGTGTATCAAAGTATACCTAAGTGTATCAAAGTATATCTAAGTGTATCAAAGTGTATCAAAGTATATCAAAGTGTATCAAAGTATATCTAAGTGTATCAAAGTATATCTAAGTGTATCAAAGTAAATCTAAGTGTATCAAAGTATATCAAAGTATATCTAAGTGTATCAAAGTATATCTAAATGTATCAAAATGTATCAAAGTATATCAAAGTATATCTAAGTGTATCAAAGTATATCTAAGTGTATCAAAGTATATCTAAGTCTATCAAAGTATATCTAAGTTCATCAAAGTATGTCAAAGTATATATACGTGTATCAAAGTATATCTAAGGGTATCAAAGTGTATCAAAGTATATCAAAGTGTATCAAAGTATATCTAAGTGTATCAAAATAAATCTAAGTGTATCACAGTATATCAAAGTATATATAACTGTATCAAAGTATATCTAAGTGTATCAAAGTGTATCAAAGAATATCAAAGTATATCTAAGTGTATCAAAGTATATATAAGTGTATCAACGAATATCACAGTGTGTCAAAGAGTATCAAAGTATATCAAAGTGTATCAAAGTATATCTAAGTGTATCAAAGTGTATCAAAGTTTATCTAAGTGTATCAAAGTGTATCAAAGTATATCAAAGTATATCTAAGTGTATCAAAGTATATCTAAATGTATCAAAATGTATCAAAGTATATCTAAGTGTATCAAAGTATATCTAAGTGTATCTAAGTGTATCAAAGTAAATCTAAGTGTATCAAAGTAAATCTAAGTGTATAAAAGTATATCAAAGTATATCTAAGTGTATCAAAGTATATCTAAATGTATCAAAATGTATCAAAGTATATCTAAGTGTATCAAAGTATATCAAAGTGTATCAAAGTTTATCTAAGTGTATCAAAGTGTATCAAAGTATATCAAAGTATATCTAAGTGTATCAAAGTATATCTAAATGTATCAAAATGTATCAAAGTATATCTAAGTGTATCAAAGTATATCTAAGTGTATCTAAGTGTATCAAAGTATAACTAAGTGTATCAAAGTTTATATAAGTGTATCAAAGTATATCAAAGTATATCTAAGTGTATCAAATTACTGTATATCTAAGGGTGTCAAAGTATATCAAATTATATCTAAGTGTATCAAAGTATATCTAAGTGTATCAAAGTTTATCTAAGTCTATCAAAGTGTATTAAAGTATATCAAAGTATATCTAAGTGTATCAAAGTATATCTAATTGTATCAAAATGTATCAAAGTATATCTAAGTGTATCAAAGTATATCTAAGTGTATCAAAGTTTATCTAAGTGTATCAAAGTGTATCAAATTATATCAAAGTATATCTAAGTGTATCAAAGTGTATCTAAGTGTATCTAAGTGTATCAAATTATATCTAAGTGTATCAAAGTTTATCTAAGTGTATCAAAGTATATCAAAGTATATCTAAGTGTATCAAAGTATATCTAAGTGTATCAAAGTATATCTAAGTGTATCAAAGTATATATAAGTGTATCGAAATGTATCAAAGTATATTTAAGAGTATCAAAGTATATCTAAATATATCTAAGTGTATCAACTAATATCTAAGTGTATCAAAGTGTATTAAAGTATATCAAAGTGTATCAAAGTATATCAAAGTATATCAATGTGTATCAAAGTATATCAAAGTATATCTAAGTGTATCAAAGTGTATCAAAGTATATCTAAGTGTATTAAAGTATATCTAAGTGCATCAAATTATATCAAAGTATATCTAAGTGTATCAAAGTATATCTAAGTGTATCAAAGTATATTTAAATGTATCAA
The DNA here is from genome assembly GCF_028750875.1 of Macrosteles quadrilineatus. Classification (NCBI taxonomy): domain Eukaryota; kingdom Metazoa; phylum Arthropoda; class Insecta; order Hemiptera; family Cicadellidae; genus Macrosteles; species Macrosteles quadrilineatus. The sequence continues at coordinate 430,940 of NW_026542619.1, read as the reverse complement.
AGTATATCTAAGTGTATCAAAGTATATCTAAGTGTATCAAAGTGTATCAAAGTTTATCTAAGTGTATCAAAGTGTATCAAAGTATATCAAAGTATATCTAAGTGTATCAAAGTATATCTAAATGTATCAAAACGTATCAAAGTATATCTAAGTGTATCAAAGTATATCTAAGTGTATCTAAGTGTATCAAAGTATAACTAAGTGTATCAAAGTATATCTAAGTGTTTTAAAGTACTGTATATCTAAGGGTGTCAAAGTATATCAAATTATATCTAAGTGTATCAAAGTATGTCTAAGTGTATCAAAGTTTATCTAAGTGTATCAAAGTGTATCTAAGTATATCAAAGTGTATCAAAGTATATCTAAGTGTATCAAAGTATATCTGAGTGTATCAAAGTATATATAAGTGTATCAAAGTATATCTAAGTGTATCAAAGTGTATCAAAGTATATCAAAGTGTATCAAAGTATATCTAAGTGTATCAAAGTAAATCTAAGTGTATCAAAGTATATCAAAGTATATCTAAGTGTATCAAAGTATATCAAAGTATATCAATGTGTATCAAAGTATATCAAAGTATATCTAAGTGTATCAAAGTGTATCAAAGTATATCTAAGTGTATTAAAGTATATCTAAGTGCATCAAAGTATGTCAAAGTATATATAAGTGTATCAAAGTATATCTAAGTGTATCAAAGTGTTTAAAAGTATATCTAAGTGTATCAAAGTGTTTAAAAGTATATCTAAGTGTATAAAAGTATATCTAAGTGTATCAAAGTATATCAAAGTATATCTAAGTATATCAAAGTGTATCAAAGTATATCTAAGTGTATCAAAGTATATCTAAGGGTGTCAAAGTATATCTAAGTGTATCAAAGTATATCTAAGTGTATCAAAGTATATCTAAGGGTGTCAAAGTATATCTAAGTGTATCAAAGTATATCTAAGTGTGTCAAAGTATATCAAAGTATATCTAAGTGTATCAAAGTATACCTAAGTGTATCAAAGTATATCTAAGTGTATCAAAGTGTATCAAAGTATATCAAAGTGTATCAAAGTATATCTAAGTGTATCAAAGTAAATCTAAGTGTATCAAAGTAAATCTAAGTGTATCAAAGTATATCAAAGTATATCTAAGTGTATCAAAGTATATCTAAATGTATCAAAATGTATCAAAGTATATCTAAGTGTATCAAAGTATATCTAAGTGTATCAAAGTGTATCAAAGTTTATCTAAGTGTATCAAAGTATATCAAAGTATATCTAAGTGTATCAAAGTATATCTAAATGTATCAAAATGTATCAAAGTATATCTAAGTGTATCAAAGTATATCTAAGTGTATCTAAGTGTATCAAAGTATAACTAAGTGTATCAAAGTTTATATAAGTGTATCAAAGTATATCAAAGTATATCTAATTGTATCAAAATGTATCAAAGTATATCTAAGTGTATCAAAGTGTATCTAAGTGTATCTAAGTGTATCAAATTATATCTAAGTGTATCAAAGTTTATCTAAGTGTATCAAAGTATATCAAAGTATATCTAAGTGTATCAAAGTATATCTAAGTGTATCAAAGTATATCTAAGTCTATCAAAGTATATCTAAGTTCATCAAAGTATGTCAAAGTATATATAAGTGTATCAAAGTATATCTAAGGGTATCAAAGTGTATCAAAGTATATCAAAGTGTATCAAAGTATATCTAAGTGTATCAAAATAAATCTAAGTGTATCACAGTATATCAAAGTATATCTAACTGTATCAAAGTATATCTAAGTGTATCAAAGTGTATCAAAGAATATCAAAGTATATCTAAGTGTATCAAAGTATATATAAGTGTATCAACGAATATCACAGTGTGTCAAAGAGTATCAAAGTATATCAAAGTGTATCAAAGTATATCTAAGTGTATCAAAGTGTATCAAAGTTTATCTAAGTGTATCAAAGTGTATCAAAGTATATCAAAGTATATCTAAGTGTATCAAAGTATGTCTAAATGTATCAAAATGTATCAAAGTATATCTAAGTGTATCTAAGTGTATCAAAGTAAATCTAAGTGTATCAAAGTAAATCTAAGTGTATAAAAGTATATCAAAGTATATCTAAGTGTATCAAAGTATATCTAAATGTATCAAAATGTATCAAAGTATATCTAAGTGTATCAAAGTATATCTAAGTGTATCAAAGTGTATCAAAGTTTATCTAAGTGTATCAAAGTGTATCAAAGTATATCAAAGTATATCTAAGTGTATCAAAGTATATCTAAATGTATCAAAATGTATCAAAGTATATCTAAGTGTATCAAAGTATATCTAAGTGTATCTAAGTGTATCAAAGTATAACTAAGTGTATCAAAGTTTATATAAGTGTATCAAAGTATATCTAAGTGTATCAAATTACTGTATATCTAAGGGTGTCAAAGTATATCAAATTATATCTAAGTGTATCAAAGTATATCTAAGTGTATCAAAGTTTATCTAAGTCTATCAAAGTGTATTAAAGTATATCAAAGTATATCTAAGTGTATCAAAGTATATCTAATTGTATCAAAATGTATCAAAGTATATCTAAGTGTGTCAAAGTATATCTAAGTGTATCAAAGTATATCTAAGTGTGTCTAAGTGTATCAAAGTATATCTAAGTGTATCAAAGTATATCTAAGTGTATCAAAGTATATCTAAGTGTATCAAAGTGTATCAAAGTATATCAAAGTGTATCAAAGTATATCTAAGTGTATCAAAGTATATCAAAGTATATCTAAGTGTATCAAAGTATATCTAAATGTATCAAAATGTATCAAAGTATATCTAAGTGTATCAAAGTATATCTAAGTGTATCAAAGTGTATCAAAGTTTATCTAAGTGTATCAAAGTATATCAAAGTATATCTAAGTGTATCAAAGTATATCTAAATGTATCAAAATGTATCAAAGTATATCTAAGTGTATCAAAGTATATCTAAGTGTATCTAAGTGTATCAAAGTATAACTAAGTGTATCAAAGTTTATATAAGTGTATCAAAGTATATCAAAGTATATCTAAGTGTATCAAATTACTGTATATCTAAGGAAGTCAAAGTATATCAAATTATATCTAAGTGTATCAAAGTATATCTAAGTGTATCAAAGTATATCTAAGTGTATCAAAGTTTATCTAAGTCTATCAAAGTGTATCAAAGTATATCAAAGTATATCTAATTGTATCAAAATGTATCAAAGTATATCTAAGTGTATCAAAGTGTATCTAAGTGTATCTAAGTGTATCAAATTATATCTAAGTGTATCAAAGTTTATCTAAGTGTATCAAAGTATATCAAAGTATATCTAAGTGTATCAAAGTATATCTAAGTGTATCAAAGTATATCTAAGTCTATCAAAGTATATCTAAGTTCATCAAAGTATGTCAAAGTATATATAAGTGTATCAAAGTATATCTAAGGGTATCAAAGTGTATCAAAGTATATCAAAGTGTATCAAAGTATATCTAAGTGTATCAAAATAAATCTAAGTGTATCACAGTATATCAAAGTATATCTAACTGTATCAAAGTATATCTAAGTGTATCAAAGTGTATCAAAGAATATCAAAGTATATCTAAGTGTATCAAAGTATATATAAGTGTATCAACGAATATCACAGTGTGTCAAAGAGTATCAAAGTATATCAAAGTGTATCAAAGTATATCTAAGTGTATCAAAGTGTATCAAAGTTTATCTAAGTGTATCAAAGTGTATCAAAGTATATCAAAGTATATCTAAGTGTATCAAAGTATGTCTAAATGTATCAAAATGTATCAAAGTATATCTAAGTGTATCTAAGTGTATCAAAGTAAATCTAAGTGTATCAAAGTAAATCTAAGTGTATAAAAGTATATCAAAGTATATCTAAGTGTATCAAAGTATATCTAAATGTATCAAAATGTATCAAAGTATATCTAAGTGTATCAAAGTATATCTAAGTGTATCAAAGTGTATCAAAGTTTATCTAAGTGTATCAAAGTGTATCAAAGTATATCAAAGTATATCTAAGTGTATCAAAGTATATCTAAATGTATCAAAATGTATCAAAGTATATCTAAGTGTATCAAAGTATATCTAAGTGTATCTAAGTGTATCAAAGTATAACTAAGTGTATCAAAGTTTATATAAGTGTATCAAAGTATATCTAAGTGTATCAAATTACTGTATATCTAAGGGTGTCAAAGTATATCAAATTATATCTAAGTGTATCAAAGTATATCTAAGTGTATCAAAGTTTATCTAAGTCTATCAAAGTGTATTAAAGTATATCAAAGTATATCTAAGTGTATCAAAGTATATCTAATTGTATCAAAATGTATCAAAGTATATCTAAGTGTATCAAAGTATATCTAAGTGTATCAAAGTTTATCTAAGTGTATCAAAGTGTATCAAATTATATCAAAGTATATCTAAGTGTATCAAAGTGTATCTAAGTGTATCTAAGTGTATCAAATTATATCTAAGTGTATCAATGTTTATCTAAGTGTATCAAAGTATATCAAAGTATATCTAAGTGTATCAAAGTATATCTAAGTGTATCAAAGTATATCTAAGTGTATCAAAGTATATATAAGTGTATCAAAATGTATCAAAGTATATTTAAGAGTATCAAAGTATATCTAAATATATCTAAGTGTATCAACTAATATCTAAGTGTATCAAAGTGTATTAAAGTATATCAAAGTGTATCAAAGTATATCTAAGTTCATCAAAGTATGTCAAAGTATATATAAGTGTATCAAAGTATATCTAAGGGTATCAAAGTGTATCAAATTATATCAAAGTGTATCAAAGTATATCTAAGTGTATCAAAATAAATCTAAGTGTATCACAGTATATCAAAGTATATCTAAGTGTATCAAAGTATATCAAAGTATATCAATGTGTATCAAAGTATATCAAAGTATATCTAAGTGTATCAAAGTGTATCAAAGTATATCTAAGTGTATTAAAGTATATCTAAGTGCATCAAATTATATCAAAGTATATCTAAGTGTATCAAAGTATATCTAAGTGTATCAAAGTATATTTAAATGAATCAAAGTATATCTAAGTGTATCAAAGTATATCTAAGTGTATCAAAGTGTATCAAAGTTTATCTAAGTGTATCAAAGTGTATCAAAGTATATCAAAGTATATCTAAGTGTATCAAAGTATATCTAAATGTATCAAAACGTATCAAAGTATATCTAAGTGTATCAAAGTATATCTAAGTGTATCTAAGTGTATCAAAGTATAACTAATTGTATCAAAGTTTATATAAGTGTATCAAAGTATATCAAAGTATATCTAAGTGTTTTAAAGTACTGTATATCTAAGGGTGTCAAAGTATATCAAATTATATCTAAGTGTATCAAAGTATGTCTAAGTGTATCAAAGTTTATCTAAGTGTATCAAAGTGTATCTAAGTATATTAAAGTGTATCAAAGTATATCTAAGTGTATTAAAGTATATCTAAGTGTATCAAAGTATATATAAGTGTATCAAAGTATATCTAAGTGTATCAAAGTGTATCAAAGTATATCAAAGTGTATCAAAGTATATCTAAGTGTATCAAAGTAAATCTAAGTGTATCAAAGTATATCAAAGTATATCTAAGTGTATCAAAGTATATCAAAGTATATCAATGTGTATCAAAGTATATCAAAGTATATCTAAGTGTATCAAAGTGTATCAAAGTATATCTAAGTGTATTAAAGTATATCTAAGTGCATCAAAGTATGTCAAAGTATATATAAGTGTATCAAAGTATATCTAAGTGTATCAAAGTGTTTAAAAGTATATCTAAGTGTATCAAAGTGTTTAAAAGTATATCTAAGTGTATAAAAGTATATCTAAGTGTATCAAAGTATATCAAAGTATATCTAAGTATATCAAAGTGTATCAAAGTATATCTAAGTGTATCAAAGTATATCTAAGGGTGTCAAAGTATATCTAAGTGTATCAAAGTATATCTAAGTGTATCAAAGTATATCTAAGGGTGTCAAAGTATATCTAAGTGTATCAAAGTATATCTAAGTGTGTCAAAGTATATCAAAGTATATCTAAGTGTATCAAAGTATACCTAAGTGTATCAAAGTATATCTAAGTGTATCAAAGTGTATCAAAGTATATCAAAGTGTATCAAAGTATATCTAAGTGTATCAAAGTATATCTAAGTGTATCAAAGTAAATCTAAGTGTATCAAAGTATATCAAAGTATATCTAAGTGTATCAAAGTATATCTAAATGTATCAAAATGTATCAAAGTATATCAAAGTATATCTAAGTGTATCAAAGTATATCTAAGTGTATCAAAGTATATCTAAGTCTATCAAAGTATATCTAAGTTCATCAAAGTATGTCAAAGTATATATAAGTGTATCAAAGTATATCTAAGGGTATCAAAGTGTATCAAAGTATATCAAAGTGTATCAAAGTATATCTAAGTGTATCAAAATAAATCTAAGTGTATCACAGTATATCAAAGTATATATAACTGTATCAAAGTATATCTAAGTGTATCAAAGTGTATCAAAGAATATCAAAGTATATCTAAGTGTATCAAAGTATATATAAGTGTATCAACGAATATCACAGTGTGTCAAAGAGTATCAAAGTATATCAAAGTGTATCAAAGTATATCTAAGTGTATCAAAGTGTATCAAAGTTTATCTAAGTGTATCAAAGTGTATCAAAGTATATCAAAGTATATCTAAGTGTATCAAAGTATATCTAAATGTATCAAAATGTATCAAAGTATATCTAAGTGTATCAAAGTATATCTAAGTGTATCTAAGTGTATCAAAGTAAATCTAAGTGTATCAAAGTAAATCTAAGTGTATAAAAGTATATCAAAGTATATCTAAGTGTATCAAAGTATATCTAAATGTATCAAAATGTATCAAAGTATATCTAAGTGTATCAAAGTATATCAAAGTGTATCAAAGTTTATCTAAGTGTATCAAAGTGTATCAAAGTATATCAAAGTATATCTAAGTGTATCAAAGTATATCTAAATGTATCAAAATGTATCAAAGTATATCTAAGTGTATCAAAGTATATCTAAGTGTATCTAAGTGTATCAAAGTATAACTAAGTGTATCAAAGTTTATATAAGTGTATCAAAGTATATCAAAGTATATCTAAGTGTATCAAATTACTGTATATCTAAGGGTGTCAAAGTATATCAAATTATATCTAAGTGTATCAAAGTATATCTAAGTGTATCAAAGTTTATCTAAGTCTATCAAAGTGTATTAAAGTATATCAAAGTATATCTAAGTGTATCAAAGTATATCTAATTGTATCAAAATGTATCAAAGTATATCTAAGTGTATCAAAGTATATCTAAGTGTATCAAAGTTTATCTAAGTGTATCAAAGTGTATCAAATTATATCAAAGTATATCTAAGTGTATCAAAGTGTATCTAAGTGTATCTAAGTGTATCAAATTATATCTAAGTGTATCAAAGTTTATCTAAGTGTATCAAAGTATATCTAAGTGTATCAAAGTATATCTAAGTGTATCAAAGTATATCTAAGTGTATCAAAGTATATATAAGTGTATCGAAATGTATCAAAGTATATTTAAGAGTATCAAAGTATATCTAAATATATCTAAGTGTATCAACTAATATCTAAGTGTATCAAAGTGTATTAAAGTATATCAAAGTGTATCAAAGTATATCAAAGTATATCAATGTGTATCAAAGTATATCAAAGTATATCTAAGTGTATCAAAGTATATCAAAGTGTATCAAAGTTTATCTAAGTGTATCAAAGTGTATCAAAGTATATCAAAGTATATCTAAGTGTATCAAAGTATATCTAAATGTATCAAAATGTATCAAAGTATATCTAAGTGTATCAAAGTATATCTAAGTGTATCTAAGTGTATCAAAGTATAACTAAGTGTATCAAAGTTTATATAAGTGTATCAAAGTATATCAAAGTATATCTAAGTGTATCAAATTACTGTATATCTAAGGGTGTCAAAGTATATCAAATTATATCTAAGTGTATCAAAGTATATCTAAGTGTATCAAAGTTTATCTAAGTCTATCAAAGTGTATTAAAGTATATCAAAGTATATCTAAGTGTATCAAAGTATATCTAATTGTATCAAAATGTATCAAAGTATATCTAAGTGTATCAAAGTATATCTAAGTGTATCAAAGTTTATCTAAGTGTATCAAAGTGTATCAAATTATATCAAAGTATATCTAAGTGTATCAAAGTGTATCTAAGTGTATCTAAGTGTATCAAATTATATCTAAGTGTATCAAAGTTTATCTAAGTGTATCAAAGTATATCAAAGTATATCTAAGTGTATCAAAGTATATTTAAGTGTATCAAAGTGTATCTAAGTATATTAAAGTGTATCAAAGTATATCTAAGTGTATTAAAGTATATCTAAGTGTATCAAAGTATATATAAGTGTATCAAAGTATATCTAAGTGTATCAAAGTGTATCAAAGTATATCAAAGTGTATCAAAGTATATCTAAGTGTATCAAAGTAAATCTAAGTGTATCAAAGTATATCAAAGTATATCTAAGTGTATCAAAGTATATCAAAGTATATCAATGTGTATCAAAGTATATCAAAGTATATCTAAGTGTATCAAAGTGTATCAAAGTATATCTAAGTGTATTAAAGTATATCTAAGTGCATCAAAGTATGTCAAAGTATATATAAGTGTATCAAAGTATATCTAAGTGTATCAAAGTGTTTAAAAGTATATCTAAGTGTATCAAAGTGTTTAAAAGTATATCTAAGTGTATAAAAGTATATCTAAGTGTATCAAAGTATATCAAAGTATATCTAAGTATATCAAAGTGTATCAAAGTATATCTAAGTGTATCAAAGTATATCTAAGGGTGTCAAAGTATATCTAAGTGTATCAAAGTATATCTAAGTGTATCAAAGTATATCTAAGGGTGTCAAAGTATATCTAAGTGTATCAAAGTATATCTAAGTGTGTCAAAGTATATCAAAGTATATCTAAGTGTATCAAAGTATACCTAAGTGTATCAAAGTATATCTAAGTGTATCAAAGTGTATCAAAGTATATCAAAGTGTATCAAAGTATATCTAAGTGTATCAAAGTATATCTAAGTGTATCAAAGTAAATCTAAGTGTATCAAAGTATATCAAAGTATATCTAAGTGTATCAAAGTATATCTAAATGTATCAAAATGTATCAAAGTATATCAAAGTATATCTAAGTGTATCAAAGTATATCTAAGTGTATCAAAGTATATCTAAGTCTATCAAAGTATATCTAAGTTCATCAAAGTATGTCAAAGTATATATAAGTGTATCAAAGTATATCTAAGGGTATCAAAGTGTATCAAAGTATATCAAAGTGTATTAAAGTATATCTAAGTGTATCAAAATAAATCTAAGTGTATCACAGTATATCAAAGTATATATAACTGTATCAAAGTATATCTAAGTGTATCAAAGTGTATCAAAGAATATCAAAGTATATCTAAGTGTATCAAAGTATATATAAGTGTATCAACGAATATCACAGTGTGTCAAAGAGTATCAAAGTATATCAAAGTGTATCAAAGTATATCTAAGTGTATCAAAGTGTATCAAAGTTTATCTAAGTGTATCAAAGTGTATCAAAGTATATCAAAGTATATCTAAGTGTATCAAAGTATATCTAAATGTATCAAAATGTATCAAAGTATATCTAAGTGTATCAAAGTATATCTAAGTGTATCTAAGTGTATCAAAGTAAATCTAAGTGTATCAAAGTAAATCTAAGTGTATAAAAGTATATCAAAGTATATCTAAGTGTATCAAAGTATATCTAAATGTATCAAAATGTATCAAAGTATATCTAAGTGTATCAAAGTATATCAAAGTGTATCAAAGTTTATCTAAGTGTATCAAAGTGTATCAAAGTATATCAAAGTATATCTAAGTGTATCAAAGTATATCTAAATGTATCAAAATGTATCAAAGTATATCTAAGTGTATCAAAGTATATCTAAGTGTATCTAAGTGTATCAAAGTATAACTAAGTGTATCAAAGTTTATATAAGTGTATCAAAGTATATCAAAGTATATCTAAGTGTATCAAATTACTGTATATCTAAGGGTGTCAAAGTATATCAAATTATATCTAAGTGTATCAAAGTATATCTAAGTGTATCAAAGTTTATCTAAGTCTATCAAAGTGTATTAAAGTATATCAAAGTATATCTAAGTGTATCAAAGTATATCTAATTGTATCAAAATGTATCAAAGTATATCTAAGTTTATCAAAGTATATCTAAGTGTATCAAAGTTTATCTAAGTGTATCAAAGTGTATCAAATTATATCAAAGTATATCTAAGTGTATCAAAGTGTATCTAAGTGTATCTAAGTGTATCAAATTATATCTAAGTGTATCAAAGTTTATCTAAGTGTATCAAAGTATATCAAAGTATATCTAAGTGTATCAAAGTATATCTAAGTGTATCAAAGTATATCTAAGTGTATCAAAGTATATATAAGTGTATCGAAATGTATCAAAGTATATTTAAGAGTATCAAAGTATATCTAAATATATCTAAGTGTATCAACTAATATCTAAGTGTATCAAAGTGTATTAAAGTATATCAAAGTGTATCAAAGTATATCAAAGTATATCAATGTGTATCAAAGTATATCAAAGTATATCTAAGTGTATCAAAGTGTATCAAAGTATATCTAAGTGTATTAAAGTATATCTAAGTGCATCAAATTATATCAAAGTATATCTAAGTGTATCAAAGTATATCTAAGTGTATCAAAGTATATTTAAATGTATCAAAGTATATCTAAGTGTATCAAAGTATATCTAAGTGTATCAAAGTGTATCAAAGTTTATCTAAGTGTATCAAAGTGTATCAAAGTATATCAAAGTATATCTAAGTGTATCAAAGTATATCTAAATGTATCAAAACGTATCAAAGTATATCTAAGTGTATCAAAGTATATCTAAGTGTATCTAAGTGTATCAAAGTATAACTAAGTGTATCAAAGTATATCTAAGTGTTTTAAAGTACTGTATATCTAAGGGTGTCAAAGTATATCAAATTATATCTAAGTGTATCAAAGTATGTCTAAGTGTATCAAAGTTTATCTAAGTGTATCAAAGTGTATCTAAGTATATCAAAGTGTATCAAAGTATATCTAAGTGTATCAAAGTATATCTGAGTGTATCAAAGTATATATAAGTGTATCAAAGTATATCTAAGTGTATCAAAGTGTATCAAAGTATATCAAAGTGTATCAAAGTATATCTAAGTGTATCAAAGTAAATCTAAGTGTATCAAAGTATATCAAAGTATATCTAAGTGTATCAAAGTATATCAAAGTATATCAATGTGTATCAAAGTATATCAAAGTATATCTAAGTGTATCAAAGTGTATCAAAGTATATCTAAGTGTATTAAAGTATATCTAAGTGCATCAAAGTATGTCAAAGTATATATAAGTGTATCAAAGTATATCTAAGTGTATCAAAGTGTTTAAAAGTATATCTAAGTGTATCAAAGTGTTTTAAAGTATATCTAAGTGTATAAAAGTATATCTAAGTGTATCAAAGTATATCAAAGTATATCTAAGTATATCAAAGTGTATCAAAGTATATCTAAGTGTATCAAAGTATATCTAAGGGTGTCAAAGTATATCTAAGTGTATCAAAGTATATCTAAGTGTATCAAAGTATATCTAAGGGTGTCAAAGTATATCTAAGTGTATCAAAGTATATCTAAGTGTGTCAAAGTATATCAAAGTATATCTAAGTGTATCAAAGTATACCTAAGTGTATCAAAGTATATCTAAGTGTATCAAAGTGTATCAAAGTATATCAAAGTGTATCAAAGTATATCTAAGTGTATCAAAGTAAATCTAAGTGTATCAAAGTAAATCTAAGTGTATCAAAGTATATCAAAGTATATCTAAGTGTATCAAAGTATATCTAAATGTATCAAAATGTATCAAAGTATATCTAAGTGTATCAAAGTATATCTAAGTGTATCAAAGTGTATCAAAGTTTATCTAAGTGTATCAAAGTATATCAAAGTATATCTAAGTGTATCAAAGTATATCTAAATGTATCAAAATGTATCAAAGTATATCTAAGTGTATCAAAGTATATCTAAGTGTATCTAAGTGTATCAAAGTATAACTAAGTGTATCAAAGTTTATATAAGTGTATCAAAGTATATCAAAGTATATGTAAGTGTATCAAATTACTGTATATCTAAGGGTGTCAAAGTATATCAAATTATATCTAAGTGTATCAAAGTATATCTAAGTGTATCAAAGTTTATCTAAGTCTATCAAAGTGTATCAAAGTATATCAAAGTATATCTAAGTGTATCAAAGTATATCTAATTGTATTAAAATGTATCAAAGTATATCTAGGTGTATCAAAGTGTATCTAAGTGTATCTAAGTGTATCAAATTATATCTAAGTGTATCAAAGTTTATCTAAGTGTATCAAAGTATATCAAAGTATATCTAAGTGTATCAAAGTATATCTAAGTGTATCAAAGTATATCTAAGTCTATCAAAGTATATCTAAGTTCATCAAAGTATGTCAAAGTATATATAAGTGTATCAAAGTATATCGAAGGGTATCAAAGTGTATCAAAGTATATCAAAGTGTATCAAAGTATATCTAAGTGTATCAAAATAAATCTAAGTGTATCACAGTATATCAAAGTATATCTAACTGTATCAAAGTATATCTAAGTGTATCAAAGTGTATCAAAGTATATCAAAGTATATCTAAGTGTATCAAAGTATATCTAAATGAATCAAAATGTATCAAAGTATATCTAAGTGTATCAAAGTATATCTAAGTGTACTAAGTGTATCAAAGTAAATCTAGGTGTATCAAAGTAAATCTAAGTGTATAAAAGTATATCAAAGTATATCTAAGTGTATCAAAGTATATCTAAATGTATCAAAATGTATCAAAGTATATCTAAGTGTATCAAAGTATATCTAAGTGTATCAAAGTGTATCAAAGTTTATCTAAGTGTATCAAAGTGTATCAAAGTATATCAAAGTATATCTAAGTGTATCAAAGTATATCTAAATGTATCAAAATGTATCAAAGTATATCTAAGTGTATCAAAGTATATCTAAGTGTATCTAAGTGTATCAAAGTATAACTAAGTGTATCAAAGTTTATATAAGTGTATCAAAGTATATCAAAGTATATCTAAGTGTATCTACGTGTATCAAAGTATATCTAAGTGTATCAAAGTGTATAAAAGTTTATCTAAGTGTATCAAAGTGTATCAAAGTATATCAAAGTATATCTAAGTGTATCAAAGTATATCTAAATGTATCAAAATGTATCAAAGTATATCTAAGTGTATTAAAGTATATCTAAGTGTATCTAAGTGTATCAAAGTATAACTAAGTGTATCAAAGTTTATATAAGTGTATCAAAGTATATCAAAGTATATCTAAGTGTATCAAATTACTGTATATCTAAGGGTGTCAAAGTATATCAAATTATATCTAAGTGTATCAAAGTATATCTAAGTGTATCAAAGTTTATCTAAGTTTATCAAAGTGTATTAAAGTATATCAAAGTATATCTAAGTGTATCAAAGTATATCTAATTGTATCAAAATGTATCAAAGTATATCTAAGTGTATCAAAGTATATCTAAGTGTATCACAGTTTATCTAAGTGTATCAAAGTGTATCAAATTATATCAAAGTATATCTAAGTGTATCAAAGTGTATCAAAGTGTATCTAAGTGTATCTAAGTGTATCAAATTATATCTAAGTGTATCAAAGTTTATCTAAGTGTATCAAAGTATATCAAAGTATATCTAAGTGTATCAAAGTATATCTAAGTGTATCAAAGTATATCTAAGTGTATCAAAGTATATATAAGTGTATCAAAATGTATCAAAGTATATTTAAGAGTATCAAAGTAAATCTAAATATATCTAAGTGTATCAACTAATATCTAAGTGTATCAAAGTGTATTAAAGTATATCAAAGTGTATCAAAGTATATCTAAGTGTATCAAAGTATATCTAAGTTCATCAAAGTATGTCAAAGTATATATAAGTGTATCAAAGTATATCTAAGGGTATCAAAGTGTATCAAAGTATATCAAAGTGTATCAAAGTATATCTAAGTGTATCAAAATAAATCTAAGTGTATCACAGTATATCAAAGTATATCTAAGTGTATCAAAGTGTATCAAAGTATATCAAAGTGTATCAAAGTATATCTAAGGGTGTCAAAGTATATCTAAGTGTATCAAAGTATATCTAAGGGTGTCAAAGTATATCAAAGTATATCTAAGTTTATCAAAGTATATCTAAGTGTATCAAAGTTTATCTAAGTGTATCAAAGTGTATCAAAGTATATCAAAGTATATCTAAGTGTATCAAAGTATATATAAGTGTATCAACGGATATCAAAGTATCAAAGTATATCAAAGTATATCAATGTGTATCAAAGTATATCAAAGTATATCTAAGTGTATCAAAGTGTATCAAAGTATGTCTAAGTGTATTTAAGTATATCTAAGTGCATCTAATTATATCAAAGTATATCTAAGTGTATCAAAGTATATCTAAGTGTATCAAAGTATATTTAAATGTATCAAAGTATATCAATGTGTATCAAAGTGTATCAATGTATATCTAAGTGTATCAAAGTGTATCAAAGTTTATCTAAGTGTATCAAAGTGTATCAAAGTATATCAAAGTATATCTAAGTGTATCAAAGTATATCTAAATGTATCAAAACGTATCAAAGTATATCTAAGTGTATCAAAGTATATCTAAGTGTATCTAAGTGTATCAAAGTATAACTAAGTGTATCAAAGTTTATAAAAGTGTATCAAAGTATATCAAAGTATATCTAAGTGTTTTAAAGTACTGTATATCTAAGGGTGTCAAAGTATATCAAATTATATCTAAGTGTATCAAAGTATGTCTAAGTGTATCAAAGTTTATCTAAGTGTATCAAAGTGTATCTAAGTATATCAAAGTGTATCAAAGTATATCTAAGTGTATTAAAGTATATCTAAGTGTATCAAAGTATATATAAGTGTATCAAAGTATATCTAAGTGTATCAAAGTGTATCAAAGTATATCAAAGTGTATCAAAGTATATCTAAGTGTATCAAAGTAAATCTAAGTGTATCAAAGTATATCAAAGTATATCTAAGTGTATCAAAGTATATCAAAGTATATCAATGTGTATCAAAGTATATCAAAGTATATCTAAGTGTATCAAAGTGTATCAAAGTATATCTAAGTGTATTAAAGTATATCTAAGTGCATCAAAGTATGTCAAAGTATATATAAGTGTATCAAAGTATATCTAAGTGTATCAAAGTGTTTAAAAGTATATCTAAGTGTATCAAAGCGTTTAAAAGTATATCTAAGTGTATAAAAGTATATCTAAGTGTATCAAAGTATATCAAAGTATATCTAAGTATATCAAAGTGTATCAAAGTATATCTAAGTGTATCAAAGTATATCTAAGGGTGTCAAAGTATATCTAAGTGTATCAAAGTATATCTAAGTGTATCAAAGTATATCTAAGGGTGTCAAAGTATATCTAAGTGTATCAAAGTATATCTAAGTGTGTCAAAGTATATCAAAGTATATCTAAGTGTATCAAAGTATACCTAAGTGTATCAAAGTATATCTAAGTGTATCAGAGTGTATCAAAGTATATCAAAGTGTATCAAAGTATATCTAAGTGTATCAAAGTATATCTAAGTGTATCAAAGTAAATCTAAGTGTATCAAAGTATATCAAAGTATATCTAAGTGTATCAAAGTATATCTAAATGTATCAAAATGTATCAAAGTATATCAAAGTATATCTAAGTGTATCAAATTATCTAAGTGTATCAAAGTATATCTAAGTCTATCAAAGTATATCTAAGTTCATCAAAGTATGTCAAAGTATATATAAGTGTATCAAAAAATATCTAAGGGTATCAAAGTTTATCAAAGTATATCAAAGTGTATCAAAGTATATCTAAGTGTATCAAAATAAATCTAAGTGTATCACAGTATATCAAAGTATATCTAACTGTATCAAAGTATATCTAAGTGTATCAAAGTGTATCAAAGAATATCAAAGTATATCTAAGTGTATCAAAGTATATATAAGTGTATCAACGAATATCACAGTGTGTCAAAGAGTATCAAAGTATATCAAAGTGTATCAAAGTATATCTAAGTGTATCAAAGTGTATCAAAGTTTATCTAAGTGTATCAAAGTGTATCAAAGTATATCAAAGTATATCTAAGTGTATCAAAGTATATCTAAATGTATCAAAATGTATCAAAGTATATATAAGTGTATCAAAGTATATCTAAGTGTATCTAAGTGTATCAAAGTAAATCTAAGTGTATCAAAGTAAATCTAAGTGTATAAAAGTATATCAAAGTATATCTAAGTGTATCAAAGTATATTTAAATGTATCAAAGTATATCTAAGTGTATCAAAGTTTATCTAAGTGTATCAAAGTATATCAAAGTATATCTAAGTGTATCAAAGTATATCTAAGTGTATCAAAGTATATCTAAGTGTATCAAAGTATATATAAGTGTATCAAAATGTATCAAAGTATATTTAAGATAATCAAAGTAAATCTAAATATATCTAAGTGTATCAACTAATATCTAAGTGTATCAAAGTGTATTAAAGTATATCAAAGTGTATCAAAGTATATCTAAGTGTATCAAAGTATATCTAAGTTCATCAAAGTATGTCAAAGTATATATAAGTGTATCAAAGTATATCTAAGGGTATCAAAGTGTATCAAAGTATATCAAAGTGTATCAAAGTATATCTAAGTGTATCAAAATAAATCTAAGTGTATCACAGTATATCAAAGTATATCTAAGTGTATCAAAGTGTATCAAAGTATATCAAAGTGTATCAAAGTATATCTAAGTGTATCAAAGTAAATCTAAGTGTATCAAAGTAAATCTAAGTGTATCAAAGTATATCAAAGTATATCTAAGTGTATCAAAGTATATCTAAATGTATCAAAATGTATCAAAGTATATCTAAGTGTATCAAAGTATATCTAAGTGTATCAAAGTGTATCAAAGTTTATCTAAGTGTATCAAAGTATATCAAAGTATATCTAAGTGTATCAAAGTATATCTAAATGTATCAAAATGTATCAAAGTATATCTAAGTGTATCAAAGTATATCTAAGTGTATCAAAGTATAACTAAGTGTATCAAAGTTTATATAAGTGTATCAAAGTATATCAAAGTATATCTAAGTATATCTAAGTGTATCAAATTACTGTATATCTAAGGGTGTCAAAGTATATCAAATTATATCTAAGTGTATCAAAGTATATCTAAGTGTATCAAAGTTTATTTAAGTCTATCAAAGTGTATCAAAGTATATCAAAGTATATCTAAGTGTATCAAAGTATATCTAATTGTATCAAAATTTATCAAAGTATATCTAAGTGTATCAAAGTGTATCTAAGTGTATCTAAGTGTATCAAATTATATCTAAGTGTATCAAAGTTTATCTAAGTGTATCAAAGTATATCAAAGTATATCTAAGTGTATCAAAGTATATCTAAGTGTATCAAAGTATATCTAAGTGTATCAAAGTATATCTAAGTCAACAAAGTATATCTAAGTTCATCAAAGTATGTCAAAGTATATATAAGTGTATCAAAGTATATCTAAGGGTATCAAAGTGTATCAAAGTATATCAAAGTGTATCAAAGTATATCTAAGTGTATCAAAATAAATCTAAGTGTATCACAGTATATCAAAGTATATCTAACTGTATCAAAGTATATCTAAGTGTATCAAAGTGTATCAAAGTATATCAAAGTATATCTAAGTGTATCAAAGTATATCTAAATGTATCAAAATGTATCAAAGTATATCTAAGTGTATCAAAGTATATCTAAGTGTATCAAAGTAAATCTAAGTGTATAAAAGTATATCAAAGTATATCTAAATGTATCAAAATGTATCAAAGTATATCTAAGTGTATCAAAGTATATCTAAGTGTATCAAAGTGTATCAAAGTTTATCTAAGTGTATCAAAGTGTATCAAAGTATATCAAAGTATATCTAAGTGTATCAAAGTATATCTAAATGTATCAAAATGTATCAAAGTATATCTAAGTGTATCAAAGTATATCTAAGTGTATCTAAGTGTATCAAAGTATAACTAAGTGTATCAAAGTATATCAAAGTATATCTAAGTGTATCAAATTACTGTATATCTAAGGGTGTCAAAGTATATCAAATTATATCTAAGTGTATCAAAGTATATCTAAGTGTATCTACGTGTATCAAAGTATATCTAAGTGTATCAAAGTGTATCAAAGTTTATCTAAGTGTATCAAAGTGTATCAAAGTATATCAAACCATATCTAAGTGTATCAAAGTATATCTAAATGTATCAAAATGTATCAAAGTATATCTAAGTGTATCAAAGTATATCTAAGTGTATCTAAGTGTATCAAAGTATAACTAAGTGTATCAAAGTTTATATAAGTGTATCAAAGTATATCAAAGTATATCTAAGTGTATCAAATTACTGTATATCTAAGGGTGTCAAAGTATATCAAATTTTTATTTTATTTTTTTTTTTATTTTTATTTTATTTTATTTTCATGCTCCAATACAGTATACACCATTTACATTGAAGCAGTTCATGCACTTATAATAATTTCTTCAGTGGGTTTCTTCTTGTCCATTCACTTCAATCTAACTTACACTTTCATACCATGCAATAACAACATAAAAAATAAAATTTTCAATAACTATAACAACAATATATAAATATTTAAAAAAGACTAACAATGATAAATTATATAAATACATAAATACTGAATAGTAAAATAAATACAACAGTGAATATAAATATATTATTGATTGGTGAATAATACTGTTTTTAATTTTAATTTGAAATTTTGCAAGTTGTCAGAGAAAATGTCAATGTTATTGCATTTTTCTATTGCCAAATTATAGTCTTTCATTATTCGATAGAGGGGGGAGGAGGCATGGGCAGTGGTGCGGCTGTAGGGCAACGAGAAGAGATGTTTGTTTCTACTATTGAAGCAGGGTACGCGATAAGACAGGCCGGCCAGGCTAGCAGCGTCGTCAACCTCTCCACGCGCCAGTTTGTACAGGAACACCTGACCTATGATCTTTCTCCTCAGGTCTAGACTCTGCAGCCCAAACAGTTGTAACAAATCATAATATGGAATTTCGTACGTATAAATATTAAAACATTTGTAAAATAGAAATCTTAAAAACTTTTTCTGAACTTTCTCCAAAGCATCTTTGAACTGTAAATGATATGGATTCCAAATTATGGAACAGGTTTCTAATCTCGATCTGACCAACGAGTGATAAAGCATAATCAAAGTTTCAATGTTTCTAAAATTTGTACTTTGTCTAACTATAAATCCTATCATTTTACTTGCAGCAGCAATGCATGTTTCAATATGAAAATTAAAAGATAGTGCAGAATTCATGTGAACACCTAAATCTTTAATTTTGTTTACCCTACAAATTAAAATGCCATTTAAAAAATAGTTATTTTGTAAAAAAATTTGAGTCCTAGTAAAAGTCATTAGTTGGCATTTGGAAACATTAAAAGTCATTTTGTTTGAAACACTCCATCTGTAAACATTATCAAGATCTTCCTGTAAGCTATTTGCATCCTCAATACTGTTTATATGCTTAAACAGTTTTAAATCATCAGCAAATAGAAGTGAATAATTTGAATTTAAAATACAGTCGCTTAGATTATTAATTAGTATTGTAAAAAGACAAGGCCCTAGATTCGAACCCTGGGGGACCCCAGATTGGACATTAAATATAGCAGAGGAAAATCCATGATAGAAAACAAATTGTTTCCTATTCACAATGTAAGATTTGAAAAAATGCAATAAATCATTTGACATGCCATACCAATGTAGTTTCTGCAACAAAATTAAATGGTCAACCTTATCAAACGCTTTGGCCAGATCAAGAAATAATGTGTCTGTCTGAACCCCAGCGTCCAGACCCGAGGAAACGTAACTAGTAAAATTTAATAAATTTGTGTTGACTGACCTTCCTGGGAAAAACCCATGCTGGTCATTTGAAATGTATTTTTGAAAATGTCTGAATAAATATTTGTGAATAATAATCTCAAATATCTTAGCCGGTACAGATAACACTGCTACCGGTCTGTAATTTAAAACTTTGGATTTTTTGCCACTCTTAAAAATTGGGGTTACTTTTGTTGTTTTCCATCTTTCCGGAAATATATTAGTTTTCAAGCTTAAATTGTATAAAAATTCTAAAGGCCCAACTAAAAATTCGGAACAACCTTTAAATAAATATTGTGGGAGTAAATCTGGACCAGTAGTGCATTTTGATTTTAAATGTTTGATGGCGTCCTGCACATCCTGACAGCTGAGGCGAGGCAGTGTAAGGCAAGACGCGCCGGCCAGACACGGCCCCTCCACCGCGCACTCCACACTAGGCTCTGTAGTGTAACTCTCGTACACAGAACTAAAATATTCCGCGAATGCATTTACAACCGCTCCTCCGTTATCCAGTCTTACTCCATTGTGCTCCATTATCATAATTTTATTTCGTTCAGATTTTTTACTTTGAATAAAATTCCAAAACTTACTGCTATCAACATTTATACTATCTTCAACTCCATTTACATAATTGCGATATGCTAGATCAATTTCATTTTTTACTGCTGTTCTCTGGACTTTAAATAAGTTATAAGCTTCATCAGTGTTTACTTTTTTCCACCTCCTTCTAAGTTTTTCTTTACGTTTTAAATTGTAAATAATAGAAGGGGTAAACCAAAAGGGATATTTCGATTTTTTATTTTTCTTTAATGGACAGTTTTTACCAATTATTTCATAAAGTGTGCTGTAAAAACAATCTAGAGCCTCATCAACGTTCAAAATAGAATATAAATTTGACCAGTCAGCATGTTGTAAATCTTCGTATATTCGTAGAAAATTGGCTCGTCTGAAACAATAACCAGCTGACTGGGTTGACCTTGAACGACCAGATAACGGAGTAGCCAACACAACAATTACCTCCAAAGCCGGATGATAAAGATCTTCACTAACTAATTGTTCACCGCTTCTTGTTACCACTACTTCCTCACAATTTGATATGACTAAATCCAATGTCTTATTTTGAAAGTTTCGAATGTCATTTTTTAAACTTAAACCATGCATATTCAAAAATATAAATAATTCTTTACATATATTGTCCCCTTGATCCAAGCAAAAGTCTTGACCATAGATTGATATATTAAAATCTCCTAATACAATAATATCACAGTTTGATAATGAATTTAATTGTAAAAAACAATCAAAAAATCTTTGGTATGCTACCAACGGTGACCTTGGCCTGAAATAAACAGTACAAATATACAATCCTCTCCCCTTGCTATTTAAAACTTTTACACAAACACTTTCACAACCAGGAATTGAATCATTAAAAATATCGACTACGTTACACAATATATCATTTCTTAAGGCTAACAATACTCCCCCTCCTCCCTGTCGGCCTGAAGTTTCTAAATTTCTGTCACATCTAAATACATTAAAACTATCAGGAAAAAATTCCGATGAATTAATACCAGGTTGTAGGTTTGTTTCTGTTAGAGACACTATTTTGTAATCGCTCGTTAAGATGTTACTAAAGAAAACACTAGATTTTGTTCTCAGACCTCTGACATTTTGGTAGTAAACCAGACTCTCGAAATCATTTTTTACCATGAACAGGTTTTAATATAAAAAAATAACATAGAAAAATTGCATAATATTTGGGTTAATATGGATTATAAATACAGCAATAAATAGAAAATAAATAATATGTAAAACAATAACATTTAAGAAGTCGATGAATATTATACATAAATAGATAAACAACATATTGTATACATGCAAAAATAAATTAATTAAATACTCATGAAGAAGTTGAACGTGCAATTGTATATAAATATGATATAAATAAATTATGACATAGAATATTAGAATATAAACTAAGCATTTGGTAAGGCTACTTACAAATACAGTCAATGTTTTACATGCTGTCAATGTCCACATCCGACCTAATCTTGATGGCATCAGTGTCCTTATTTCGTCGCACGAAGATGCTGCAGTTCGCCGTCCACACCTGGCTGTAGCCCTTGGCCTTCGCCGCATCACGCGTCTTCTTCAGCAGGTCCCTGTTCTCTGGAGTCAATGATTCGTTGACGTAGATCGAGTTTTCGCTGCTGTAGCCAAGGTCCGACGCTTTAAGATTGCGGTGTTCTTTACGTTTATTTAGAAAAGCGTCCTTGTCCAGACGTCTGACGAAGCGTATGATAATAGGTCTTGGCGATGTATTCGTAGGTTCGTACTTCCCCATTCTATGTACAGCATCAACTAATTTCTCCGACCAATCTTGGAAGTGTAGAGCAGTTGCTAACCGTCTTATAACGAACATTATTTTTTCATTATTTTCTTCCGGTATACCATAAACAATTAAATTATTTCTGTGTGAATACTGTTCGAGATCACGAACTTCACGTTGCACTTTTTCAACTGATTTTCCGAATTTATAAGTGTCCTTCTTAGTCTTCTGTACCTCGTTCTCACACTCTCTTATCTTTAAATCTTGATTAGATATTAATTGTTTAAAGTCGTTGATGGTTGCATGGCATAACTCAATAGACTCGCACATATCTTTTTGTTCTTTTTTAATTTCAACGATGTCATTGGAATTTTTCTCAAGAATTTGTAAAATACTATTGAGTTTAGTGTCTATAGACTGAAGTGATGGCGACGTTGATTCAAGCTCACCTTTATTAAGTTTGGCAGTGCCACGCGTCGTTATCTTGACTCCCTCAGTCATTATGGCGTCCACTGATAACGACTACACACTGATCGACCCCGACCAAAAAGTCTTCAATATTACGAAGAACTCACTGTACTTTAAGCGCAACACTTACGATCACGGTAAACACAGTTCTTAATTACACTCAGCAGACAAATACTGTAGTTTACCGATTAAAATTTACCAGTAAAATGAGTAAATTAAACGGAGTCGATTTGCTAGCGTGTCACGCACTGGTCATCCCCACTCTCATGACTAATTATATCTAAGTGTATCAAAGTATATCTAAGTGTATCAAAGTTTATCTAAGTCTATCAAAGTGTATTAAAGTATATCAAAGTATATCTAAGTGTATCAAAGTATATCTAATTGTATCAAAATGTATCAAAGTATATCTAAGTGTATCAAAGTATATCTAAGTGTATCAAAGTTTATCTAAGTGTATCAAAGTGTATCAAATTATATCAAAGTATATCTAAGTGTATCAAAGTGTATCTAAGTGTATCTAAGTGTATCAAATTATATCTAAGTGTATCAAAGTTTATCTAAGTGTATCAAAGTATATCAAAGTATATCTAAGTGTATCAAAGTATATCTAAGTGTATCAAAGTATATCTAAGTGTATCAAAGTATATATAAGTGTATCAAAATGTATCAAAGTATATTTAAGAGTATCAAAGTAAATCTAAATATATCTAAGTGTATCAACTAATATCTAAGTGTATCAAAGTGTATTAAAGTATATCAAAGTGTATCAAAGTATATCTAAGTGTATCAAAGTATATCTAAGTTCATCAAAGTATGTCAAAGTATATATAAGTGTATCAAAGTATATCTAAGGGTATCAAAGTGTATCAAAGTATATCAAAGTGTATCAAAGTATATCTAAGTGTATCAAAATAAATCTAAGTGTATCACAGTATATCAAAGTATATCTAAGTGTATCAAAGTATATCAAAGTATATCAATGTGTATCAAAGTATATCAAAGTATATCTAAGTGCATCAAAGTATGTCAAAGTATATATAAGTGTATCAAAGTATATCTAAGTGTATCAAAGTGTTAAAAAGTATATCTAAGTGTATAAAAGTATATCTAAGTGTATCAAAGTATATCAAAGTATATCTAAGTGTATCAAAGTGTATCAAAGTATATCTAAGTGTATCAAAGTATATCTAAGGGTGTCAAAGTATATCTAAGTGTATCAAAGTATATCTAAGTGTGTCAAAGTATATCAAAGTATATCTAAGTGTATTAAAGTATATCTAAGTGTATCAAAGTATATCTAAGTGTATCAAAGTGTATCAAAGTATATCAAAGTGTATCAAAGTATATCTAAGTGTATCAAAGTAAATCTAAGTGTATCAAAGTAAATCTAAGTGTATCAAAATATATCAAAGTATATCTAAGTGTATCAAAGTATATCTAAATGTATCAAAATGTATCAAAGTATATCTAAGTGTATTAAAGTATATCTAAGTGTATCTACGTGTATCAAAGTATATCTAAGTGTATCAAAGTGTATCAAAGT
Source organism: Macrosteles quadrilineatus (assembly GCF_028750875.1). Classification (NCBI taxonomy): domain Eukaryota; kingdom Metazoa; phylum Arthropoda; class Insecta; order Hemiptera; family Cicadellidae; genus Macrosteles; species Macrosteles quadrilineatus. The sequence goes on along the minus strand of NW_026542619.1, from coordinate 406,518 downwards.
TTATCTAAGTGTATCAAAGTGTATCAAAGTATATCAAAGTATATCTAAGTGTATCAAAGTATATCTAAATGTATCAAAATGTATCAAAGTATATCTAAGTGTATCAAAGTATATCTAAGTGTATCTAAGTGTATCAAAGTATAACTAAGTGTATCAAAGTTTATATAAGTGTATCAAAGTATATCAAAGTATATCTAAGTGTATCAAAACACTGTATATCTAAGGGTGTCAAAGTATATCAAATTATATCTAAGTGTATTAAAGTATATCTAAGTGTATCAAAGTTTATCTAAGTCTATCAAAGTGTATTAAAGTATATCAAAGTATATCTAAGTGTATCAAAGTATATCTAATTGTATCAAAATGTATCAAAGTATATCTAAGTGTATCAAAGTATATCTAAGTGTATCAAAGTTTATCTAAGTGTATCAAAGTTTATCTAAGTGTATCAAAGTTTATCTAAGTCTATCAAAGTGTATTAAAGTATATCAAAGTATATCTAAGTGTATCAAAGTATATCTAATTGTATCAAAATGTATCAAAGTATATCTAAGTGTATCAAAGTATATCTAAGTGTATCAAAGTTTATCTAAGTGTATCAAAGTGTATCAAATTATATCAAAGTATATCTAAGTGTATCAAAGTGTATCTAAGTGTATCTAAGTGTATCAAATTATATCTAAGTGTATCAAAGTTTATCTAAGTGTATCAAAGTATATCAAAGTATATCTAAGTGTATCAAAGTATATCTAAGTGTATCAAAGTATATCTAAGTGTATCAAAGTATATATAAGTGTATCAAAATGTATCAAAGTATATTTAAGAGTATCAAAGTAAATCTAAATATATCTAAGTGTATCAACTAATATCTAAGTGTATTAAAGTGTATTAAAGTATATCAAAGTGTATCAAAGAATATCTAAGTGTATCAAAGTATATCTAAGTTCATCAAAGTATGTCAAAGTATTTATAAGTGTATCAAAGTATATCTAAGGGTATCAAAGTGTATCAAAGTATATCAAAGTGTATCAAAGTATATCTAAGTGTATCAAAATAAATCTAAGTGTATCACAGTATATCAAAGTATATCTAAGTGTATCAAAGTATATCAAAGTATATCAATATGTATCAAAGTATATCAAAGTATATCTAAGTGTATCAAAGTGTATCAAAGTATATCTAAGTGTATTAAAGTATATCTAAGTGCATCAAATTATATCAAAGTATATCTAAGTGTATCAAAGTATATCTAAGTGTATCAAAGTATATCTAAATGTATCAAAGTATATCTAAGTGTATCAAAGTATATCTAAGTGTATCAAAGTGTATCAAAGTTTTTCTAAGTGTATCAAAGTGTATCAAAGTATATCAAAGTATATCTAAGTGTATCAAAGTATATCTAAATGTATCAAAACGTATCAAAGTATATCTAAGTGTATCAAAGTATATCTAAGTGTATCTAAGTGTATGAAAGTATAACTAAGTGTATCAAAGTTTATATAAGTGTATCAAAGTATATCAAAGTATATCTAAGTGTTTTAAAGTACTGTATATCTAAGGGTGTCAAAGTATATCAAATTATATCTAAGTGTATCAAAGTATGTCTAAGTGTATCAAAGTTTATCTAAGTGTATCAAAGTGTATCTAAGTATATCAAAGTGTATCAAAGTATATCTAAGTGTATCAAAGTATATCTAAGTGTATCAAAGTATATATAAGTGTATCAAAGTGTATCAAAGTACTGTATATCTAAGGGTGTCAAAGTATATCAAATTATATCTAAGTGTATCAAAGTATATCTAAGTGTATAAAATTTTATCTAAGTGTATCAAAGTGTATCAAAGTATATCAAAGTATATCTAAGTGAATCAAAGTATATCTAAATGTATCAAAATGTATCAAAGTATATCTAAGTGTATCAAAGTATAAAAGTGTATAAAAGTATATCTAAGTGTATCAAAGTATATTAAAGTATATCTAAGTGTATCAAAGTGTATCAAAGTATATCTAAGTGTATCAAAGTATATCTAAGGGTGTCAAAGTATATCTAAGTGTATCAAAGTATATCTAAGGGTGTCAAAGTATATCAAAGTATATCTAAGTGTATCAAAGTATATCTAAGTGTATTAAAGTATATATAAGTGTATCAACGAATATCAAAGTGTATGAAAGTATATCAAAGTGTATAAAAGTATATCTAAGTGTATCAAAGTATATCAAAGTATATCTAAGTGTATCAAAGTATATCAAAGTATATCTAAGTGTATCAAAGTGTATCAAAGTATATCTAAGTGTATCAAAGTATATCTAAGGGTGTCAAAGTATATCTAAGTGTATAAAAGTAAATCTAAGTGTATCAAAGTGTATCTAAGTGTATCAAAGTATATCTAAGTGTATCAAAGTGTATCAAAGTTTATCTAAGTGTATCAAAGTATATCTAAATGTATCAAAATGTATCAAAGTATATCTAAGTGTATCAAAGTATATTTAAGTGTATCAAAGTTTATCTAAGTGTATCAAAGTGTATCAAATTATATCAAAGTATATCTAAGTGTATCAAAGTGTATCTAAGTGTATCTAAGTGTATCAAATTATATCTAAGTGTATCAAAGTTTATCTAAGTGTATCAAAGTATATCAAAGTATATCTAAGTGTATCAAAGTATATCTAAGTGTATCAAAGTATATATAAGTGTAACAAAATGTATCAAAGTATATTTAAGAGTATCAAAGTATATCTAAATATATCTATGTGTATCAACTTATATCTAAGTGTATCAAAGTGTATTAAAGTATATCAAAGTGTATCAAAGTATATCTAAGTGTATCAAAGTATATCTAAGTGTATCTAAGTGTATCAATGTATATCTAAGTGTATCAAAGTGTATCTAAGTATATCAAAGTGTATCAAAGTATATCTAAGTGTATCAAAGTACATCTAAGTGTATCAAAGTATATCTAAGTTCATCAAAGTATGTCAAAGTATATATAAGTGTATCAAAGTATATCTAAGTGTATCAAAGTGTATCAAAGTATATCAAAGTGTATCAAAGTATATGAAAGTGTATCAAAGTATATCTAAGTGTATCAAAGTAAATCTAAGTGTATCAAAGTACATCAAAGTATATCTAAGTGTATCAAAGTATATCAAAGTATATCAATGTGTATCAAAGTATATCAAAGTATATCTAAGTGTATTAAAGTGTATCAAAGTATATCTAAGTGTATTAAAGTATATCTAAGTGCATCAAAGTATGTCAAAGTATATATAAGTGTATCAAAGTATATCTAAGTGTATTAAAGTGTTTAAAAGTATATCTAAGTGTATAAAAGTATATCTAAGTGTATCAAAGTATATTAAAGTATATCTAAGTGTATCAAAGTGTATCAAAGTATATCTAAGTGTATCAAAGTATATCTAAGGGTGTCAAAGTATATCTAAGTGTATCAAAGTATATCTAAGGGTGTCAAAGTATATCAAAGTATATCTAAGTGTATCAAAGTATATCTAAGTGTATTAAAGTATATATAAGTGTATCAACGAATATCAAAGTGTATGAAAGTATATCAAAGTGTATAAAAGTATATCTAAGTGTATCAAAGTATATCAAAGTATATCTAAGTGTATCAAAGTGTATCAAAGTATATCTAAGTGTATCAAAGTATATCTAAGGGTGTCAAAGTATATCTAAGTGTATAAAAGTAAATCTAAGTGTATCAAAGTAAATCTAAGTGTATCAAAGTATATCAAAGTATATCTAAGTGTATCAAAGTATATCTAAATGTATCAAAATGTTTTAAAGTGTATCTAAGTGTATCAAAGTATATCTAAGTGTATCAAAGTGTATCAAAGTTTATCTAAGTGTATCAAAGTGTATCAAAGTATATCTAAGTGTATCAAAGTATATCTAAATGTATCAAAATGTATCAAAGTGTATCTAAGTGTATCAAAGTATAACTAAGTGTATCAAAGTTTATATAAGTGTATCAAAATATATCAAAGTATATCTAAGTGTATCAAAGTATATCTAAATGTATCAAAATGTATCAAAGTATATCTAAGTGTATCAAACTATATGTAAGTGTATTAAAGTTTATCTAAGTGTATCAAAGTGTATCAAATTATATCAAAGTATATCTAAGTGTATCAAAGTGTATCTAAGTGTATCTAAGTGTATCAAATTATATCTAAGTGTATCAAAGTTTATCTAAGTGTATCAAAGTATATCAAAGTATATCTAAGTGTATCAAAGTATATCTAAGTGTATCAAAGTATATCTAAGTGTATCAAAGTATATATAAGTGTATCAAAATGTATCAAAGTATATTTAAGAGTATCAAAGTATATCTAAATATATCTAAGTGTATCACCTAATATCTAAGTGTATCAAAGTGTATTAAAGTATATCAAAGTGTATCAAAGTATATCTAAGTGTATCAAAGTATATCTAAGTGTATCTAGGTGTATCAAAGTATATCTAAGTGTATCAAAGCGTATCTAAGTATATCAAAGTGTATCAAAGTATATCTAAGTGTATCAAAGTATATCTAAGTGTATCAAAGCGTATCTAAGTATATCAAAGTGTATCAAAGTATATCTAAGTGTATCAAAGTATATCTAAGTGTATCAAAGTATATCTAAGTGTATCAAAGTATATATAAGTGTATCAAAATATATCAAAGTATATCTAAGTGTATCAAAGTATATCTAAATGTACCAAAGTATATATAAGTGTATCAACGAATATCAAAGTGCATGAAAGTATATCAAAGTGTATAAAAGTATATCTAAGTGTATCAAAGTATATCAAAGTATATCTAAGTGTATCAAAGTGTATCAAAGTATATCTAAGTGTATCAAAGTATATCTAAGGGTGTCAAAGTATATCTAAGTGTATAAAAGTAAATCTAAGTGTATCAAAGTAAATCTAAGTGTATCAAAGTATATCAAAGTATATCTAAGTGTATCAAAGTATATCTAAATGTATCAAAATGTTTTAAAGTGTATCTAAGTGTATCAAAGTATATCTAAGTGTATCAAAGTGTATCAAAGTTTATCTAAGTGTATCTAAGTGTATCAAAGTGTATCAAAGTATATCTAAGTGTATCAAAGTATATCTAAATGTATCAAAATGTATCAAAGTGTATCTAAGTGTATCAAAGTATAACTAAGTGTATCAAAGTTTATATAAGTGTATCAAAATATATCAAAGTATATCTAAGTGTATCAAAGTATATCTAAATGTATCAAAATGTATCAAAGTATATCTAAGTGTATCAAAGTATATCTAAGTGTATCAAAGTTTATCTAAGTGTATCAAAGTGTATCAAATTATATCAAAGTATATCTAAGTGTATCAAAGTGTATCTAAGTGTATCTAAGTGTATCAAATAATATCTAAGTGTATCAAAGTTTATCTAAGTGTATCAAAGTATATCAAAGTATATCTAAGTGTATCAAAGTATATCTAAGTGTATCAAAGTATATCTAAGTATATCAAAGTAAATATAAGTGTATCAAAATGTATCAAAGTATATTTAAGAGTATCAAAGTATATCTAAATATATCTATGTGTATCAACTTATATCTAAGTGTATCAAAGTGTATTAAAGTATATCAAAGTGTATCAAAGTATATCTAAGTGTATCAAAGTATATCTAAGTGTATCTAAGTGTATCAATGTATATCTAAGTGTATCAAAGTGTATCTAAGTATATCAAAGTGTATCAAAGTATATCTAAGTGTATCAAAGTACATCTAAGTGTATCAAAGTATATCTAAGTTCATCAAAGTATGTCAAAGTATATATAAGTGTATCAAAGTATATCTAAGTGTATCAAAGTGTATCAAAGTATATCTAAGTGTATTAAAGTATATCTAAGTGCATCAAATTATATCAAAGTATATCTAAGTGTATCAAAGTATATCTAAGTGTATCAAAGTATATCTAAATGTATCAAAGTATATCTAAGTGTATCAAAGTATATCTAAGTGTATCAAAGTGTATCAAAGTTTTTCTAAGTGTATCAAAGTGTATCAAAGTATATCAAAGTATATCTAAGTGTATCAAAGTATATCTAAATGTATCAAAACGTATCAAAGTATATCTAAGTGTATCAAAGTATATCTAAGTGTATCTAAGTGTATGAAAGTATAACTAAGTGTATCAAAGTTTATATAAGTGTATCAAAGTATATCAAAGTATATCTAAGTGTTTTAAAGTACTGTATATCTAAGGGTGTCAAAGTATATCAAATTATATCTAAGTGTATCAAAGTATGTCTAAGTGTATCAAAGTTTATCTAAGTGTATCAAAGTGTATCTAAGTATATCAAAGTGTATCAAAGTATATCTAAGTGTATCAAAGTATATCTAAGTGTATCAAAGTATATATAAGTGTATCAAAGTGTATCAAAGTACTGTATATCTAAGGGTGTCAAAGTATATCAAATTATATCTAAGTGTATCAAAGTATATCTAAGTGTATAAAATTTTATCTAAGTGTATCAAAGTGTATCAAAGTATATCAAAGTATATCTAAGTGAATCAAAGTATATCTAAATGTATCAAAATGTATCAAAGTATATCTAAGTGTATCAAAGTATAAAAGTGTATAAAAGTATATCTAAGTGTATCAAAGTATATTAAAGTATATCTAAGTGTATCAAAGTGTATCAAAGTATATCTAAGTGTATCAAAGTATATCTAAGGGTGTCAAAGTATATCTAAGTGTATCAAAGTATATCTAAGGGTGTCAAAGTATATCAAAGTATATCTAAGTGTATCAAAGTATATCTAAGTGTATTAAAGTATATATAAGTGTATCAACGAATATCAAAGTGTATGAAAGTATATCAAAGTGTATAAAAGTATATCTAAGTGTATCAAAGTATATCAAAGTATATCTAAGTGTATCAAAGTGTATCAAAGTATATCTAAGTGTATCAAAGTATATCTAAGGGTGTCAAAGTATATCTAAGTGTATAAAAGTAAATCTAAGTGTATCAAAGTAAATCTAAGTGTATCAAAGTATATCAAAGTATATCTAAGTGTATCAAAGTATATCTAAATGTATCAAAATGTTTTAAAGTGTATCTAAGTGTATCAAAGTATATCTAAGTGTATCAAAGTGTATCAAAGTTTATCTAAGTGTATCAAAGTATATCTAAATGTATCAAAATGTATCAAAGTATATCTAAGTGTATCAAAGTATATTTAAGTGTATCAAAGTTTATCTAAGTGTATCAAAGTGTATCAAATTATATCAAAGTATATCTAAGTGTATCAAAGTGTATCTAAGTGTATCTAAGTGTATCAAATTATATCTAAGTGTATCAAAGTTTATCTAAGTGTATCAAAGTATATCAAAGTATATCTAAGTGTATCAAAGTATATCTAAGTGTATCAAAGTATATATAAGTGTAACAAAATGTATCAAAGTATATTTAAGAGTATCAAAGTATATCTAAATATATCTATGTGTATCAACTTATATCTAAGTGTATCAAAGTGTATTAAAGTATATCAAAGTGTATCAAAGTATATCTAAGTGTATCAAAGTATATCTAAGTGTATCTAAGTGTATCAATGTATATCTAAGTGTATCAAAGTGTATCTAAGTATATCAAAGTGTATCAAAGTATATCTAAGTGTATCAAAGTACATCTAAGTGTATCAAAGTATATCTAAGTTCATCAAAGTATGTCAAAGTATATATAAGTGTATCAAAGTATATCTAAGTGTATCAAAGTGTATCAAAGTATATCAAAGTGTATCAAAGTATATGAAAGTGTATCAAAGTATATCTAAGTGTATCAAAGTAAATCTAAGTGTATCAAAGTACATCAAAGTATATCTAAGTGTATCAAAGTATATCAAAGTATATCAATGTGTATCAAAGTATATCAAAGTATATCTAAGTGTATTAAAGTGTATCAAAGTATATCTAAGTGTATTAAAGTATATCTAAGTGCATCAAAGTATGTCAAAGTATATATAAGTGTATCAAAGTATATCTAAGTGTATTAAAGTGTTTAAAAGTATATCTAAGTGTATAAAAGTATATCTAAGTGTATCAAAGTATATTAAAGTATATCTAAGTGTATCAAAGTGTATCAAAGTATATCTAAGTGTATCAAAGTATATCTAAGGGTGTCAAAGTATATCTAAGTGTATCAAAGTATATCTAAGGGTGTCAAAGTATATCAAAGTATATCTAAGTGTATCAAAGTATATCTAAGTGTATTAAAGTATATATAAGTGTATCAACGAATATCAAAGTGTATGAAAGTATATCAAAGTGTATAAAAGTATATCTAAGTGTATCAAAGTATATCAAAGTATATCTAAGTGTATCAAAGTGTATCAAAGTATATCTAAGTGTATCAAAGTATATCTAAGGGTGTCAAAGTATATCTAAGTGTATAAAAGTAAATCTAAGTGTATCAAAGTAAATCTAAGTGTATCAAAGTATATCAAAGTATATCTAAGTGTATCAAAGTATATCTAAATGTATCAAAATGTTTTAAAGTGTATCTAAGTGTATCAAAGTATATCTAAGTGTATCAAAGTGTATCAAAGTTTATCTAAGTGTATCAAAGTGTATCAAAGTATATCTAAGTGTATCAAAGTATATCTAAATGTATCAAAATGTATCAAAGTGTATCTAAGTGTATCAAAGTATAACTAAGTGTATCAAAGTTTATATAAGTGTATCAAAATATATCAAAGTATATCTAAGTGTATCAAAGTATATCTAAATGTATCAAAATGTATCAAAGTATATCTAAGTGTATCAAACTATATCTAAGTGTATCAAAGTTTATCTAAGTGTATCAAAGTGTATCAAATTATATCAAAGTATATCTAAGTGTATCAAAGTGTATCTAAGTGTATCTAAGTGTATCAAATTATATCTAAGTGTATCAAAGTTTATCTAAGTGTATCAAAGTATATCAAAGTATATCTAAGTGTATCAAAGTATATCTAAGTGTATCAAAGTATATCTAAGTGTATCAAAGTATATATAAGTGTATCAAAATGTATCAAAGTATATTTAAGAGTATCAAAGTATATCTAAATATATCTAAGTGTATCACCTAATATCTAAGTGTATCAAAGTGTATTAAAGTATATCAAAGTGTATCAAAGTATATCTAAGTGTATCAAAGTATATCTAAGTGTATCTAGGTGTATCAAAGTATATCTAAGTGTATCAAAGCGTATCTAAGTATATCAAAGTGTATCAAAGTATATCTAAGTGTATCAAAGTATATCTAAGTGTATCAAAGCGTATCTAAGTATATCAAAGTGTATCAAAGTATATCTAAGTGTATCAAAGTATATCTAAGTGTATCAAAGTATATCTAAGTGTATCAAAGTATATATAAGTGTATCAAAATATATCAAAGTATATCTAAGTGTATCAAAGTATATCTAAATGTACCAAAGTATATATAAGTGTATCAACGAATATCAAAGTGCATGAAAGTATATCAAAGTGTATAAAAGTATATCTAAGTGTATCAAAGTATATCAAAGTATATCTAAGTGTATCAAAGTGTATCAAAGTATATCTAAGTGTATCAAAGTATATCTAAGGGTGTCAAAGTATATCTAAGTGTATAAAAGTAAATCTAAGTGTATCAAAGTAAATCTAAGTGTATCAAAGTATATCAAAGTATATCTAAGTGTATCAAAGTATATCTAAATGTATCAAAATGTTTTAAAGTGTATCTAAGTGTATCAAAGTATATCTAAGTGTATCAAAGTGTATCAAAGTTTATCTAAGTGTATCTAAGTGTATCAAAGTGTATCAAAGTATATCTAAGTGTATCAAAGTATATCTAAATGTATCAAAATGTATCAAAGTGTATCTAAGTGTATCAAAGTATAACTAAGTGTATCAAAGTTTATATAAGTGTATCAAAATATATCAAAGTATATCTAAGTGTATCAAAGTATATCTAAATGTATCAAAATGTATCAAAGTATATCTAAGTGTATCAAAGTATATCTAAGTGTATCAAAGTTTATCTAAGTGTATCAAAGTGTATCAAATTATATCAAAGTATATCTAAGTGTATCAAAGTGTATCTAAGTGTATCTAAGTGTATCAAATAATATCTAAGTGTATCAAAGTTTATCTAAGTGTATCAAAGTATATCAAAGTATATCTAAGTGTATCAAAGTATATCTAAGTGTATCAAAGTATATCTAAGTGTATCAAAGTATATCAAAGTATATCTAAGTGTATCAAAGTGTATCAAAGTATATCTAAGTGTATCAAAGTATATCTAAGGGTGTCAAAGTATATCAAAGTATATCTAAGTGTATCAAAGTATGTCTAAGTGTGTCAAAGTATATCTAAGTGTATCAAAGTATATCTAAGGGTGTCAAAGTATATCAAAGTATATCTAAGTGTATCAAAGTATATCTAAGTGTATTAAAGTATATATAAGTGTATCAACGAATATCAAAGTGTATGAAAGTATATCAAAGTGTATAAAAGTATATCTAAGTGTATCAAAGTATATCAAAGTATATCTAAGTGTATCAAAGTGTATCAAAGTATATCTAAGTGTATCAAAGTATATCTAAGGGTGTCAAAGTATATCTAAGTGTATAAAAGTAAATCTAAGTGTATCAAAGTAAATCTAAGTGTATCAAAGTATATCAAAGTATATCTAAGTGTATCAAAGTATATCTAAATGTATCAAAATGTTTTAAAGTGTATCTAAGTGTATCAAAGTATATCTAAGTGTATCAAAGTGTATCAAAGTTTATCTAAGTGTATCAAAGTGTATCAAAGTATATCTAAGTGTATCAAAGTATATCTAAATGTATCAAAATGTATCAAAGTGTATCTAAGTGTATCAAAGTATAACTAAGTGTATCAAAGTTTATATAAGTGTATCAAAATATATCAAAGTATATCTAAGTGTATCAAAGTATATCTAAATGTATCAAAATGTATCAAAGTATATCTAAGTGTATCAAACTATATCTAAGTGTATCAAAGTTTATCTAAGTGTATCAAAGTGTATCAAATTATATCAAAGTATATCTAAGTGTATCAAATTGTATCTAAGTGTATCTAAGTGTATCAAATTATATCTAAGTGTATCAAAGTTTATCTAAGTGTATCAAAGTATATCAAAGTATATCTAAGTGTATCAAAGTATATCTAAGTGTATCAAAGTATATCTAAGTGTATCAAAGTATATATAAGTGTATCAAAATGTATCAAAGTATATTTAAGAGTATCAAAGTATATCTAAATATATCTAAGTGTATCACCTAATATCTAAGTGTATCAAAGTGTATTAAAGTATATCAAAGTGTATCAAAGTATATCTAAGTGTATCAAAGTATATCTAAGTGTATCTAGGTGTATCAAAGTATATCTAAGTGTATCAAAGCGTATCTAAGTATATCAAAGTGTATCAAAGTATATCTAAGTGTATCAAAGTATATCTAAGTGTATCAAAGCGTATCTAAGTATATCAAAGTGTATCAAAGTATATCTAAGTGTATCAAAGTATATCTAAGTGTATCAAAGTATATCTAAGTGTATCAAAGTATATATAAGTGTATCAAAATATATCAAAGTATATCTAAGTGTATCAAAGTATATCTAAATGTACCAAAGTATATATAAGTGTATCAACGAATATCAAAGTGCATGAAAGTATATCAAAGTGTATAAAAGTATATCTAAGTGTATCAAAGTATATCAAAGTATATCTAAGTGTATCAAAGTGTATCAAAGTATATCTAAGTGTATCAAAGTATATCTAAGGGTGTCAAAGTATATCTAAGTGTATAAAAGTAAATCTAAGTGTATCAAAGTAAATCTAAGTGTATCAAAGTATATCAAAGTATATCTAAGTGTATCAAAGTATATCTAAATGTATCAAAATGTTTTAAAGTGTATCTAAGTGTATCAAAGTATATCTAAGTGTATCAAAGTGTATCAAAGTTTATCTAAGTGTATCAAAGTGTATCAAAGTATATCTAAGTGTATCAAAGTATATCTAAATGTATCAAAATGTATCAAAGTGTATCTAAGTGTATCAAAGTATAACTAAGTGTATCAAAGTTTATATAAGTGTATCAAAATATATCAAAGTATATCTAAGTGTATCAAAGTATATCTAAATGTATCAAAATGTATCAAAGTATATCTAAGTGTATCAAAGTATATCTAAGTGTATCAAAGTTTATCTAAGTGTATCAAAGTGTATCAAATTATATTAAAGTATATCTAAGTGTATCAAAGTGTATCTAAGTGTATCTAAGTGTATCAAATAATATCTAAGTGTATCAAAGTTTATCTAAGTGTATCAAAGTATATCAAAGTATATCTAAGTGTATCAAAGTATATCTAAGTGTATCAAAGTATATCTAAGTATATCAAAGTATATATAAGTGTATCAAAATGTATCAAAGTATATTTAAGAGTATCAAAGTATATCTAAATATATCTAAGTGTATCACCTAATATCTAAGTGTATCAAAGTGTATTAAAGTATATCAAAGTGTATCAATGTATATCAAAGTGTATCAAAGTATATCTAAGTGTATCAAAGTATATCTAAGTGTATCAAAGTATATCTAAATATATCTAAGTGTATAAACTAATATCTAAGTGTATCAAAGTGTATTAAAGTATATCAAAGTGTATTAAAGTATATCAAAGTGTATCGAAGTATATCTTAGTGTATCAAAGTATATCAAAGTATATCTAAGTGTATCAAAGTATATCAAAGTATATCAATGTGTATCAAATTATATCAAAGTATATCTAAGTGTATCAAAGTGTATCAAAGTATATCTAAGTGTATTAAAGTATATCTAAGTGCATCAAAGTATATCAAAGTATATCTAAGTGTATCAAAGTATATCTAAGTGTATCAAAGTATATCTAAATGTATCAAAATGTATCAAAGTATATCTAAGTGTATCAAAGTATATCTAAGTGTATCAAAGTTTATCTAAGTGTATCAAAGTGTATCAAAGTATATCAACGTATATCTAAGTGTATCAAACTATATCTAATTGTATCAAAATGTATCAAAGTATATCTAAGTGTATCAAAGTATTACTAAGTGTATCTAAGTGTATGAAAGTATAACTAAGTGTATCAAAGTTTATCTAAGTTTATCAAAGTATATCTAAGTGTATCAAAGTATATCTAAGTGTATCAAAGTATATCTAAGTGTATCAAAGTATATCTAAGTGTATCAAAGTATATCTAAGTGTATCAAAGTTTATCTAAGTGTATCAAAGTGTATCAAAGTATATCAAAGTTTATCTAAGTGTATCAAAGTGTATCAAAGTATATCTATGGGTGTCAAAGTATATCAAAGTATATCTAAGTGTATCAAAGTATATCTAAGTGTATCAAAGTATATCTAAGTGTATCAAAGTGTATCAAAGTATATCAAAGTATATCTAAGTGTATCAAAGTATATCTAAATGTATCAAAATGTATCAAAGTATATCTAAGTGTATCAAAGTATATCTAAGTGTATCAATGTTTATCTAAGTGTATTAAAGTGTATCAAAGTGTATCAAAGTATATCTAAGTGTATCTAAGTGTATCTAAGTATATCAAAGTATATCTAAGTGTATCAAAATTTATCTAAGTGTATCAAAGTGTATCAAAGTATATCAAAGTATATCTAAGTGTATCAAAGTATATCTAAGTGTATCAAAGTATATATAAGTGTATCAAAATGTATCAAAGTATATTTAAGAGTATCAAAGTATATCTAAATATATCTAAGTGTATCAAAGTATATATAAGTGTTTAAAAATGTATCAAAGTATATTTAAGAGTATCAAAGTATATCTAAATATATCTAAGTGTATCAAAGTATATCTAAGTGTATCAAAGTATATCTAAGTGTATTAAAGTATATCTAAGTGTATCAAAGTTTATCTAAGTGTATCAAAGTGTATCAAATTATATCAAAGTATATCTAAGTGTTTCAAAGTGTATCTAAGTGTATCTAAGTGTATCAAAGTATATCTAAGTGTATCTAGGTGTATCAAAGTATATCTAAATGTATCAAAATGTATCAAAGTATATCTAAGTGTATCAAAGTATATCTAAGTGTATCAAAGTATATCTAAGTGTATCAAAGCGTATCTAAGTATATCAAAGTGTATCAAAGTATATCTAAGTGTATCAAAGTATATCTAAGTGTATCAAAGTATATCTAAATATATCTAAGTGTATCAACTAATATCTAAGTGTATCAAAGTGTATTAAAGTATATCAAAGTGTATTAAAGTATATCAAAGTGTATCGAAGTATATCTTAGTGTATCAAAGTATATCAAAGTATATCTAAGTGTATCAAAGTATATCAAAGTATATCAATGTGTATCAAATTATATCAAAGTATATCTAAGTGTATCAAAGTGTATCAAAGTATATCTAAGTGTATTAAAGTATATCTAAGTGCATCAAAGTATATCAAAGTATATCTAAGTGTATCAAAGTATATCTAAGTGTTTCAAAGTGTATCTAAGTGTATCTAAGTGTATCAAATTATATCTAAGTGTATCAAAGTTTATCTAAGTGTATCAAAGTGTATCAAAGTATATCAAAGTATATCTAAGTGTATCAAAGTATATCTAAGTGTTTCAAAGTGTATCTAAGTGTATCTAAGTGTATCTAAGTGTATCAAATTATATCTAAGTGTATCAAAGTTTATCTAAGTGTATCAAAGTGTATCAAATTATATCAAAGTATATCTAAGTGTATCAAAGTGTATCTAAGTGTATCTAAGTGTATCAAATTATATCTAAGTGTATCAAAGTTTATCTAAGTGTATCAAAGTATATCAAAGTATATCTAAGTGTATCAAAGTATATCTAAGTGTATCAAAGTATATCTAAGTGTATCAAAGTATATATAAGTGTATCAAAATGTATCAAAGTATATTTAAGAGTATCAAAGTATATCTAAATATATCTAAGTGTATCACCTAATATCTAAGTGTATCAAAGTGTATTAAAGTATATCAAAGTGTATCAAAGTATATCTAAGTGTATCAAAGTATATCTAAGTGTATCTAGGTGTATCAAAGTATATCTAAGTGTATCAAAGCGTATCTAAGTATATCAAAGTGTATCAAAGTATATCTAAGTGTATCAAAGTATATCTAAGTGTATCAAAGCGTATCTAAGTATATCAAAGTGTATCAAAGTATATCTAAGTGTATCAAAGTATATCTAAGTGTATCAAAGTATATCTAAGTGTATCAAAGTATATATAAGTGTATCAAAATATATCAAAGTATATCTAAGTGTATCAAAGTATATCTAAATGTACCAAAGTATATATAAGTGTATCAACGAATATCAAAGTGCATGAAAGTATATCAAAGTGTATAAAAGTATATCTAAGTGTATCAAAGTATATCAAAGTATATCTAAGTGTATCAAAGTGTATCAAAGTATATCTAAGTGTATCAAAGTATATCTAAGGGTGTCAAAGTATATCTAAGTGTAGAAAAGTAAATCTAAGTGTATCAAAGTAAATCTAAGTGTATCAAAGTATATCAAAGTATATCTAAGTGTATCAAAGTATATCTAAATGTATCAAAATGTTTTAAAGTGTATCTAAGTGTATCAAAGTATATCTAAGTGTATCAAAGTGTATCAAAGTTTATCTAAGTGTATCAAAGTGTATCAAAGTATATCTAAGTGTATCAAAGTATATCTAAATGTATCAAAATGTATCAAAGTGTATCTAAGTGTATCAAAGTATAACTAAGTGTATCAAAGTTTATATAAGTGTATCAAAATATATCAAAGTATATCTAAGTGTATCAAAGTATATCTAAATGTATCAAAATGTATCAAAGTATATCTAAGTGTATCAAAGTATATCTAAGTGTATCAAAGTTTATCTAAGTGTATCAAAGTGTATCAAATTATATCAAAGTATATCTAAGTGTATCAAAGTGTATCTAAGTGTATCTAAGTGTATCAAATAATATCTAAGTGTATCAAAGTTTATCTAAGTGTATCAAAGTATATCAAAGTATATCTAAGTGTATCAAAGTATATCTAAGTGTATCAAAGTATATCTAAGTATATCAAAGTATATATAAGTGTATCAAAATGTATCAAAGTATATTTAAGAGTATCAAAGTATATCTAAATATATCTATGTGTATCAACTTATATCTAAGTGTATCAAAGTGTATTAAAGTATATCAAAGTGTATCAAAGTATATCTAAGTGTATCAAAGTATATCTAAGTGTATCTAAGTGTATCAATGTATATCTAAGTGTATCAAAGTGTATCTAAGTATATCAAAGTGTATCAAAGTATATCTAAGTGTATCAAAGTACATCTAAGTGTATCAAAGTATATCTAAGTTCATCAAAGTATGTCAAAGTATATATAAGTGTATCAAAGTATATCTAAGTGTATCAAAGTGTATCAAAGTATATCAAAGTGTATCAAAGTATATGAAAGTGTATCAAAGTATATCTAAGTGTATCAAAGTAAATCTAAGTGTATCAAAGTACATCAAAGTATATCTAAGTGTATCAAAGTATATCAAAGTATATCAATGTGTATCAAAGTATATCAAAGTATATCTAAGTGTATTAAAGTGTATCAAAGTATATCTAAGTGTATTAAAGTATATCTAAGTGCATCAAAGTATGTCAAAGTATATATAAGTGTATCAAAGTATATCTAAGTGTATTAAAGTGTTTAAAAGTATATCTAAGTGTATAAAAGTATATCTAAGTGTATCAAAGTATATTAAAGTATATCTAAGTGTATCAAAGTGTATCAAAGTATATCTAAGTGTATCAAAGTATATCTAAGGGTGTCAAAGTATATCTAAGTGTATCAAAGTATATCTAAGGGTGTCAAAGTATATCAAAGTATATCTAAGTGTATCAAAGTATATCTAAGTGTATTAAAGTATATATAAGTGTATCAACGAATATCAAAGTGTATGAAAGTATATCAAAGTGTATAAAAGTATATCTAAGTGTATCAAAGTATATCAAAGTATATCTAAGTGTATCAAAGTGTATCAAAGTATATCTAAGTGTATCAAAGTATATCTAAGGGTGTCAAAGTATATCTAAGTGTATAAAAGTAAATCTAAGTGTATCAAAGTAAATCTAAGTGTATCAAAGTATATCAAAGTATATCTAAGTGTATCAAAGTATATCTAAATGTATCAAAATGTTTTAAAGTGTATCTAAGTGTATCAAAGTATATCTAAGTGTATCAAAGTGTATCAAAGTTTATCTAAGTGTATCAAAGTGTATCAAAGTATATCTAAGTGTATCAAAGTATATCTAAATGTATCAAAATGTATCAAAGTGTATCTAAGTGTATCAAAGTATAACTAAGTGTATCAAAGTTTATATAAGTGTATCAAAATATATCAAAGTATATCTAAGTGTATCAAAGTATATCTAAATGTATCAAAATGTATCAAAGTATATCTAAGTGTATCAAACTATATCTAAGTGTATCAAAGTTTATCTAAGTGTATCAAAGTGTATCAAATTATATCAAAGTATATCTAAGTGTATCAAAGTGTATCAAAGTGTATCTAAGTGTATCTAAGTGTATCAAATTATATCTAAGTGTATCAAAGTTTATCTAAGTGTATCAAAGTATATCAAAGTATATCTAAGTGTATCAAAGTATATCTAAGTGTATCAAAGTATATCTAAGTGTATCAAAGTATATATAAGTGTATCAAAATGTATCAAAGTATATTTAAGAGTATCAAAGTATATCTAAATATATCTAAGTGTATCACCTAATATCTAAGTGTATCAAAGTGTATTAAAGTATATCAAAGTGTATCAAAGTATATCTAAGTGTATCAAAGTATATCTAAGTGTATCTAGGTGTATCAAAGTATATCTAAGTGTATCAAAGCGTATCAAAGTATATCAAAGTGTATCAAAGTATATCTAAGTGTATCAAAGTATATCTAAGTGTATCAAAGCGTATCTAAGTATATCAAAGTGTATCAAAGTATATCTAAGTGTATCAAAGTATATCTAAGTGTATCAAAGTATATCTAAGTGTATCAAAGTATATATAAGTGTATCAAAATATATCAAAGTATATCTAAGTGTATCAAAGTATATCTAAATGTACCAAAGTATATATAAGTGTATCAACGTATATCAAAGTGCATGAAAGTATATCAAAGTGTATAAAAGTATATCTAAGTGTATCAAAGTATATCAAAGTATATCTAAGTGTATCAAAGTGTATCAAAGTATATCTAAGTGTATCAAAGTATATCTAAGGGTGTCAAAGTATATCTAAGTGTATAAAAGTAAATCTAAGTGTATCAAAGTAAATCTAAGTGTATCAAAGTATATCAAAGTATATCTAAGTGTATCAAAGTATATCTAAATGTATCAAAATGTTTTAAAGTGTATCTAAGTGTATCAAAGTATATCTAAGTGTATCAAAGTGTATCAAAGTTTATCTAAGTGTATCAAAGTGTATCAAAGTATATCTAAGTGTATCAAAGTATATCTAAATGTATCAAAATGTATCAAAGTGTATCTAAGTGTATCAAAGTATAACTAAGTGTATCAAAGTTTATATAAGTGTATCAAAATATATCAAAGTATATCTAAGTGTATCAAAGTATATCTAAATGTATCAAAATGTATCAAAGTATATCTAAGTGTATCAAAGTATATCTAAGTGTATCAAAGTTTATCTAAGTGTATCAAAGTGTATCAAATTATATTAAAGTATATCTAAGTGTATCAAAGTGTATCTAAGTGTATCTAAGTGTATCAAATAATATCTAAGTGTATCAAAGTTTATCTAAGTGTATCAAAGTATATCAAAGTATATCTAAGTGTATCAAAGTATATCTAAGTGTATCAAAGTATATCTAAGTATATCAAAGTATATATAAGTGTATCAAAATGTATCAAAGTATATTTAAGAGTATCAAAGTATATCTAAATATATCTAAGTGTATCACCTAATATCTAAGTGTATCAAAGTGTATTAAAGTATATCAAAGTGTATCAATGTATATCAAAGTGTATCAAAGTATATCTAAGTGTATCAAAGTATATCTAAGTGTATCAAAGTATATCTAAATATATCTAAGTGTATAAACTAATATCTAAGTGTATCAAAGTGTATTAAAGTATATCAAAGTGTATTAAAGTATATCAAAGTGTATCGAAGTATATCTTAGTGTATCAAAGTATATCAAAGTATATCTAAGTGTATCAAAGTATATCAAAGTATATCAATGTGTATCAAATTATATCAAAGTATATCTAAGTGTATCAAAGTGTATCAAAGTATATCTAAGTGTATTAAAGTATATCTAAGTGCATCAAAGTATATCAAAGTATATCTAAGTGTATCAAAGTATATCTAAGTGTATCAAAGTATATCTAAATGTATCAAAATGTATCAAAGTATATCTAAGTGTATCAAAGTATATCTAAGTGTATCAAAGTTTATCTAAGTGTATCAAAGTGTATCAAAGTATATCAACGTATATCTAAGTGTATCAAACTATATCTAATTGTATCAAAATGTATCAAAGTATATCTAAGTGTATCAAAGTATTACTAAGTGTATCTAAGTGTATGAAAGTATAACTAAGTGTATCAAAGTTTATCTAAGTTTATCAAAGTATATCTAAGTGTATCAAAGTATATCTAAGTGTATCAAAGT
Organism: Macrosteles quadrilineatus; assembly: GCF_028750875.1. Taxonomy (NCBI): domain Eukaryota; kingdom Metazoa; phylum Arthropoda; class Insecta; order Hemiptera; family Cicadellidae; genus Macrosteles; species Macrosteles quadrilineatus. The sequence continues at coordinate 386,787 of NW_026542619.1, read as the reverse complement.
ATATCTAAGTGTATCAAAGTATATCTAAGTGTATCAAAGTATATCTAAGTGTATCAAAGTTTATCTAAGTGTATCAAAGTGTATCAAAGTATATCAAAGTTTATCTAAGTGTATCAAAGTGTATCAAAGTATATCTATGGGTGTCAAAGTATATCAAAGTATATCTAAGTGTATCAAAGTATATCTAAGTGTATCAAAGTATATCTAAGTGTATCAAAGTGTATCAAAGTATATCAAAGTATATCTAAGTGTATCAAAGTATATCTAAATGTATCAAAATGTATCAAAGTATATCTAAGTGTATCAAAGTATATCTAAGTGTATCAATGTTTATCTAAGTGTATTAAAGTGTATCAAAGTGTATCAAAGTATATCTAAGTGTATCTAAGTGTATCTAAGTATATCAAAGTATATCTAAGTGTATCAAAATTTATCTAAGTGTATCAAAGTGTATCAAAGTATATCAAAGTATATCTAAGTGTATCAAAGTATATCTAAGTGTATCAAAGTATATATAAGTGTATCAAAATGTATCAAAGTATATTTAAGAGTATCAAAGTATATCTAAATATATCTAAGTGTATCAAAGTATATATAAGTGTTTAAAAATGTATCAAAGTATATTTAAGAGTATCAAAGTATATCTAAATATATCTAAGTGTATCAAAGTATATCTAAGTGTATCAAAGTATATCTAAGTGTATCAAAGTATATCTAAGTGTATTAAAGTATATCTAAGTGTATCAAAGTTTATCTAAGTGTATCAAAGTGTATCAAATTATATCAAAGTATATCTAAGTGTTTCAAAGTGTATCTAAGTGTATCTAAGTGTATCAAAGTATATCTAAGTGTATCTAGGTGTATCAAAGTATATCTAAATGTATCAAAATGTATCAAAGTATATCTAAGTGTATCAAAGTATATCTAAGTGTATCAAAGTATATCTAAGTGTATCAAAGCGTATCTAAGTATATCAAAGTGTATCAAAGTATATCTAAGTGTATCAAAGTATATCTAAGTGTATCAAAGTATATCTAAATATATCTAAGTGTATCAACTAATATCTAAGTGTATCAAAGTGTATTAAAGTATATCAAAGTGTATTAAAGTATATCAAAGTGTATCGAAGTATATCTTAGTGTATCAAAGTATATCAAAGTATATCTAAGTGTATCAAAGTATATCAAAGTATATCAATGTGTATCAAATTATATCAAAGTATATCTAAGTGTATCAAAGTGTATCAAAGTATATCTAAGTGTATTAAAGTATATCTAAGTGCATCAAAGTATATCAAAGTATATCTAAGTGTATCAAAGTATATCTAAGTGTTTCAAAGTGTATCTAAGTGTATCTAAGTGTATCAAATTATATCTAAGTGTATCAAAGTTTATCTAAGTGTATCAAAGTGTATCAAAGTATATCAAAGTATATCTAAGTGTATCAAAGTATATCTAAGTGTTTCAAAGTGTATCTAAGTGTATCTAAGTGTATCTAAGTGTATCAAATTATATCTAAGTGTATCAAAGTTTATCTAAGTGTATCAAAGTGTATCAAATTATATCAAAGTATATCTAAGTGTATCAAAGTGTATCTAAGTGTATCTAAGTGTATCAAATTATATCTAAGTGTATCAAAGTTTATCTAAGTGTATCAAAGTATATCAAAGTATATCTAAGTGTATCAAAGTATATCTAAGTGTATCAAAGTATATCTAAGTGTATCAAAGTATATATAAGTGTATCAAAATGTATCAAAGTATATTTAAGAGTATCAAAGTATATCTAAATATATCTAAGTGTATCACCTAATATCTAAGTGTATCAAAGTGTATTAAAGTATATCAAAGTGTATCAAAGTATATCTAAGTGTATCAAAGTATATCTAAGTGTATCTAGGTGTATCAAAGTATATCTAAGTGTATCAAAGCGTATCTAAGTATATCAAAGTGTATCAAAGTATATCTAAGTGTATCAAAGTATATCTAAGTGTATCAAAGCGTATCTAAGTATATCAAAGTGTATCAAAGTATATCTAAGTGTATCAAAGTATATCTAAGTGTATCAAAGTATATCTAAGTGTATCAAAGTATATATAAGTGTATCAAAATATATCAAAGTATATCTAAGTGTATCAAAGTATATCTAAATGTACCAAAGTATATATAAGTGTATCAACGAATATCAAAGTGCATGAAAGTATATCAAAGTGTATAAAAGTATATCTAAGTGTATCAAAGTATATCAAAGTATATCTAAGTGTATCAAAGTGTATCAAAGTATATCTAAGTGTATCAAAGTATATCTAAGGGTGTCAAAGTATATCTAAGTGTAGAAAAGTAAATCTAAGTGTATCAAAGTAAATCTAAGTGTATCAAAGTATATCAAAGTATATCTAAGTGTATCAAAGTATATCTAAATGTATCAAAATGTTTTAAAGTGTATCTAAGTGTATCAAAGTATATCTAAGTGTATCAAAGTGTATCAAAGTTTATCTAAGTGTATCAAAGTGTATCAAAGTATATCTAAGTGTATCAAAGTATATCTAAATGTATCAAAATGTATCAAAGTGTATCTAAGTGTATCAAAGTATAACTAAGTGTATCAAAGTTTATATAAGTGTATCAAAATATATCAAAGTATATCTAAGTGTATCAAAGTATATCTAAATGTATCAAAATGTATCAAAGTATATCTAAGTGTATCAAAGTATATCTAAGTGTATCAAAGTTTATCTAAGTGTATCAAAGTGTATCAAATTATATCAAAGTATATCTAAGTGTATCAAAGTGTATCTAAGTGTATCTAAGTGTATCAAATAATATCTAAGTGTATCAAAGTTTATCTAAGTGTATCAAAGTATATCAAAGTATATCTAAGTGTATCAAAGTATATCTAAGTGTATCAAAGTATATCTAAGTATATCAAAGTATATATAAGTGTATCAAAATGTATCAAAGTATATTTAAGAGTATCAAAGTATATCTAAATATATCTATGTGTATCAACTTATATCTAAGTGTATCAAAGTGTATTAAAGTATATCAAAGTGTATCAAAGTATATCTAAGTGTATCAAAGTATATCTAAGTGTATCTAAGTGTATCAATGTATATCTAAGTGTATCAAAGTGTATCTAAGTATATCAAAGTGTATCAAAGTATATCTAAGTGTATCAAAGTACATCTAAGTGTATCAAAGTATATCTAAGTGCATCAAAGTATGTCAAAGTATATATAAGTGTATCAAAGTATATCTAAGTGTATTAAAGTGTTTAAAAGTATATCTAAGTGTATAAAAGTATATCTAAGTGTATCAAAGTATATTAAAGTATATCTAAGTGTATCAAAGTGTATCAAAGTATATCTAAGTGTATCAAAGTATATCTAAGGGTGTCAAAGTATATCTAAGTGTATCAAAGTATATCTAAGGGTGTCAAAGTATATCAAAGTATATCTAAGTGTATCAAAGTATATCTAAGTGTATTAAAGTATATATAAGTGTATCAACGAATATCAAAGTGTATGAAAGTATATCAAAGTGTATAAAAGTATATCTAAGTGTATCAAAGTATATCAAAGTATATCTAAGTGTATCAAAGTGTATCAAAGTATATCTAAGTGTATCAAAGTATATCTAAGGGTGTCAAAGTATATCTAAGTGTATAAAAGTAAATCTAAGTGTATCAAAGTAAATCTAAGTGTATCAAAGTATATCAAAGTATATCTAAGTGTATCAAAGTATATCTAAATGTATCAAAATGTTTTAAAGTGTATCTAAGTGTATCAAAGTATATCTAAGTGTATCAAAGTGTATCAAAGTTTATCTAAGTGTATCAAAGTGTATCAAAGTATATCTAAGTGTATCAAAGTATATCTAAATGTATCAAAATGTATCAAAGTGTATCTAAGTGTATCAAAGTATAACTAAGTGTATCAAAGTTTATATAAGTGTATCAAAATATATCAAAGTATATCTAAGTGTATCAAAGTATATCTAAATGTATCAAAATGTATCAAAGTATATCTAAGTGTATCAAACTATATCTAAGTGTATCAAAGTTTATCTAAGTGTATCAAAGTGTATCAAATTATATCAAAGTATATCTAAGTGTATCAAAGTGTATCAAAGTTTATCTAAGTGTATCAAAGTATATCAAAGTATATCTAAGTGTATCAAAGTATATCTAAGTGTATCAAAGTATATCTAAGTGTATCAAAGTATATATAAGTGTATCAAAATGTATCAAAGTATATTTAAGAGTATCAAAGTATATCTAAATATATCTAAGTGTATCACCTAATATCTAAGTGTATCAAAGTGTATTAAAGTATATCAAAGTGTATCAAAGTATATCTAAGTGTATCAAAGTATATCTAAGTGTATCTAGGTGTATCAAAGTATATCTAAGTGTATCAAAGCGTATCAAAGTATATCAAAGTGTATCAAAGTATATCTAAGTGTATCAAAGTATATCTAAGTGTATCAAAGCGTATCTAAGTGTATCAAAGTATATCTAAGTGTATCTAGGTGTATCAAAGTATATCTAAGTGTATCAAAGCGTATCAAAGTATATCAAAGTGTATCAAAGTATATCTAAGTGTATCAAAGTATATCTAAGTGTATCAAAGCGTATCTAAGTATATCAAAGTGTATCAAAGTATATCTAAGTGTATCAAAGTATATCTAAGTGTATCAAAGTATATCTAAGTGTATCAAAGTATATATAAGTGTATCAAAATATATCAAAGTATATCTAAGTGTATCAAAGTATATCTAAATGTACCAAAGTATATATAAGTGTATCAACGAATATCAAAGTGCATGAAAGTATATCAAAGTGTATAAAAGTATATCTAAGTGTATCAAAGTATATCAAAGTATATCTAAGTGTATCAAAGTGTATCAAAGTATATCTAAGTGTATCAAAGTATATCTAAGGGTGTCAAAGTATATCTAAGTGTATAAAAGTAAATCTAAGTGTATCAAAGTAAATCTAAGTGTATCAAAGTATATCAAAGTATATCTAAGTGTATCAAAGTATATCTAAATGTATCAAAATGTTTTAAAGTGTATCTAAGTGTATCAAAGTATATCTAAGTGTATCAAAGTGTATCAAAGTTTATCTAAGTGTATCAAAGTGTATCAAAGTATATCTAAGTGTATCAAAGTATATCTAAATGTATCAAAATGTATCAAAGTGTATCTAAGTGTATCAAAGTATAACTAAGTGTATCAAAGTTTATATAAGTGTATCAAAATATATCAAAGTATATCTAAGTGTATCAAAGTATATCTAAATGTATCAAAATGTATCAAAGTATATCTAAGTGTATCAAAGTATATCTAAGTGTATCAAAGTTTATCTAAGTGTATCAAAGTGTATCAAATTATATTAAAGTATATCTAAGTGTATCAAAGTGTATCTAAGTGTATCTAAGTGTATCAAATAATATCTAAGTGTATCAAAGTTTATCTAAGTGTATCAAAGTATATCAAAGTATATCTAAGTGTATCAAAGTATATCTAAGTGTATCAAAGTATATCTAAGTATATCAAAGTATATATAAGTGTATCAAAATGTATCAAAGTATATTTAAGAGTATCAAAGTATATCTAAATATATCTAAGTGTATCACCTAATATCTAAGTGTATCAAAGTGTATTAAAGTATATCAAAGTGTATCAATGTATATCAAAGTGTATCAAAGTATATCTAAGTGTATCAAAGTATATCTAAGTGTATCAAAGTATATCTAAATATATCTAAGTGTATAAACTAATATCTAAGTGTATCAAAGTGTATTAAAGTATATCAAAGTGTATTAAAGTATATCAAAGTGTATCGAAGTATATCTTAGTGTATCAAAGTATATCAAAGTATATCTAAGTGTATCAAAGTATATCAAAGTATATCAATGTGTATCAAATTATATCAAAGTATATCTAAGTGTATCAAAGTGTATCAAAGTATATCTAAGTGTATTAAAGTATATCTAAGTGCATCAAAGTATATCAAAGTATATCTAAGTGTATCAAAGTATATCTAAGTGTATCAAAGTATATCTAAATGTATCAAAATGTATCAAAGTATATCTAAGTGTATCAAAGTATATCTAAGTGTATCAAAGTTTATCTAAGTGTATCAAAGTGTATCAAAGTATATCAACGTATATCTAAGTGTATCAAACTATATCTAATTGTATCAAAATGTATCAAAGTATATCTAAGTGTATCAAAGTATTACTAAGTGTATCTAAGTGTATGAAAGTATAACTAAGTGTATCAAAGTTTATCTAAGTTTATCAAAGTATATCTAAGTGTATCAAAGTATATCTAAGTGTATCAAAGTATATCTAAGTGTATCAAAGTATATCTAAGTGTATCAAAGTATATCTAAGTGTATCAAAGTTTATCTAAGTGTATCAAAGTGTATCAAAGTATATCAAAGTTTATCTAAGTGTATCAAAGTGTATCAAAGTATATCTATGGGTGTCAAAGTATATCAAAGTATATCTAAGTGTATCAAAGTATATCTAAGTGTATCAAAGTGTATCAAAGTATATCAAAGTATATCTAAGTGTATCAAAGTATATCTAAATGTATCAAAATGTATCAAAGTATATCTAAGTGTATCAAAGTATATCTAAGTGTATCAATGTTTATCTAAGTGTATTAAAGTGTATCAAAGTGTATCAAAGTATATCTAAGTGTATCTAAGTGTATCTAAGTATATCAAAGTATATCTAAGTGTATCAAAATTTATCTAAGTGTATCAAAGTGTATCAAAGTATATCAAAGTATATCTAAGTGTATCAAAGTATATCTAAGTGTATCAAAGTATATATAAGTGTATCAAAATGTATCAAAGTATATTTAAGAGTATCAAAGTATATCTAAATATATCTAAGTGTATCAAAGTATATATAAGTGTTTAAAAATGTATCAAAGTATATTTAAGAGTATCAAAGTATATCTAAATATATCTAAGTGTATCAAAGTATATCTAAGTGTATCAAAGTATATCTAAGTGTATCAAAGTATATCTAAGTGTATTAAAGTATATCTAAGTGTATCAAAGTTTATCTAAGTGTATCAAAGTGTATCAAATTATATCAAAGTATATCTAAGTGTTTCAAAGTGTATCTAAGTGTATCTAAGTGTATCAAAGTATATCTAAGTGTATCTAGGTGTATCAAAGTATATCTAAATGTATCAAAATGTATCAAAGTATATCTAAGTGTATCAAAGTATATCTAAGTGTATCAAAGTATATCTAAGTGTATCAAAGCGTATCTAAGTATATCAAAGTGTATCAAAGTATATCTAAGTGTATCAAAGTATATCTAAGTGTATCAAAGTATATCTAAATATATCTAAGTGTATCAACTAATATCTAAGTGTATCAAAGTGTATTAAAGTATATCAAAGTGTATTAAAGTATATCAAAGTGTATCGAAGTATATCTTAGTGTATCAAAGTATATCAAAGTATATCTAAGTGTATCAAAGTATATCAAAGTATATCAATGTGTATCAAATTATATCAAAGTATATCTAAGTGTATCAAAGTGTATCAAAGTATATCTAAGTGTATTAAAGTATATCTAAGTGCATCAAAGTATATCAAAGTATATCTAAGTGTATCAAAGTATATCTAAGTGTTTCAAAGTGTATCTAAGTGTATCTAAGTGTATCAAATTATATCTAAGTGTATCAAAGTTTATCTAAGTGTATCAAAGTGTATCAAAGTATATCAAAGTATATCTAAGTGTATCAAAGTATATCTAAGTGTTTCAAAGTGTATCTAAGTGTATCTAAGTGTATCTAAGTGTATCAAATTATATCTAAGTGTATCAAAGTTTATCTAAGTGTATCAAAGTGTATCAAAGTATATCAAAGTATATCTAAGTGTATTAAAGTATATCTAAGTGTATCAAAGTATATATAAGTTTATCAAAGTGTATCAAAGTATATCAAAGTGTATCAAAGTATATCTAAGTGTATCTAAGTGTGTCAAAGTATATCTAAGTGTATCTAAGTGTATCAAAGTATATCTAAGTGTATCAAAGTGTATCTAAGTATATCAAAGTGTATCAAAGTATATCTAAATGTATCTAAGTATGTCAAAGTATATATAAGTGTATCAAAGAATATCTAAGTGTATAAAATTGTATCAAAGTATATCTAAGTGTATCAAAGTATATCTAAGGGTGTCAAAGTATATCTAAGTGTATCAAAGTATATCTAAGGGTGTCAAAGTATATCAAAGTATATCTAAGTGTATCAAAGTATATCTAAATGTATTAAAATGTATCAAAGTATATCTAAGTGTATCAAAGTATATCAAAGTATATCTAAGTGTATCAAAGTGTATCAAAGTATATCTAAGTGTATCAAAGTATATCTAAAGGTGTCAAAGTATATCTAAGTGTATCAAAGTATATCTAAGGGTGTCAAAGTATATCAAAGTATATCAAAGTATATCTAAGTGTATCAAAGTGTATCAAAGTATATCAAAGTATATCTAAAAGTATCAAAGTATATCTAAATGTATCAAAATGTATCAAAGTATATCTAAGTGTATCAAAGTATATCTAATTGTATCAAAGTTTATCTAAGTGTATCAAAGTGTATCAAAGTGTATCTAAGTGTATCAAATTATATCTAAGTGTATCAAAGTTTATCTAAGTGTATCAAAGTATATCAAAGTATATCTAAGTGTATTAAAGTATATCTAAGTGTATCAAAGATTATCTAAGTGTATCAAAGTGTATCAAAGTATATCAAAGTATATCTAAGTGTATCAAAGTATATCTAAATGTATCAAAATGTATCAAAGTATATCTAAGTGTATCAAAGTTTATATAAGTGTATCAAAGTATATCAAAGTATATCTAAGTGTATCAAAGTATATCTAAGTGTATCAAAGTATATCTAAGTGTATCAAAGTATATCTAAGTGTACCAAAGTATATATAAGTGTATCAAAATGTATCAAAGTATATTAGAGAGTATCAAAGTATATCTAAGTGTATCTAGGTGTATCAAAGTATATCTAAGTGTATCAAAGTGTATCTAAGTATCTCTAAGTGTATCAAAGTGTATCTAAGTATATCAAAGTGTATCAAAGTATATCTAAGTGTATTAAAGTATATCTAAGTGCATCAAAGTATATCAAAGTATATCTAAGTGTATCAAAGTATATCTAAGTGTATCAAAGTATATCTAAATGTATCAAAATGTATCAAAGTATATCAAAGTGTATCAAAGTATATCTAAGTGTATCAAAGTTTATATAAGTGTATCAAAATATATCAAAGTATATCTAAGTGTATCAAAGTATATCTAAATGTATCAAAATGTATCAAAGTATATCTAAGTGTATCAAACTATATCTAAGTGTATCAAAGTTTATCTAAGTGTATCAAATTATATCAAAGTATATCTAAGTGTATCAAAGTGTATCTAAGTGTATCTAAGTGTATAAAATTATATCTAAGTGTATCAAAGTTTATCTAAGTGTATCAAAGTATATCAAAGTATATCTAAGTGTATCAAAGTATATCTAAGTGTATCAAAGTATATCTAAGTGTATCAAAGTATATATAAGTGTATCAAAATGTATCAAAGTATATTTAAGAGTATCAAAGTATATCTAAATATATCTAAGTGTATCACCTAATATCTAAGTGTATCAAAGTGTATTAAAGTATATCAAAGTGTATCAAAGTATATCTAAGTGTATCAAAGTATATCTAAGTGTATCTAGGTGTATCAAAGTATATCTAAGTGTATCAAAGCGTATCTAAGTATATCAAAGTGTATCAAAGTATATCTAAGTGTATCAAAGTATATCTAAGTGTATCAAAGCGTATCTAAGTATATCAAAGTGTATCAAAGTATATCTAAGTGTATCAAAGTATATCTAAGTGTATCAAAGTATATCTAAGTGTATCAAAGTATATATAAGTGTATCAAAATATATCAAAGTATATCTAAGTGTATCAAAGTATATCTAAATGTACCAAAGTATATATAAGTGTATCAACGAATATCAAAGTGTATGAAAGTATATCAAAGTGTATAAAAGTATATCTAAGTGTATCAAAGTATATCAAAGTATATCTAAGTGTATCAAAGTGTATCAAAGTATATCTAAGTGTATCAAAGTATATCTAAGGGTGTCAAAGTATATCTAAGTGTATAAAAGTAAATCTAAGTGTATCAAAGTAAATCTAAGTGTATCAAAGTATATCAAAGTATATCTAAGTGTATCAAAGTATATCAAAGTATATCTAAGTGTATCAAAGTATATCTAAGTGTATCAAAGTATATCTAAATGTATCAAAATGTATCAAAGTATATCTAAGTGTATCAAAGTATATCTAAGTGTATCAAAGTTTATCTAAGTGTATCAAAGTGTATCAAAGTATATCAACGTATATCTAAGTGTATCAAACTATATCTAATTGTATCAAAATGTATCAAAGTATATCTAAGTGTATCAAAGTATTACTAAGTGTATCTAAGTGTATGAAAGTATAACTAAGTGTATCAAAGTTTATCTAAGTTTATCAAAGTATATCTAAGTGTATCAAAGTATATCTAAGTGTATCAAAGTATATCTAAGTGTATCAAAGTATATCTAAGTGTATCAAAGTATATCTAAGTGTATCAAAGTTTATCTAAGTGTATCAAAGTGTATCAAAGTATATCAAAGTTTATCTAAGTGTATCAAAGTGTATCAAAGTATATCTATGGGTGTCAAAGTATATCAAAGTATATCTAAGTGTATCAAAGTATATCTAAGTGTATCAAAGTGTATCAAAGTATATCAAAGTATATCTAAGTGTATCAAAGTATATCTAAATGTATCAAAATGTATCAAAGTATATCTAAGTGTATCAAAGTATATCTAAGTGTATCAATGTTTATCTAAGTGTATTAAAGTGTATCAAAGTGTATCAAAGTATATCTAAGTGTATCTAAGTGTATCTAAGTATATCAAAGTATATCTAAGTGTATCAAAATTTATCTAAGTGTATCAAAGTGTATCAAAGTATATCAAAGTATATCTAAGTGTATCAAAGTATATCTAAGTGTATCAAAGTATATATAAGTGTATCAAAATGTATCAAAGTATATTTAAGAGTATCAAAGTATATCTAAATATATCTAAGTGTATCAAAGTATATATAAGTGTTTAAAAATGTATCAAAGTATATTTAAGAGTATCAAAGTATATCTAAATATATCTAAGTGTATCAAAGTATATCTAAGTGTATCAAAGTATATCTAAGTGTATCAAAGTATATCTAAGTGTATTAAAGTATATCTAAGTGTATCAAAGTTTATCTAAGTGTATCAAAGTGTATCAAATTATATCAAAGTATATCTAAGTGTTTCAAAGTGTATCTAAGTGTATCTAAGTGTATCAAAGTATATCTAAGTGTATCTAGGTGTATCAAAGTATATCTAAATGTATCAAAATGTATCAAAGTATATCTAAGTGTATCAAAGTATATCTAAGTGTATCAAAGTATATCTAAGTGTATCAAAGCGTATCTAAGTATATCAAAGTGTATCAAAGTATATCTAAGTGTATCAAAGTATATCTAAGTGTATCAAAGTATATCTAAATATATCTAAGTGTATCAACTAATATCTAAGTGTATCAAAGTGTATTAAAGTATATCAAAGTGTATTAAAGTATATCAAAGTGTATCGAAGTATATCTTAGTGTATCAAAGTATATCAAAGTATATCTAAGTGTATCAAAGTATATCAAAGTATATCAATGTGTATCAAATTATATCAAAGTATATCTAAGTGTATCAAAGTGTATCAAAGTATATCTAAGTGTATTAAAGTATATCTAAGTGCATCAAAGTATATCAAAGTATATCTAAGTGTATCAAAGTATATCTAAGTGTTTCAAAGTGTATCTAAGTGTATCTAAGTGTATCAAATTATATCTAAGTGTATCAAAGTTTATCTAAGTGTATCAAAGTGTATCAAAGTATATCAAAGTATATCTAAGTGTATCAAAGTATATCTAAGTGTTTCAAAGTGTATCTAAGTGTATCTAAGTGTATCTAAGTGTATCAAATTATATCTAAGTGTATCAAAGTTTATCTAAGTGTATCAAAGTGTATCAAAGTATATCAAAGTATATCTAAGTGTATTAAAGTATATCTAAGTGTATCAAAGTATATATAAGTTTATCAAAGTGTATCAAAGTATATCAAAGTGTATCAAAGTATATCTAAGTGTATCTAAGTGTGTCAAAGTATATCTAAGTGTATCTAAGTGTATCAAAGTATATCTAAGTGTATCAAAGTGTATCTAAGTATATCAAAGTGTATCAAAGTATATCTAAATGTATCTAAGTATGTCAAAGTATATATAAGTGTATCAAAGAATATCTAAGTGTATAAAATTGTATCAAAGTATATCTAAGTGTATCAAAGTATATCTAAGGGTGTCAAAGTATATCTAAGTGTATCAAAGTATATCTAAGGGTGTCAAAGTATATCAAAGTATATCTAAGTGTATCAAAGTATATCTAAATGTATTAAAATGTATCAAAGTATATCTAAGTGTATCAAAGTATATCAAAGTATATCTAAGTGTATCAAAGTGTATCAAAGTATATCTAAGTGTATCAAAGTATATCTAAAGGTGTCAAAGTATATCTAAGTGTATCAAAGTATATCTAAGGGTGTCAAAGTATATCAAAGTATATCAAAGTATATCTAAGTGTATCAAAGTGTATCAAAGTATATCAAAGTATATCTAAAAGTATCAAAGTATATCTAAATGTATCAAAATGTATCAAAGTATATCTAAGTGTATCAAAGTATATCTAATTGTATCAAAGTTTATCTAAGTGTATCAAAGTGTATCAAAGTGTATCTAAGTGTATCAAATTATATCTAAGTGTATCAAAGTTTATCTAAGTGTATCAAAGTATATCAAAGTATATCTAAGTGTATTAAAGTATATCTAAGTGTATCAAAGATTATCTAAGTGTATCAAAGTGTATCAAAGTATATCAAAGTATATCTAAGTGTATCAAAGTATATCTAAATGTATCAAAATGTATCAAAGTATATCTAAGTGTATCAAAGTTTATATAAGTGTATCAAAGTATATCAAAGTATATCTAAGTGTATCAAAGTATATCTAAGTGTATCAAAGTATATCTAAGTGTATCAAAGTATATCTAAGTGTACCAAAGTATATATAAGTGTATCAAAATGTATCAAAGTATATTAGAGAGTATCAAAGTATATCTAAGTGTATCTAGGTGTATCAAAGTATATCTAAGTGTATCAAAGTGTATCTAAGTATCTCTAAGTGTATCAAAGTGTATCTAAGTATATCAAAGTGTATCAAAGTATATCTAAGTGTATTAAAGTATATCTAAGTGCATCAAAGTATATCAAAGTATATCTAAGTGTATCAAAGTATATCTAAGTGTATCAAAGTATATCTAAATGTATCAAAATGTATCAAAGTATATCAAAGTGTATCAAAGTATATCTAAGTGTATCAAAGTTTATATAAGTGTATCAAAATATATCAAAGTATATCTAAGTGTATCAAAGTATATCTAAATGTATCAAAATGTATCAAAGTATATCTAAGTGTATCAAACTATATCTAAGTGTATCAAAGTTTATCTAAGTGTATCAAATTATATCAAAGTATATCTAAGTGTATCAAAGTGTATCTAAGTGTATCTAAGTGTATAAAATTATATCTAAGTGTATCAAAGTTTATCTAAGTGTATCAAAGTATATCAAAGTATATCTAAGTGTATCAAAGTATATCTAAGTGTATCAAAGTATATCTAAGTGTATCAAAGTATATATAAGTGTATCAAAATGTATCAAAGTATATTTAAGAGTATCAAAGTATATCTAAATATATCTAAGTGTATCACCTAATATCTAAGTGTATCAAAGTGTATTAAAGTATATCAAAGTGTATCAAAGTATATCTAAGTGTATCAAAGTATATCTAAGTGTATCTAGGTGTATCAAAGTATATCTAAGTGTATCAAAGCGTATCTAAGTATATCAAAGTGTATCAAAGTATATCTAAGTGTATCAAAGTATATCTAAGTGTATCAAAGCGTATCTAAGTATATCAAAGTGTATCAAAGTATATCTAAGTGTATCAAAGTATATCTAAGTGTATCAAAGTATATCTAAGTGTATCAAAGTATATATAAGTGTATCAAAATATATCAAAGTATATCTAAGTGTATCAAAGTATATCTAAATGTACCAAAGTATATATAAGTGTATCAACGAATATCAAAGTGTATGAAAGTATATCAAAGTGTATAAAAGTATATCTAAGTGTATCAAAGTATATCAAAGTATATCTAAGTGTATCAAAGTGTATCAAAGTATATCTAAGTGTATCAAAGTATATCTAAGGGTGTCAAAGTATATCTAAGTGTATAAAAGTAAATCTAAGTGTATCAAAGTAAATCTAAGTGTATCAAAGTATATCAAAGTATATCTAAGTGTATCAAAGTATATCTAAATGTATCAAAATGTTTTAAAGTGTATCTAAGTGTATCAAAGTATATCTAAGTGTATCAAAGTGTATCAAAGTTTATCTAAGTGTATCAAAGTGTATCAAAGTATATCTAAGTGTATCAAAGTATATCTAAATGTATCAAAATGTATCAAAGTGTATCTAAGTGTATCAAAGTATAACTAAGTGTATCAAAGTTTATATAAGTGTATCAAAATATATCAAAGTATATCTAAGTGTATCAAAGTATATCTAAATGTATCAAAATGTATCAAAGTATATCTAAGTGTATCAAAGTATATCTAAGTGTATCAAAGTTTATCTAAGTGTATCAAAGTGTATCAAATTATATCAAAGTATATCTAAGTGTATCAAAGTGTATCTAAGTGTATCAAAGTGTATCTAAGTGTATCTAAGTGTATCAAAGTTTATCTAAGTGTATCAAAGTATATCAAAGTATATCTAAGTGTATCAAAGTATATCTAAGTGTATCAAAGTATATCTAAGTATATCAAAGTATATATAAGTGTATCAAAATGTATCAAAGTATATTTAAGAGTATCAAAGTATATCTAAATATATCTAAGTGTATCACCTAATATCTAAGTGTATCAAAGTGTATTAAAGTATATCAAAGTGTATCAAAGTATATCAAAGTGTATCAAAGTATATCTAAGTGTATCAAAGTATATCTAAGTGTATCAAAGTATATCTAAATATATCTAAGTGTATCAACTAATATCTAAGTGTATCAAAGTGTATTAAAGTATATCAAAGTGTATTAAAGTATATCAAAGTGTATCGAAGTATATCTTAGTGTATCAAAGTATATCAAAGTATATCTAAGTGTATCAAAGTATATCAAAGTATATCAATGTGTATCAAATTATATCAAAGTATATCTAAATGTATCAAAGTGTATCAAAGTATATCTAAGTGTATTAAAGTATATCTAAGTGCATCAAAGTATATCAAAGTATATCTAAGTGTATCAAAGTATATCTAAGTGTATCAAAGTATATCTAAATGTATCAAAATGTATCAAAGTATATCTAAGTGTATCAAAGTATATCTAAGTGTATCAAAGTTTATCTAAGTGTATCAAAGTGTATCAAAGTATATCAAAGTATATCTAAGTGTATCAAACTATATCTAATTGTATCAAAATGTATCAAAGTATATCTAAGTGTATCAAAGTATATCTAAGTGTATCTAAGTGTATGAAAGTATAACTAAGTGTATCAAAATTTATCTAAGTTTATCAAAGTATATCTAAGTGTATCAAAGTATATCTAAGTGTATCAAAGTATATCTAAGTGTATCAAAGTATATCTAAGTGTATCAAAGTATATCTAAGTGTATCAAAGTTTATCTAAGTGTATCAAAGTGTATCAAAGTGTATCAAAGTATATCAAAGTTTATCTAAGTGTATCAAAGTGTATCAAAGTATATCTAAGGGTGTCAAAGTATATCAAAGTATATCTAAGTGTATCAAAGTATATCTAAGTGTATCAAAGTATATCTAAGTGTATCAAAGTTTATCTAAGTGTATCAAAGTATATCAAAGTATATCTAAGTGTATCAAAGTATATCTAAATGTATCAAAATTCATCAAAGTATATCTAAGTGTATCAAAGTATATCTAAGTGTATCAATGTTTATCTAAGTGTATTAAAGTGTATCAAAGTGTATCAAAGTATATCTAAGTGTATCTAAGTGTATCTAAGTATATCAAAGTATATCTAAGTGTATCAAAATTTATCTAAGTGTATCAAAGTGTATCAAAGTATATCAAAGTATATCTAAGTGTATCAAAGAATATCTAAGTGTATCAAAGTATATATAAGTGTATCAAAATTTATCAAAGTATATTTAAGAGTATCAAAGTATATCTAAATATATCTAAGTGTATCAAAGTATATATAAGTGTTTAAAAATGTATCAAAGTATATTTAAGAGTATCAAAGTATATCTAAATATATCTAAGTGTATCAAAGTATATCTAAGTGTATCAAAGTATATCTAAGTGTATCAAAGTATATCTAAGTGTATTAAAGTATATCTAAGTGTATCAAAGTGTATCTAATTGTATCTAAGTGTATCAAAGTATATCTAAGTGTATCTAGGTGTATCAAAGTATATCTAAATGTATCAAAATGTATCAAAGTATATCTAAGTGTATCTAAGTGTATCTAAGTATATCAAAGTATATCTAAGTGTATCAAAATTTATCTAAGTGTATCAAAGTGTATCAAAGTATATCAAAGTATATCTAAGTGTATCAAAGTATATCTAAGTGTATCAAAGTATATCTAAGTGTATCAAAGCGTATCTAAGTATATCAAAGTGTATCAAAGTATATCTAAGTGTATCAAAGTATATCTAAGTGTATCAAAGTATATCTAAATATATCTAAGTGTATCAAAGTGTATTAAAGTATATCAAAGTGTATCGAAGTATATCTTAGTGTATCAAAGTATATCAAAGTATATCTAAGTGTATCAAAGTATATCAAAGTATATCAATGTGTATCAAATTATATCAAAGTATATCTAAGTGTATCAAAGTGTATCAAAGTATATCTAAGTGTATTAAAGTATATCTAAGTGCATCAAAGTATATCAAAGTATATCTAAGTGTATCAAAGTATATCTAAGTGTTTCAAAGTGTATCTAAGTGTATCTAAGTGTATCAAATTATATCTAAGTGTATCAAAGTATATCTAAGTGTATCAAAGTATATCTAAGTGTTTCAAAGTGTATCTAAGTGTATCTAAGTGTATCAAATTATATCTAAGTGTATCAAAGTTTATCTAAGTGTATCAAAGTGTATCAAAGTGTATCAAAGTATATCTAAGTGTATCAAAGTATATCTAAGTGTATCAAAGTATATATAAGTGTATCAAAATGTATCAAAGTATATTTAAGAGTATCAAAGTATATCTAAATATATCTAAGTGTATCAAAGTGTATCAAAGTATATCAAAGTGTATCAAAGTATATCTAAGTGTATCTAAGTGTGTCAAAGTATATCTAAGTGTATCTAAGTGTATCAAAGTATATCTAAGTGTATCAAAGTGTATCTAAGTATATCAAAGTGTATCAAAGTATATCTAAATGTATCTAAGTATGTCAAAGTATATATAAGTGTATCAAAGAATATCTAAGTGTATAAAAGTGTATCAAAGTATATCTAAGTGTATCAAAGTATATCTAAGGGTGTCAAAGTATATCTAAGTGTATCAAAGTATATCTAAGGGTGTCAAAGTATATCAAAGTATATCTAAGTGTATCAAAGTATATCTAAATGTATTAAAATGTATCAAAGTATATCTAAGTGTATCAAAGTATATCAAAGTATATCTAAGTGTATCAAAGTGTATCAAAGTATATCTAAGTGTATCAAAGTATATCTAAAGGTGTCAAAGTATATCTAAGTGTATCAAAGTATATCTAAGGGTGTCAAAGTATATCAAAGTATATCAAAGTATATCTAAGTGTATCAAAGTGTATCAAAGTATATCAAAGTATATCTAAAAGTATCAAAGTATATCTAAATGTATCAAAATGTATCAAAGTATATCTAAGTGTATCAAAGTATATCTAATTGTATCAAAGTTTATCTAAGTGTATCAAAGTGTATCAAATTATATCAAAGTATATCTAAGTGTATCAAAGTGTATCAAAGTGTATCTAAGTGTATCAAATTATATCTAAGTGTATCAAAGTTTATCTAAGTGTATCAAAGTATATCAAAGTATATCTAAGTGTATTAAAGTATATCTAAGTGTATCAAAGTTTATCTAAATGTATCAAAGTGTATCAAAGTATATCAAAGTATATCTAAGTGTATCAAAGTATATCTAAATGTATCAAAATGTATCAAAGTATATCTAAGTGTATCAAAGTTTATCTAAGTGTATCAAAGTATATCAAAGTATATCTAAGTGTATCAAAGTATATCTAAGTGTATCAAAGTATATCTAAGTGTATCAAAGTATATCTAAGTGTATCAAAGTATATATAAGTGTATCAAAATGTATCAAAGTATATTAGAGAGTATCAAAGTATATCTAAATATATCTAAGTGTATCAACTAATATCTAATTGTATCAAAGTGTATTAAAGTATATCAAAGTGTATCAAAGTATATCTAAGTGTATCAAAGTATATCTAAGTGTATCTAGGTGTATCAAAGTATATCTAAGTGTATCAAAGTGTATCTAAGTATCTCTAAGTGTATCAAAGTGTATCTAAGTATATCAAAGTGTATCAAAGTATATCTAAGTGTATCAAAGTATATCTAAGTGTATCAAAGTGTATCAAAGTATATTAAAGTGTATCAAAGTATATCTAAGTGTATCAAAGTAAATCTAAGTGTATCAAAAAATATCAAAGTATATCTAAGTGTATCAAAGTATATCAAAGTATATCAATGTGTATCAAAGTATATCAAAGTATATCTAAGTGTATCAAAGTGTATCAAAGTATATCTAAGTGTATTAAAGTATATCTAAGTGCATCAAAGTATATCAAAGTATATCTAAGTGTATCAAAGTATATCTAAGTGTATCAAAGTATATCTAAATGTATCAAAATGTATCAAAGTATATCAAAGTGTATCAAAGTATATCTAAGTGTATCAAAGTTTATCTAAGTGTATCAAAGTGTATCAAAGTATATCAAAGTATATCAAAGTATATCTAAGTGTATCAAAGTATATCAAAGTATATCTAAGTGTATCAAAGTGTATCAAAGTATATCTAAGTGTATCAAAGTATATCTAAGGGTGTCAAAGTATATCTAAGTGTATAAAAGTAAATCTAAGTGTATCAAAGTAAATCTAAGTGTATCAAAGTATATCAAAGTATATCTAAGTGTATCAAAGTATATCTAAATGTATCAAAATGTTTTAAAGTGTATCTAAGTGTATCAAAGTATATCTAAGTGTAT
This sequence comes from Macrosteles quadrilineatus, assembly GCF_028750875.1. NCBI lineage: Eukaryota > Metazoa > Arthropoda > Insecta > Hemiptera > Cicadellidae > Macrosteles > Macrosteles quadrilineatus. Next base: position 367,283 of record NW_026542619.1, on the reverse strand, counting down.
CAAAGTGTATCAAAGTTTATCTAAGTGTATCAAAGTGTATCAAAGTATATCTAAGTGTATCAAAGTATATCTAAATGTATCAAAATGTATCAAAGTGTATCTAAGTGTATCAAAGTATAACTAAGTGTATCAAAGTTTATATAAGTGTATCAAAATATATCAAAGTATATCTAAGTGTATCAAAGTATATCTAAATGTATCAAAATGTATCAAAGTATATCTAAGTGTATCAAAGTATATCTAAGTGTATCAAAGTTTATCTAAGTGTATCAAAGTGTATCAAATTATATCAAAGTATATCTAAGTGTATCAAAGTGTATCTAAGTGTATCTAAGTGTATCAAATAATATCTAAGTGTATCAAAGTTTATCTAAGTGTATCAAAGTATATCAAAGTATATCTAAGTGTATCAAAGTATATCTAAGTGTATCAAAGTATATCTAAGTATATCAAAGTATATATAAGTGTATCAAAATGTATCAAAGTATATTTAAGAGTATCAAAGTATATCTAAATATATCTAAGTGTATCACCTAATATCTAAGTGTATCAAAGTGTATTAAAGTATATCAAAGTGTATCAAAGTATATCAAAGTGTATCAAAGTATATCTAAGTGTATCAAAGTATATCTAAGTGTATCAAAGTATATCTAAATATATCTAAGTGTATCAACTAATATCTAAGTGTATCAAAGTGTATTAAAGTATATCAAAGTGTATTAAAGTATATCAAAGTGTATCGAAGTATATCTTAGTGTATCAAAGTATATCAAAGTATATCTAAGTGTATCAAAGTATATCAAAGTATATCAATGTGTATCAAATTATATCAAAGTATATCTAAATGTATCAAAGTGTATCAAAGTATATCTAAGTGTATTAAAGTATATCTAAGTGCATCAAAGTATATCAAAGTATATCTAAGTGTATCAAAGTATATCTAAGTGTATCAAAGTATATCTAAATGTATCAAAATGTATCAAAGTATATCTAAGTGTATCAAAGTATATCTAAGTGTATCAAAGTTTATCTAAGTGTATCAAAGTGTATCAAAGTATATCAAAGTATATCTAAGTGTATCAAACTATATCTAATTGTATCAAAATGTATCAAAGTATATCTAAGTGTATCAAAGTATATCTAAGTGTATCTAAGTGTATGAAAGTATAACTAAGTGTATCAAAGTTTATCTAAGTTTATCAAAGTATATCTAAGTGTATCAAAGTATATCTAAGTGTATCAAAGTATATCTAAGTGTATCAAAGTATATCTAAGTGTATCAAAGTATATCTAAGTGTATCAAAGTTTATCTAAGTGTATCAAAGTGTATCAAAGTGTATCAAAGTATATCAAAGTTTATCTAAGTTTATCTAAGTGTATCAAAGTGTATCAAAGTATATCTAAGGGTGTCAAAGTATATCAAAGTATATCTAAGTGTATCAAAGTATATCTAAGTGTATCAAAGTATATCTAAGTGTATCAAAGTTTATCTAAGTGTATCAAAGTATATCAAAGTATATTTAAGTGTATCAAAGTATATCTAAATGTATCAAAATGTATCAAAGTATATCTAAGTGTATCAAAGTATATCTAAGTGTATCAATGTTTATCTAAGTGTATTAAAGTGTATCAAAGTGTATCAAAGTATATCTAAGTGTATCTAAGTGTATCTAAGTATATCAAAGTATATCTAAGTGTATCAAAATTTATCTAAGTGTATCAAAGTGTATCAAAGTATATCAAAGTATATCTAAGTGTATCAAAGAATATCTAAGTGTATCAAAGTATATATAAGTGTATCAAAATTTATCAAAGTATATTTAAGAGTATCAAAGTATATCTAAATATATCTAAGTGTATCAAAGTATATATAAGTGTTTAAAAATGTATCAAAGTATATTTAAGAGTATCAAAGTATATCTAAATATATCTAAGTGTATCAAAGTATATCTAAGTGTATCAAAGTATATCTAAGTGTATCAAAGTATATCTAAGTGTATTAAAGTATATCTAAGTGTATCAAAGTGTATCTAAGTGTATCTAAGTGTATCAAAGTATATCTAAGTGTATCTAGGTGTATCAAAGTATATCTAAATGTATCAAAATGTATCAAAGTATATCTAAGTGTATCAAAGTATATCTAAGTGTATCAAAGTATATCTAAGTGTATCAAAGCGTATCTAAGTATATCAAAGTGTATCAAAGTATATCTAAGTGTATCAAAGTATATCTAAGTGTATCAAAGTATATCTAAATATATCTAAGTGTATCAACTAATATCTAAGTGTATCAAAGTGTATTAAAGTATATCAAAGTGTATTAAAGTATATCAAAGTGTATCGAAGTATATCTTAGTGTATCAAAGTATATCAAAGTATATCTAAGTGTATCAAAGTATATCAAAGTATATCAACGTGTATCAAATTATATCAAAGTATATCTAAGTGTATCAAAGTGTATCAAAGTATATCTAAGTGTATTAAAGTATATCTAAGTGCATCAAAGTATATCAAAGTATATCTAAGTGTATCAAAGTATATCTAAGTGTTTCAAAGTGTATCTAAGTGTATCTAAGTGTATCAAATTATATCTAAGTGTATCAAAGTATATCTAAGTGTATCAAAGTATATCTAAGTGTTTCAAAGTGTATCTAAGTGTATCAAATTATATCTAAGTGTATCAAAGTTTATCTAAGTGTATCAAAGTGTATCAAAGTATATCAAAGTATATCTAAGTGTATCAAAGTATATCTAAGTGTATCAAAGTATATATAAGTGTATCAAAATGTATCAAAGTATATTTAAGAGTATCAAAGTATATCTAAATATATCTAAGTGTATCAAAGTGTATCAAAGTATATCAAAGTGTATCAAAGTATATCTAAGTGTATCTAAGTGTGTCAAAGTATATCTAAGTGTATCTAAGTGTATCAAAGTATATCTAAGTGTATCAAAGTGTATCTAAGTATATCAAAGTGTATCAAAGTATATCTAAATGTATCTAAGTATGTCAAAGTATATATAAGTGTATCAAAGAATATCTAAGTGTATAAAAGTGTATCAAAGTATATCTAAGTGTATCAAAGTATATCTAAGGGTGTCAAAGTATATCTACGTGTATCAAAGTATATCTAAGGGTGTCAAAGTATATCAAAGTATATCTAAGTGTATCAAAGTATATCTAAATGTATTAAAATGTATCAAAGTATATCTAAGTGTATCAAAGTATATCAAAGTATATCTAAGTGTATCAAAGTGTATCAAAGTATATCTAAGTGTATCAAAGTATATCTAAAGGTGTCAAAGTATATCTAAGTGTATCAAAGTATATCTAAGGGTGTCAAAGTATATCAAAGTATATCAAAGTATATCTAAGTGTATCAAAGTGTATCAAAGTATATCAAAGTATATCTAAAAGTATCAAAGTATATCTAAATGTATCAAAATGTATCAAAGTATATCTAAGTGTATCAAAGTATATCTAATTGTATCAAAGTTTATCTAAGTGTATCAAAGTGTATCAAATTATATCAAAGTATATCTAAGTGTATCAAAGTGTATCTAAGTGTATCAAATTATATCTAAGTGTATCAAAGTTTATCTAAGTGTATCAAAGTATATCAAAGTATATCTAAGTGTATTAAAGTATATCTAAGTGTATCAAAGTTTATCTAAGTGTATCAAAGTGTATCAAAGTATATCTAAGTGTATCAAAGTATATCTAAATGTATCAAAATGTATCAAAGTATATCTAAGTGTATCAAAGTTTATCTAAGTGTATCAAAGTATATCAAAGTATATCTAAGTGTATCAAAGTATATCTAAGTGTATCAAAGTATATCTAAGTGTATCAAAGTATATCTAAGTGTATCAAAGTATATATAAGTGTATCAAAATGTATCAAAGTATATTAGAGAGTATCAAAGTATATCTAAATATATCTAAGTGTATCAACTAATATCTAATTGTATCAAAGTGTATTAAAGTATATCAAAGTGTATCAAAGTATATCTAAGTGTATCAAAGTATATCTAAGTGTATCTAGGTGTATCAAAGTATATCTAAGTGTATCAAAGTGTATCTAAGTATCTCTAAGTGTATCTAAGTGTATCTAAGTATATCAAAGTGTATCAAAGTATATCTAAGTGTATCAAAGTATATCTAAGTGTATCAAAGTGTATCAAAGTATATTAAAGTGTATCAAAGTATATCTAAGTGTATCAAAGTAAATCTAAGTGTATCAAAAAATATCAAAGTATATCTAAGTGTATCAAAGTATATCAAAGTATATCAATGTGTATCAAAGTATATCAAAGTATATCTAAGTGTATCAAAGTGTATCAAAGTATATCTAAGTGTATTAAAGTATATCTAAGTGCATCAAAGTATATCAAAGTATATCTAAGTGTATCAAAGTATATCTAAGTGTATCAAAGTATATCTAAATGTATCAAAATGTATCAAAGTATATCAAAGTGTATCAAAGTATATCTAAGTGTATCAAAGTTTATCTAAGTGTATCAAAGTGTATCAAAGTATATCAAAGTATATCAAAGTATATCTAAGTGTATCAAAGTATACCTAAATGTATCAAAATGTATCAAAGTATATCTAAGTGTATCAAAGTATATCTAAGTGTATCAAAATGTATCAAAGTATATCAAAGTATATCTAAGTGTATCAAAGTATATCTAATTGTATCAAAGTATATCTAAGTGTATCAAAGTATATCTAAGTGTATCAAAGTATAACTAAGTGTATCAAGGTTTATCTAAGTGTATCAAAGTATATCTAAGTGTATCAAAGTATATCTAAGTGTATCAAAGTATATCTAAGTGTATCAAAGTATATCTAAGTGTATCAAAGTATATCTAAGTGTATCAAAGTTTATCTAAGTGTATCAAAGTGTATCAAAGTATATCAAAAATTATCTAAGTGTATCAAAGTGTATCAAAGTATATCTAAGGGTGTCAAAGTATATCAAAGTATATCTAAGTGTATCAAAGTATATCCAAGTGTATCAAATTAAATCTAAGTGTATCAAAGTTTATCTAAGTGTATCAAAGTGTATCAAAGTATATCAAAGTGTATCAAAGTGTATCAAAGTATATCTAAGTGTATCAAAATTTATCTAAGTGTATCAAAGTGTATCAAAGTATATCAAAGTATATCTAAGTGTATCAAAGTATATCTAAGTGTACCAAAGTATATATAAGTGTATCAAAATGTATCAAAGTATATTTAAGAGTATCAAAGTATATCTAAATATATCTAAGTGTATCAAAGTATATATAAGTGTTTAAAAATGTATCAAAGTATATTTAAGAGTATCAAAGTATATCTAAATATATCTAAGTTTATCAAAGTATATCTAAGTGTATCAAAGTATATATAAGTGTTTAAAAGTATATCTAAGTGTATTAAAGTATATCTAAGTGTATCAAAGTTTATCTAAGTGTATCAAAGTGTATCAAATTATATCAAAGTATATCTAAGTGTATCAAAGTGTATCTAAGTGTATCTAAGTGTATCATATTATATCTAAGTGTATCAAAGTTTATCTAAGTGTATCAAAGTGTATCAAAGTATATCAAAGTATATCTAAGTGTATCAAAGTATATATAAGTGTATCAAAATGTATCAAAGTATATTTAAAAGTATCAAAGCATATCTAAATATATCTAAGTGTATCAAAGTGTATCAAAGTATATCAAAGTGTATCAAAGTATATCTAAGTGTATCTAAGTATATCTAAGTGTATCAAAGTATATCTAAGTGTATCTAAGTGTATCAAAGTATATCTAAGTGTATCAAAGTGTATCAAAGTATATCTAAGTGTATCAAAGTATATCTAAAGGTGTCAAAGTATATCTAAGTGTACCAAAGTATATCTAAGGGTGTCAAAGTATATCAAAGTATATCTAAGTGTATCAAAGTATGTCTAAGTGTATCAAAGTATATCTAAGTGTATCAAAGTTTATCTTAGTGTATCAAAGTTTATCTTAGTGTATCAAAGTGTATCAAAGTATATCAAAGTATATCTAAGTGTATCAAAGTGTATCAAAGTATATCAAAGTATATCTAAGTGTATCAAAGTATATCTAAATGTTTTAAAATGTATCAAAGTATATCTAAGTGTATCAAAGTATATCTAATTGTATCAAAGTTTATCTAAGTGTATCAAAGTGTATCAAATTATATCAAAGTATATCTAAGTGTATCAAAGTGTATCAAAGTATATCTAAGTGTATCAAATTATATCTAAGTGTATCAAAGTTTATCTAAGTGTATCAAAGTATATCAAAGTATATCTAAGTGTATCAAAGTATATCTAAGTGTATCAAAGTTTATCTAAGTGTATCAAAGTGTATCAAAGTATATCAAAGTATATCTAAATGTATCAAAATGTATCAAAGTATATCTAAGTGTATCAAAGTTTATCTAAGTGTATCAAAGTATATCTAAGTATATCTAAGTGTATCAAAGTATATCTAAGTGTATCAAAGTATATCTAAGTGTATCAAAGTATATATAAGTGTATCAAAATGTATCAAAGTATATTAGAGAGTATCAAAGTATATCTAAATATATCTAAGTGTATCAACTAATATCTAATTGTATTAAAGTGTATTAAAGTATATCAAAGTGTATCAAAGTATATCTAAGTGTATCAAAGTATATCTAATTGTATCTAGGTGTATCAAAGTATATCTAAGTGTATCAAAGTGTATTTAAGTATATCTAATTGTATCAAAGTTTATCTAAGTATATCAAAGTGTATCAAAGTATATCTAAGTGTATCAAAGTATATCTAAGGGTATCAAAGTGTATCAAAGTATATTAAAGTGTATCAAAGTATATCTAAGTGTATCAAAGTAAATCTAAGTGTATCAAAAAATATCAAAGTATATCAAAGTGTATCAAAGTATATCAAAGTATATCAATGTGTATCAAAGTATATCAAAGTATATCTAAGTGTATCAAAGTGTATCAAAGTATATCTAAGTGTATCAAAGTATATCTAAATGTATCAAAATGTATCAAAGTATATCAAAGTGTATCAAAGTATATCTAAGTGTATCAAAAATTATCTAAGTGTATCAAAGTGTATCAAAGTATATCAAAGTATATCAAAGTATATCTAAGTGTATCAAAGTATACCTAAATGTATCAAAATGTATCAAAGTATATCTAGGTGTATCAAAGTATATCTAAGTGTATCAAAGTTTATCTAAGTGTATCAAAGTGTATCAAAGTATATCAAAGTATATCTAAGTGTATCAAAGTATATCTAATTGTATCAAAATGTATCAAAGTATATCTAAGTGTATCAAAGTATATCTAAGTGTATCAAAGTATAACTAAGTGTATCAAAGTTTATCTAAGTGTATCAAAGTATATCTAAGTGTATCAAAGTATATCTAAGTGTATCAAAGTATATCTAAGTGTATCAAAGTATATCTAAGTGTATCAAAGTATATCTAAGTGTATCAAAGTTTATCTAAGTGTATCAAAGTGTATCAAAGTATATCAAAGTTTATCTAAGTGTATCAAAGTATATCTAAGTGTATCAAAATATATCTAAGTGTATCAAAGTATATCTAAGTGTATTAAAGTATATCTAAGTGTATCAAAGTTTATCTAAGTGTATCAAAGTGTATCAAATTATATCAAAGTATATCTAAGTGTATCAAAGTGTATCTAGGTGTATCTAAGTGTATCATATTATATCTAAGTGTATCAAAGTTAATCTAAGTGTATCAAAGTGTATCAAAGTATATCAAAGTATATCTAAGTGTATCAAAGTATATATAAGTGTATCAAAATGTATCAAAGTATATTTAAGAGTATCAAAGTATATCTAAATATATCTAAGTGTATCAAAGTGTATCAAAGTATATCAAAGTGTATCAAAGTATATCTCAGTGTATCTAAGTATATCTAAGTGTATCAAAGTATATCTAAGTGTATGTAAGTGTATCAAAGTATATCTAAGTGTATCAAAGTGTATCAAAGTATATCTAAGTGTATCAAAGTATATCTAAAGGTGTCAAAGTATATCTAAGTGTATCAAAGTATATCTAAGGGTGTCAAAGTATATCAAAGTATATCTAAGTGTATCAAAGTATGTCTAAGTGTATCAAAGTATATCTAAGTGTATCAAAGTTTATCTTAGTGTATCAAAGTGTATCAAAGTATATCAAAGTATATCTAAGTGTATCAAAGTGTATCAAAGTATATCAAAGTATATCTAAGTGTATCAAAGTATATCTAAGTGTATCAAAATATATCTAATTGTATCAAAGTTTATCTAAGTGTATCAAAGTGTATCAAATTATATCAAAGTATATCTAAGTGTATCAAAGTGTATCAAAGTATATCTAAGTGTATCAAATTATATCTAAGTGTATCAAAGTTTATCTAAGTGTATCAAAGTATATCAAAGTATATCTAAGTGTATCAAAGTATATCTAAGTGTATCAAAGTATATCTAAGTGTATCAAAGTATATATAAGTGTATCAAAATGTATCAAAGTATATTAGAGAGTATAAAAGTATATCTAAATATATCTAAGTGTATCAACTAATATCTAATTGTATTAAAGTGTATTAATGTATATCAAAGTGTATCAAAGTATATCTAAGTGTATCAAAGTATATCTAATTGTATCTAGGTGTATCAAAGTATATTAAAGTGTATCAAAGTGTATCTAAGTATATCTAAATGTATCAAAGTTTATCTAAGTATATCAAAGTGTATCAAAGTATATCTAAGTGTATCAAAGTATATCTAAGTGTATCAAAGTGTATCAAAGTATATTAAAGTGTATCAAAGTATATCTAAGTGTATCAAAGTATATCTAATTGTATCAAAATGTATCAAAGTATATCTAAGTGTATCAAAGTATATCTAAGTGTATCAAAGTATAACTAAGTGTATCAAAGTTTATCTAAGTGTATCAAAGTATATCTAAGTGTATCAAAGTTTATCTAAGTGTATCAAAGTGTATCAAAGTATATCAAAGTTTATCTAAGTGTATCAAAGTGTATCAAAGTATATCTAAGGGTCTCAAAGTATATCAAAGTATATCTAAGTGTATCAAAGTATATCTAAGTGTATCAAAGTATATCTAAGTGTATCTAGGTGTATCAAAGTATATCTAAGTGTATCAAAGCGTATCTAAGTATATCAAAGTGTATCAAAGTATATCTAAGTGTATCAAAGTATATCTAAGTGTATCAAAGCGTATCTAAGTATATCAAAGTGTATCAAAGTATATCTAAGTGTATCAAAGTATATCTAAGTGTATCAAAGTATATCTAAGTGTATCAAAGTATATATAAGTGTATCAAAATATATCAAAGTATATCTAAGTGTATCAAAGTAATCTAAATGTACCAAAGTATATATAAGTGTATCAACGAATATCAAAGTGTATGAAAGTATATCAAAGTGTATAAAAGTATATCTAAGTGTATCAAAGTATATCAAAGTATATCTAAGTGTATCAAAGTGTATCAAAGTATATCTAAGTGTATCAAAGTATATCTAAGTGTATCAAAGTATATCTAAGTGTATCAAAGCGTATCTAAGTATATCAAAGTGTATCAAAGTATATCTAAGTGTATCAAAGTATATCTAAGTGTATCAAAGTATATCTAAGTGTATCAAAGTATATATAAGTGTATCAAAATATATCAAAGTATATCTAAGTGTATCAAAGTATATCTAAATGTACCAAAGTATATATAAGTGTATCAACGAATATCAAAGTGTATGAAAGTATATCAAAGTGTATAAAAGTATATCTAAGTGTATCAAAGTATATCAAAGTATATCTAAGTGTATCAAAGTGTATCAAAGTAAATCTAAGTGTATCAAAGTATATCAAAGTATATCTAAGTGTATCAAAGTATATCTAAATGTATCAAAATGTTTTAAAGTGTATCTAAGTGTATCAAAGTATATCTAAGTGTATCAAAGTGTATCAAAGTTTATCTAAGTGTATCAAAGTGTATCAAAGTATATCTAAGTGTATCAAAGTATATCTAAATGTATCAAAATGTATCAAAGTGTATCTAAGTGTATCAAAGTTTATATAAGTGTATCAAAATATATCAAAGTATATCTAAGTGTATCAAAGTATATCTAAATGTATCAAAATGTATCAAAGTATATCTAAGTGTATCAAAGTATATCTAAGTGTATCAAAGTTTATCTAAGTGTATCAAAGTGTATCAAATTATATCAAAGTATATCTAAGTGTATCAAAGTGTATCTAAGTGTATCTAAGTGTATCAAATAATATCTAAGTGTATCAAAGTTTATCTAAGTGTATCAAAGTATATCAAAGTATATCTAAGTGTATCAAAGTATATATAAGTGTATCAAAGTATATCTAAGTATATCAAAGTATATATAAGTGTATCAAAATGTATCAAAGTATATTTAAGAGTATCAAAGTATATCTAAATATATCTAAGTGTATCACCTAATATCTAAGTGTATCAAAGTGTATTAAAGTATATCAAAGTGTATCAAAGTATATCAAAGTGTATCAAAGTATATCTAAGTGTATCAAAGTATATCTAAGTGTATCAAAGTATATCTAAATATATCTAAGTGTATCAACTAATATCTAAGTGTATCAAAGTGTATTAAAGTATATCAAAGTGTATTAAAGTATATCAAAGTGTATCGAAGTATATCTTAGTGTATCAAAGTATATCAAAGTATATCTAAGTGTATCAAAGTATATCAAAGTATATCAATGTGTATCAAATTATATCAAAGTATATCTAAGTGCATCAAAGTGTATCAAAGTATATCTAAGTGTATTAAAGTATATCTAAGTGCATCAAAGTATATCAAAGTATATCTAAGTGTATCAAAGTATATCTAAGTGTATCAAAGTATATCTAAATGTATCAAAATGTATCAAAGTATATCTAAGTGTATCAAAGTATATCTAAGTGTATCAAAGTTTATCTAAGTGTATCAAAGTGTATCAAAGTATATCAAAGTATATCTAAGTGTATCAAACTATATCTAATTGTATCAAAATGTATCAAAGTATATCTAAGTGTATCAAAGTATATCTAAGTGTATCTAAGTGTATGAAAGTATAACTAAGTGTATCAAAGTTTATCTAAGTTTATCAAAGTATATCTAAGTGTATCAAAGTATATCTAAGTGTATCAAAGTATATCTAAGTGTATCAAAGTATATCAAAGTGTATCAAAGTATATCTAAGTGTATCAAAGTTTATCTAAGTGTATCAAAGTGTATCAAAGTATATCAAAGTTTATCTAAGTGTATCAAAGTGTATCAAAGTATATCTAAGGGTGTCAAAGTATATCTAAGTGTATCAAAGTATATCTAAGTGTATCAAAGTATATCTAAGTGTATCAAAGTTTATCTAAGTGTATCAAAGTATATCAAAGTATATCTAAGTGTATCAAAGTATATCTAAATGTATCAAAATGTATCAAAGTATATCTAAGTGTATCAAAGTATATCTAAGTGTATCAATGTTTATCTAAGTGTATTAAAGTGTATCAAAGTGTATCAAAGTATATCTAAGTGTATCTAAGTGTATCTAAGTATATCAAAGTATATCTAAGTGTATCAAAATTTATCTAAGTGTATTAAAGTGTATCAAAGTATATCAAAGTATATCTAAGTGTATCAAAGTATATCTAAGTGTATCAAAGTATATATAAGTGTATCAAAATGTATCAAAGTATATTTAAGAGTATCAAAGTAAATCTAAATATATCTAAGTGTATCAAAGTATATATAAGTGTTTAAAAATGTATCAAAGTATATTTAAGAGTATCAAAGTATATCTAAATATATCTAAGTGTATCAAAGTATATCTAAGTGTATCAAAGTATATCTAAGTGTATCAAAGTATATCTAAGTGTATTAAAGTATATCTAAGTGTATCAAAGTTTATCTAAGTGTATCAAAGTGTATCAAATTATATCAAAGTATATCTAAGTGTTTCAAAGTGTATCTAAGTGTATCTAAGTGTATCAAAGTATATCTAAGTGTATCTAGGTGTATCAAAGTATATCTAAATGTATCAAAATGTATCAAAGTATATCTAAGTGTATCAAAGTATATCTAAGTGTATCAAAGTATATCTAAGTGTATCAAAGCGTATCTAAGTATATCAAAGTGTATTAAAGTATATCTAAGTGTATCAAAGTATATCTAAGTGTATCAAAGTATATCTAAATATATCTAAGTGTATCAACTAATATCTAAGTGTATCAAAGTGTATTAAAGTATATCAAAGTGTATTAAAGTATATCAAAGTGTATCGAAGTATATCTTAGTGTATCAAAGTATATCAAAGTATATCTAAGTGTATCAAAGTATATCAAAGTATATCAATGTGTATCAAATTATATCAAAGTATATCTAAGTGTATCAAAGTGTATCAAAGTATATCTAAGTGTATTAAAGTATATCTAAGTGCATCAAAGTATATCAAAGTATATCTAAGTGTATCAAAGTATATCTAAGTGTTTCAAAGTGTATCTAAGTGTATCTAAGTGTATCAAATTATATCTAAGTGTATCAAAGTTTATCTAAGTGTATCAAAGTGTATCAAAGTATATCAAAGTATATCTAAGTGTATCAAAGTATATCTAAGTGTTTCAAAGTGTATCTAAGTGTATCTAAGTGTATCAAATTATATCTAAGTGTATCAAAGTTTATCTAAGTGTATCAAAGTGTATCAAAGTATATCAAAGTATATCTAAGTGTATCAAAGTATATCTAAGTGTATCAAAGTATATATAAGTGTATCAAAATGTATCAAAGTATATTTAAGAGTATCAAAGTATATCTAAATATATCTAAGTGTATCAAAGTGTATCAAAGTATATCAAAGTGTATCAAAGTATATCTAAGTGTATCTAAGTGTGTCAAAGTATATCTAAGTGTATCTAAGTGTATCAAAGTATATCTAAGTGTATCAAAGTGTATCTAAGTATATCAAAGTGTATCAAAGTATATCTAAATGTATCTAAGTATGTCAAAGTATATATAAGTGTATCAAAGAATATCTAAGTGTATAAAAGTGTATCAAAGTATATCTAAGTGTATCAAAGTATATCTAAGGGTGTCAAAGTATATCAAAGTATATCTAAGTGTATCAAAGTATATCTAAATGTATTAAAATGTATCAAAGTATATCTAAGTGTATCAAAGTATATCAAAGTATATCTAAGTGTATCAAAGTGTATCAAAGTATATCTAAGTGTATCAAAGTATATCTAAAGGTGTCAAAGTATATCTAAGTGTATCAAAGTATATCTAAGGGTGTCAAAGTATATCAAAGTATATCAAAGTATATCTAAGTGTATCAAAGTGTATCAAAGTATATCAAAGTATATCTAAAAGTATCAAAGTATATCTAAATGTATCAAAATGTATCAAAGTATATCTAAGTGTATCAAAGTATATCTAATTGTATCAAAGTTTATCTAAGTGTATCAAAGTGTATCAAATTATATCAAAGTATATCTAAGTGTATCAAAGTTTATCAAAGTGTATCTAAGTGTATCAAATTATATCTAAGTGTATCAAAGTTTATCTAAGTGTATCAAAGTATATCAAAGTATATCTAAGTGTATTAAAGTATATCTAAGTGTATCAAAGTTTATCTAAGTGTATCAAAGTGTATCAAAGTATATCAAAGTATATCTAAGTGTATCAAAGTATATCTAAATGTATCAAAATGTATCAAAGTATATCTAAGTGTATCAAAGTTTATCTAAGTGTATCAAATATATCAAAGTATATCTAAGTGTATCAAAGTATATCTAAGTGTATCAAAGTATATCTAAGTGTATCAAAGTATATCTAAGTGTATCAAAGTATATCTAAGTGTATCAAAGTATATATAAGTGTATCAAAATGTATCAAAGTATATTAGAGAGTATCAAAGTATATCTAAATATATCTAAGTGTATCAACTAATATCTAATTGTATCAAAGTGTATTAAAGTATATCAAAGTGTATCAAAGTATATCTAAGTGTATCAAAGTATATTTAAGTGTATCTAGGTGTATCAAAGTATATCTAAGTGTATCAAAGTGTATCTAAGTATCTCTAAGTGTATCAAAGTGTATCTAAGTATATCAAAGTGTATCAAAGTATATCTAAGTGTATCAAAGTATATCTAAGTGTATCAAAGTGTATCAAAGTATATTAAAGTGTATCAAAGTATATCTAAGTGTATCAAAGTAAATCTAAGTGTATCAAAAAATATCAAAGTATATATAAGTGTATCAAAGTATATCAAAGTATATCAATGTGTATCAAAGTATATCAAAGTATATCTAAGTGTATCAAAGTGTATCAAAGTATATCTAAGTGTATTAAAGTATATCTAAGTGCATCAAAGTATATCAAAGTATATCTAAGTGTATCAAAGTATATCTAAGTGTATCAAAGTAAATCTAAATGTATCAAAATGTATCAAAGTATATCAAAGTGTATCAAAGTATATCTAAGTGTATCAAAGTTTATCTAAGTGTATCAAAGTGTATCAAAGTATATCAAAGTATATCAAAGTATATCTAAGTGTATCAAAGTATACCTAAATGTATCAAAATGTATCAAAGTATATCTAAGTGTATCAAAGTATATCTAAGTGTATCAAAGTGTATCAAAGTATATCAAAGTATATCTAAGTGTATCAAAGTATATCTAATTGTATCAAAGTATATCTAAGTGTATCAAAGTATATCTAAGTGTATCAAAGTATAACTAAGTGTATCAAAGTTTATCTAAGTGTATCAAAGTATATCTAAGTGTATCAAAGTATATCTAAGTGTATCAAAGTATATCTAAGTGTATCAAAGTATATCTAAGTGTATCAAAGTATATCTAAGTGTATCAAAGTTTATCTAAGTGTATCAAAGTGTATCAAAGTATATCAAAGTTTATCTAAGTGTATCAAAGTGTATCAAAGTATATCTAAGGGTGTCAAAGTATATCAAAGTATATCTAAGTGTATCAAAGTATATCCAAGTGTATCAAATTAAATCTAAGTGTATCAAAGTTTATCTAAGTGTATCAAAGTGTATCAAAGTATATCAAAGTGTATCAAAATGTATCAAAGTATATTTAAGAGTATCAAAGTATATCTAAATATATCTAAGTGTATCAAAGTTTATATAAGTGTTTAAAAATGTATCAAAGTATATTTAAGAGGATCAAAGTATATCTAAATATATCTAAGGGTATCAAAGTATATCTAAGTGTATCAAAGTATATATAAGTGTTTTAAAGTATATCTAAGTGTATTAAAGTATATCTAAGTGTATCAAAGTTTATCTAAGTGTATCAAAGTGTATCAAATTATATCAAAGTATATCTAAGTGTATCATATTATATCTAAGTGTATCAAAGTTTATCTAAGTGTATCAAAGTGTATCAAAGTATATCAAAGTATATCTAAGTGTATCAAAGTATATATAAGTGTATCAAAATGTATCAAAGTATATTTAAGAGTATCAAAGCATATCTAAATATATCTAAGTGTATCAAAGTGTATCAAAGTATATCAAAGTGTATCAAGGTATATCTAAGTGTATCTAAGTATATCTAAGTGTATCAAAGTATATCTAAGTGTATCTAAGTGTATCAAAGTATATCTAAGTGTATCAAAGTGTATCAAAGTATATCTAAGTGTATCAAAGTATATCTAAAGGTGTCAAAGTATATCTAAGTGTACCAAAGTATATCTAAGGGTGTCAAAGTATATCAAAGTATATCTAAGTGTATCAAAGTATGTCTAAGTGTATCAAAGTATATCTAAGTGTATCAAAGTTTATCTTAGTGTATCAAAGTTTATCTTAGTGTATCAAAGTGTATCAAAGTATATCAAAGTATATCTAAGTGTATCAAAGTGTATCAAAGTATATCAAAGTATATCTAAGTGTATCAAAGTATATCTAAATGTATCAAAATGTATCAAAGTATATCTAAGTGTATCAAAGTATATCTAATTGTATCAAAGTTTATCTAAGTGTATCAAAGTGTATCAAATTATATCAAAGTATATCTAAGTGTATCAAAGTGTATCAAAGTATATCTAAGTGTATCAAATTATATCTAAGTGTATCAAAGTTTATCTAAGTGTATCAAAGTATATCAAAGTATATCTAAGTGTATCAAAGTATATCTAAGTGTATCAAAGTTTATCTAAGTGTATCAAAGTGTATCAAAGTATATCAAAGTATATCTAAATGTATCAAAATGTATCAAAGTATATCTAAGTGTATCAAAGTTTATCTAAGTGTATCAAAGTATATCTAAGTATATCTAAGTGTATCAAAGTATATCTAAGTGTATCAAAGTATATCTAAGTGTATCAAAGTATATATAAGTGTATCAAAATGTATCAAAGTATATTAGAGAGTATCAAAGTATATCTAAATATATCTAAGTGTATCAACTAATATCTAATTGTATTAAAGTGTATTAAAGTATATCAAAGTGTATCAAAGTATATCTAAGTGTATCAAAGTATATCTAATTGTATCTAGGTGTATCAAAGTATATCTAAGTGTATCAAAGTGTATCTAAGTATATCTAATTGTATCAAAGTTTATCTAAGTATATCAAAGTGTATCAAAGTATATCTAAGTGTATCAAAGTATATCTAAGTGTATCAAAGTGTATCAAAGTATATTAAAGTGTATCAAAGTATATCTAAGTGTATCAAAGTAAATCTAAGTGTATCAAAAAATATCAAAGTATATCTAAGTGTATCAAAGTATATCAAAGTATATCAATGTGTATCAAAGTAAATCAAAGTATATCTAAGTGTATCAAAGTGTATCAAAGTATATCTAAGTGTATCAAAGTATATCTAAATGTATCAAAATGTATCAAAGTATATCAAAGTGTATCAAAGTATATCTAAGTGTATCAAAGTTTATCTAAGTGTATCAAAGTGTATCAAAGTATATCAAAGTATATCAAAGTATATCAAAGTATATCTAAGTGTATCAAAGTATACCTAAATGTATCAAAATGTATCAAAGTATATCTAGGTGTATCAAAGTATATCTAAGTGTATCAAAGTTTATCTAAGTGTATCAAAGTGTATCAAAGTATATCAAAGTATATCTAAGTGTATCAAAGTATATCTAATTGTATCAAAATGTATCAAAGTATATCTAAGTGTATCAAAGTATATCTAAGTGTATCAAAGTATAACTAAATGTATCAAAGTTTATCTAAGTGTATCAAAGTATATCTAAGTGTATCAAAGTATATCTAAGTGTATCAAAGTATATCTAAGTGTATCAAAGTATATCTAAGTGTATCAAAGTTTATCTAAGTGTATCAAAGTGTATCAAAGTATATCAAAGTTTATCTAAGTGTATCAAAGTATATCTAAGTGTATCAAAATATATCTAAGTGTATCAAAGTATATCTAAGTGTATTAAAGTATATCTAAGTGTATCAAAGTTTATCTAAGTGTATCAAAGTGTATCAAATTATATCAAAGTATATCTAAGTGTATCAAAGTGTATCTAGGTGTATCTAAGTGTATCATATTATATCTAAGTGTATCAAAGTTTATCTAAGTGTATCAAAGTGTATCAAAGTATATCAAAGTATATCTAAGTGTATCAAAGTATATATAAGTGTATCAAAATGTATCAAAGTATATTTAAGAGTATCAAAGTATATCTAAATATATCTAAGTGTATCAAAGTGTATCAAAGTATATCAAAGTGTATCAAAGTATATCTCAGTGTATCTAAGTATATCTAAGTGTATCAAAGTATATCTAAGTGTATGTAAGTGTATCAAAGTATATTTAAGTGTATCAAAGTGTATCAAAGTATATCTAAGTGTATCAAAGTATATCTAAAGGTGACAAAGTATATCTAAGTGTATCAAAGTATATCTAAGGGTGTCAAAGTATATCAAAGTATATCTAAGTGTATCAAAGTATGTCTAAGTGTATCAAAGTATATCTAAGTGTATCAAAGTTTATCTTAGTGTATCAAAGTGTATCAAAGTATATCAAAGTATATCTAAGTGTATCAAAGTGTATCAAAGTATATCAAAGTATATCTAAGTGTATCAAAGTATATCTAAGTGTATCAAAGTATATCTAATTGTATCAAAGTTT
The DNA here is from genome assembly GCF_028750875.1 of Macrosteles quadrilineatus. NCBI lineage: Eukaryota > Metazoa > Arthropoda > Insecta > Hemiptera > Cicadellidae > Macrosteles > Macrosteles quadrilineatus. The sequence continues at coordinate 349,107 of NW_026542619.1, read as the reverse complement.
ATCTAAGTGTATCAAAGTGTATCAAATTATATCAAAGTATATCTAAGTGTATCAAAGTGTATCAAAGTATATCTAAGTGTATCAAATTATATCTAAGTGTATCAAAGTTTATCTAAGTGTATCAAAGTATATCAAAGTATATCTAAGTGTATCAAAGTATATCTAAGTGTATCAAAGTTTATCTAAGTGTATCAAAGTGTATCAAAGTATATCAAAGTATATCTAAATGTATCAAAATGTATCAAAGTATATCTAAGTGTATCAAAGTTTATCTAAGTGTATCAAAGTATATCTAAGTATATCTAAGTATATCAAAGTATATCTAAGTGTATCAAAGTATATCTAAGTGTATCAAAGTATATATAAGTGTATCAAAATGTATCAAAGTATATTAGAGAGTATCAAAGTATATCTAAATATATCTAAGTGTATCAACTAATATCTAATTGTATTAAAGTGTATTAAAGTATATCAAAGTGTATCAAAGTATATCTAAGTGTACCAAAGTATATCTAATTGTATCTAGGTGTATCAAAGTATATCTAAGTGTATCAAAGTGTATCTAAGTATATCTAAATGTATCAAAGTTTATCTAAGTATATCAAAGTGTATCAAAGTATATCTAAGTGTATCAAAGTATATCTAAGTGTATCAAAGTGTATCAAAGTATATCAAAGTTTATCTAAGTGTATCAAAGTGTATCAAAGTATATCTAATTGTATCAAAATGTATCAAAGTATATCTAAGTGTATCAAAGTATATCTAAGTGTATCAAAGTATAACTAAGTGTATCAAAGTTTATCTAAGTGTATCAAAGTATATCTAAGTGTATCAAAGTTTATCTAAGTGTATCAAAGTGTATCAAAGTATATCAAAGTTTATCTAAGTGTATCAAAGTGTATCAAAGTATATCTAAGGGTGTCAAAGTATATCAAAGTATATCTAAGTGTATCAAAGTATATCTAAGTGTATCAAAGTAAATCTAAGTGTATCAAAGTTTATCTAAGTGTATCAAAGTGTATCAAAGTATATCTAAGTGTATTAAAGTTTATCTAAGTGTATCAAAGTGTATCAAAGTATATCAATGTGTATCAAAGTATATCAAAGTATATCTAAGTGTATCAAAGTGTATCAAAGTATATCTAAGTGTATTAAAGTTTATCTAAGTGTATCAAAGTGTATCAAAGTATATCAAAGTATATCAAAGTATATCTAAGTGTATCAAAGTATACCTAAATGTATCAAAATGTATCAAAGTATATCTAGGTGTATCAAAGTATATCTAAGTGTATCAAAGTTTATCTAAGTGTATCAAAGTGTATCAAAGTATATCAAAGTATATCTAAGTGTATCAAAGTATATCTAATTGTATCAAAATGTATCAAAGTATATCTAAGTGTATCAAAGTATATCTAAGTGTATCAAAGTATAACTAAGTGTATCAAAGTTTATCTAAGTGTATCAAAGTATATCTAAGTGTATCAAAGTATATCTAAGTGTATCAAAGTTTATCTAAGTGTATCAAAGTGTATCAAAGTATATCAAAGTTTATCTAAGTGTATCAAAGTGTATCAAAGTATATCTAAGGGTGTCAAAGTATATCAAAGTATATCTAAGTGTATCAAAGTATATCTAAGTGCATCAAAGTAAATCTAAGTGTATCAAAGTTTATCTAAGTGTATCAAAGTGTATCAAAGTATATCAAAGTATATAAAAATGTAACAAAGTATATCTAAGTGTATCAAAGTATATCTAAGTGTATCAATGTTTATCTAAGTGTATTAAAGTGTATCAAAGTGTATCAAAGTATATCTAAGTGTATCAAAATTTATCTAAGTGTATCAAAGTGTATCAAAGTATATCAAAGTATATCTAAGTGTATCAAAGTATATCTAAGTGTACCAAAGTATATATAAGTGTATCAAAATGTATCAAAGTATATTTAAGAGTATCAAAGTATATCTAAATATATCTAAGTGTATCAAAGTATATATAAGTGTTTAAAAATGTATCAAAGTATATTTAAGAGTATCAAAGTATATCTAAGTGTATCAAAGTATATCTAAGTGTATCAAAGTATATCTAAGTGTATTAAAGTATATCTAAGTGTATCAAAGTTTATCTAAGTGTATCAAAGTGTATCAAATTATATCAAAGTATATCTAAGTGTATCAAAGTGTATCTAAGTGTATCTAAGTGTATCATATTATATCTAAGTGTATCAAAGTTTATCTAAGTGTATCAAAGTGTATCAAAGTATATCAAAGTATATCTAAGTGTATCAAAATGTATCAAAGTATATTTAAGAGTATCAAAGTATATCTAAATATATCTAAGTGTATCAAAGTGTATCAAAGTATATCAAAGTGTATCAAAGTATATCTAAGTGTATCTAAGTATATCTAAGTGTATCAAAGTATATCTAAGTGTATCTAAGTGTATCAAAGTATAAATAAGTGTATCAAAGAATATCAAAGTGTATCAAAGTATATCAAAGTGTATCAAAGTATATCTAAGTGTATCAAAGTAAATCTAAGTGTATCAAAGTAAATCTAAGTGTATCAAAGTATATCAATGTATATCTAAGTGTATCAAAGTATATCAAAGTATATCAATGTGTATCAAAGTATATCAAAGTATATCTAAGTGTATCAAAGTGTATCAAAGTATATCTAAGTGTATTAAAGTATATCTAAGTGCATCAAAGTATGTCAAAGTATATATAAGTGTATCAAAGTATATCTAAGTGTATCAAAGCGTTTAAAAGTATATCTAAGTGTATAAAAGTATATCTAAGTGTATCAAAGTATATCAAAGTATATCTAAGTGTATCAAAGTGTATCAAAGTATATCTAAGTGTATTAAAGTATATCTAAGGGTGTCAAAGTATATCTAAGTGTATCAAAGTATATCTAAGGGTGTCAAAGTATATCAAAGTATATCTAAGTGTATCAAAGTATATCTAAGTGAATCAAAGTATATCTAAGTGTATCAAAGTTTACCTTAGTGTATCAAAGTGTATCAAAGTATATCAAAGTATATCTAAGTGTATCAAAGTATATCTAAATGTATCAAAATGTATCAAAGTATATCTAAGTGTATCTAAGTATATCAAAGTGTATCAAAGTATATCTAAGTGTATCAAAGTATATCTAAGTGTATCAAAGTATATCAAAGTGTATCAAAGTATATCTAAGTGTATCAAAGTAAATCTAAGTGTATCAAAGTATATCAAAGTATATCTAAGTGTATCAAAGTATATCTAAGGGTGTCAAAGTATATCAAAGTATATCTAAGTGTATCAAAGTATATCTAAGTGAATCAAAGTATATCTAAGTGTATCAAAGTTTATCTTAGTGTATCAAAGTGTATCAAAGTATATCAAAGTATATCTAAGTGTATCAAAGTATATCTAAATGTATCAAAATGTATCAAAGTATATCTAAGTGTATCTAAGTATATCAAAGTGTATCAAAGTATATCTAAGTGTATCAAAGTATATCTAAGTGTATCAAAGTATATCAATGTGTATCAAAGTATATCAAAGTATATCTAAGTGTATCAAAGTGTATCAAAATATATCTAAGTGTATTAAAGTATATCTAAGTGCATCAAAGTATATCAAAGTATATCTAAGTGTATCATAGTATATCTAAGTGTATCAAAGTATATCTAAATGTATCAAAATGTATCAAAGTATATCTAAGTGTATCAAAGTATATCTAAGTGTATCAAAGTTTATCTAAGTGTATCAAAGTGTATCAAAGTATATCAAAGTATATCAAAGTATATCTAAGTGTATCAAAGTATACCTAAATGTATCAAAATGTATCAAAGTATATCTAAGTGTATCAAAGTATATCTAAGTGTATCAAAGTTTATCTAAGTGTATCAAAGTGTATCAAAGTATATCAAAGGATATCTTAGAGTATCAAAGTATATCTAATTGTATCAAAATTTATCAAAGTATATCTAAGTGTATCAAAGTATATTTAAGTGTATCTAAGTGTATCAAAGTATAACTAAGTGTATCAAAGTTTATCTAAGTGTATCAAAGTGTATCTAAGTGTATCAAAGTATATCTAAGTGTATCAAAGTATATCTAAGTGTATCAAAGTATATCTAAGTGTATCAAAATTTATCTAAGTGTATCAAAGTGTATCAAAGTATGTCAAAGTTTATCTAAGTGTATCAAAGTATATCTAAGGTTGTCAAAGTATATCAAAGTATATCTAAGTGTATCAAAGTATATCTAAGTGTATCAAAGTTTATCTAAGTGTATCAAAGTATATCAAAGTATATCTAAGTGTATCAAAGTATATCTAAATGTATCAAAATGTATCAAAGTATATCTAAGTGTATCAAAGTATATCTAAGTGTATCAATGTTTATCTAAGTGTATTTAAGTGTATCAAAGTGTATCAAAGTATATCTAAGTGTATCAAAATTTATCAAAGTATATCTAAGTGTATCAAAGTATATCTAAGTGTATCTAAGTGTATCAAAGTATAACTAAGTGTATCAAAGTTTATCTAAGTGTATCAAAGTATATCTAAGTGTATCAAAGTATATCTAAGTGTATCAAAGTATATCTAAGTGTATCAAAGTATATCTAAGTGTATCAAAGTTTATCTAAGTGTATCAAAGTGTATCAAAGTATATCAAAGTATATCTAAGTGTATCAAAGTATATCTAAGTGTACCCAAGTATATATAAGTGTATCAAAATGTATCAAAGTATATTTAAGAGTATCAAAGTATATCTAAATGTATCTAAGTGTATCAAAGTATATCTAAGTGTATCAAAGTATATCTAAGTGTATCAAAGTATATCTAAGTGTATTAAAGTATATCTAAGTGTATCAAAGTTTATCTAAGTGTATCAAAGTGTATCAAATTATATCAAAGTATATTTAAGTGTATCAAAGTGTATTTAAGTGTATCTAAGTGTATCAAATTATATCTAAGTGTATCAAAGTTTATCTAAGTGTATCAAAGTGTATCAAAGTGTATCAAAGTATATCAAAGTATATCTAAGTGTATCAAAGTATATTTATTTATTTATTTATTTATTTCTTTTATTACAATGCTGCAAAACAGGATAAACCCAGTTACATTGTACCATTAATATTCTAACAACAAAATCTTGAACTGCATTATAAATAATAAATATGGTAAAAGTTCATCTTGCTGAATAAATTATAAATTTTTAGTGTAATCACTCACAACTTGTATATCTAATCTATTAATTATATTATCTAAATTATATTATATTAATTATATCTAAGTGTATCAAAGTATATATAAGTGTATCAAAATGTATCAAAGTATATTTAAGAGTATCAAAGTATATCTAAATATATCTAAGTGTATCAAAGTGTATCTAAGTATATTTAAGTGTATCAAAGTATATCTAAGTGTATCAAAGTGTATCTAAGTATATCAAAGTGTATCAAAGTATATCTAAGTGTATCTAAGTATGTCAAAGTATATATAAGTGTATCAAAGAATATCAAAGTGTATCAAAGTATATCAAAGTGTATCAAAGTATATCTAAGTGTATCAAAGTAAATCTAAGTGTATCAAATTAATCTAAGTGTATCAAAGTATATCAATGTATATCTAAGTGTATCAAAGTATATCAAAGTATATCAATGTGTATTAAAGTATATCTAAGTGTATCAAAGTGTATCAAAGTATATCTAAGTGTATTAAAGTATATCTAAGTGCATTAAAGTATGTCAAAGTATATATAAGTGTATCAAAGTATATCTAAGTGTATCAAAGTGTTTAAAAGTATATCTAAGTGTATAAAAGTATATCTAAGTGTATCAAAGTATATCAAAGTATATCTAAGTGTATCAAAGTGTATCAAAGTATATCTAAGTGTATCAAAGTATATCTAAGGGTGTCAAAGTATATCTAAGTTTATCTAAGTGTATCAAAGTGTATCAAAGTATATCAAAGTTTATCTAAGTGTATCAAACTGTATCAAAGTATATCTAAGGGTGTCAAATTATATCAAAGTGTATCTAAGTGTGTCAAAGTATATCTAAGTGTATCTAAGTGTATCAAAGTATATCTAAGTGTATCAAAGTGTATCTAAGTATATCAAAGTGTATCAAAGTATATCTAAGTGTATCTAAGTATGTCAAAGTATATATAAGTGTATCAAAGAATATCAAAGTGTATAAATCGTATCAAAGTATATCAAAGTGTATCAAAGTATATCTAAGTGTATCAAATTAAATCTAAGTGTATCAAAGTAAATATAAGTGTATCAAAGTATATCAATGTATATCTAAGTGTATCAAAGTATATCAAAGTATATCAATGTGTATCAAAGTATATCAAAGTATATCTAAGTGTATCAAAGTGTATCAAAGTATATCTAAGTGTATTAAAGTATATCTAAGTGCATCAAAGTGTATCAAAGTATATCTAAGTGTATCAAAGTATATCTAAGTGTATCAAAGTGTTTAAAAGTATATCTAAGTGTATAAAAGTATATCTAAGTGTATCAAAGTATATCAAAGTATATCTAAGTGTATCAAAGTATATCAAAGTATATCTAAGTGTATCAAAGTATATCTAAGGGTGTCAAAGTATATCAAAGTATATCTAAGTGTATCAAAGTATATCTAAAATGTATTAAAATGTATCAAAGTATATATAAGTGTATCAAAGTATATCTAAGTGTATCAAAGTATATCAAAGTATATCTAAGTGTATCAAAGTGTATCAAAGTATATCTAAGTGTATCAAAGTATATCTAAGGGTGTCAAAGTATATCAAAGTATATCTAAGTGTATCAAAGTATGTCTAAGTGTATCAAAGTATATCTAAGTGTATCAAAGTATATCAAAGTATATCTAAGTGTATCAAAGTGTATCAAAGTATATCTAAGTGTATCAAAGTATATATAAGTGTATCAAAATGTATCAAAGTATATTTAAGAGTATCAAAGCATATCTAAATATATCTAAGTGTATCAAAGTGTATCAAAGTATATCAAAGTGTATCAAGGTATATCTAAGTGTATCTAAGTATATCTAAGTGTATCAAAGTATATCTAAGTGTATCTAAGTGTATCAAAGTATATCTAAGTGTATCAAAGTGTATCAAAGTATATCTAAGTGTATCAAAGTATATCTAAAGGTGTCAAAGTATATCTAAGTGTACCAAAGTATATCTAAGGGTGTCAAAGTATATCAAAGTATATCTAAGTGTATCAAAGTATGTCTAAGTGTATCAAAGTATATCTAAGTGTATCAAAGTTTATCTTAGTGTATCAAAGTATATCTAAGTGTATCAAAGTATATCTTATTGTATCAAAGTTTATCTAAGTGTATCAAAGTGTATCAAATTATATCAAAGTATATCTAAGTGTATCAAAGTGTATCAAAGTATATCTAAGTGTATCAAATTATATCTAAGTGTATCAAAGTTTATCTAAGTGTATCAAAGTATATCAAAGTATATCTAAGTGTATCAAAGTATATCTAAGTGTATCAAAGTTTATCTAAGTGTATCAAAGTGTATCAAAGTATATCAAAGTATATCTAAATGTATCAAAATGTATCAAAGTATATCTAAGTGTATCAAAGTTTATCTAAGTGTATCAAAGTATATCTAAGTATATCTAAGTGTATCAAAGTATATCTAAGTGTATCAAAGTATATCTAAGTGTATCAAAGTATATATAAGTGTATCAAAATGTATCAAAGTATATTAGAGAGTATCAAAGTATATCTAAATATATCTAAGTGTATCAACTAATATCTAATTGTATTAAAGTGTATTAAAGTATATCAAAGTGTATCAAAGTATATCTAAGTGTATCAAAGTATATCTAATTGTATCTAGGTGTATCAAAGTATATCTAAGTGTATCAAAGTGTATCTAAGTATATCTAATTGTATCAAAGTTTATCTAAGTATATCAAAGTGTATCAAAGTATATCTAAGTGTATCAAAGTATATCTAAGTGTATCAAAGTGTATCAAAGTATATTAAAGTGTATCAAAGTATATCTAAGTGTATCAAAGTAAATCTAAGTGTATCAAAAAATATCAAAGTATATCTAAGTGTATCAAAGTATATCAAAGTATATCAATGTGTATCAAAGTAAATCAAAGTATATCTAAGTGTATCAAAGTATATCTAAATGTATCAAAATGTATCAAAGTATATCAAAGTGTATCAAAGTATATCTAAGTGTATCAAAGTTTATCTAAGTGTATCAAAGTGTATCAAAGTATATCAAAGTATATCAAAGTATATCTAAGTGTATCAAAGTATACCTAAATGTATCAAAATGTATCAAAGTATATCTAGGTGTATCAAAGTATATCTAAGTGTATCAAAGTTTATCTAAGTGTATCAAAGTGTATCAAAGTATATCAAAGTATATCTAAGTGTATCAAAGTATATCTAATTGTATCAAAATGTATCAAAGTATATCTAAGTGTATCAAAGTATATCTAAGTGTATCAAAGTATAACTAAATGTATCAAAGTTTATCTAAGTGTATCAAAGTATATCTAAGTGTATCAAAGTATATCTAAGTGTATCAAAGTATATCTAAGTGTATCAAAGTATATCTAAGTGTATCAAAGTTTATCTAAGTGTATCAAAGTGTATCAAAGTATATCAAAGTTTATCTAAGTGTATCAAAGTATATCTAAGTGTATCAAAATATATCTAAGTGTATCAAAGTATATCTAAGTGTATTAAAGTATATCTAAGTGTATCAAAGTTTATCTAAGTGTATCAAAGTGTATCAAATTATATCAAAGTATATCTAAGTGTATCAAAGTGTATCTAGGTGTATCTAAGTGTATCATATTATATCTAAGTGTATCAAAGTTTATCTAAGTGTATCAAAGTGTATCAAAGTATATCAAAGTATATCTAAGTGTATCAAAGTATATATAAGTGTATCAAAATGTATCAAAGTATATTTAAGAGTATCAAAGTATATCTAAATATATCTAAGTGTATCAAAGTGTATCAAAGTATATCAAAGTGTATCAAAGTATATCTCAGTGTATCTAAGTATATCTAAGTGTATCAAAGTATATCTAAGTGTATGTAAGTGTATCAAAGTATATTTAAGTGTATCAAAGTGTATCAAAGTATATCTAAGTGTATCAAAGTATATCTAAAGGTGACAAAGTATATCTAAGTGTATCAAAGTATATCTAAGGGTGTCAAAGTATATCAAAGTATATCTAAGTGTATCAAAGTATGTCTAAGTGTATCAAAGTATATCTAAGTGTATCAAAGTTTATCTTAGTGTATCAAAGTGTATCAAAGTATATCAAAGTATATCTAAGTGTATCAAAGTGTATCAAAGTATATCAAAGTATATCTAAGTGTATCAAAGTATATCTAAGTGTATCAAAGTATATCTAATTGTATCAAAGTTTATCTAAGTGTATCAAAGTGTATCAAATTATATCAAAGTATATCTAAGTGTATCAAAGTGTATCAAAGTATATCTAAGTGTATCAAATTATATCTAAGTGTATCAAAGTTTATCTAAGTGTATCAAAGTATATCAAAGTATATCTAAGTGTATCAAAGTATATCTAAGTGTATCAAAGTTTATCTAAGTGTATCAAAGTGTATCAAAGTATATCAAAGTATATCTAAATGTATCAAAATGTATCAAAGTATATCTAAGTGTATCAAAGTTTATCTAAGTGTATCAAAGTATATCTAAGTATATCTAAGTATATCAAAGTATATCTAAGTGTATCAAAGTATATCTAAGTGTATCAAAGTATATATAAGTGTATCAAAATGTATCAAAGTATATTAGAGAGTATCAAAGTATATCTAAATATATCTAAGTGTATCAACTAATATCTAATTGTATTAAAGTGTATTAAAGTATATCAAAGTGTATCAAAGTATATCTAAGTGTACCAAAGTATATCTAATTGTATCTAGGTGTATCAAAGTATATCTAAGTGTATCAAAGTGTATCTAAGTATATCTAAATGTATCAAAGTTTATCTAAGTATATCAAAGTGTATCAAAGTATATCTAAGTGTATCAAAGTATATCTAAGTGTATCAAAGTGTATCAAAGTATATCAAAGTTTATCTAAGTGTATCAAAGTGTATCAAAGTATATCTAATTGTATCAAAATGTATCAAAGTATATCTAAGTGTATCAAAGTATATCTAAGTGTATCAAAGTATAACTAAGTGTATCAAAGTTTATCTAAGTGTATCAAAGTATATCTAAGTGTATCAAAGTTTATCTAAGTGTATCAAAGTGTATCAAAGTATATCAAAGTTTATCTAAGTGTATCAAAGTGTATCAAAGTATATCTAAGGGTGTCAAAGTATATCAAAGTATATCTAAGTGTATCAAAGTATATCTAAGTGTATCAAAGTAAATCTAAGTGTATCAAAGTTTATCTAAGTGTATCAAAGTGTATCAAAGTATATCTAAGTGTATTAAAGTTTATCTAAGTGTATCAAAGTGTATCAAAGTATATCAATGTGTATCAAAGTATATCAAAGTATATCTAAGTGTATCAAAGTGTATCAAAGTATATCTAAGTGTATTAAAGTTTATCTAAGTGTATCAAAGTGTATCAAAGTATATCAAAGTATATCAAAGTATATCTAAGTGTATCAAAGTATACCTAAATGTATCAAAATGTATCAAAGTATATCTAGGTGTATCAAAGTATATCTAAGTGTATCAAAGTTTATCTAAGTGTATCAAAGTGTATCAAAGTATATCAAAGTATATCTAAGTGTATCAAAGTATATCTAATTGTATCAAAATGTATCAAAGTATATCTAAGTGTATCAAAGTATATCTAAGTGTATCAAAGTATAACTAAGTGTATCAAAGTTTATCTAAGTGTATCAAAGTATATCTAAGTGTATCAAAGTATATCTAAGTGTATCAAAGTATATCTAAGTGTATCAAAGTATATCTAAGTGTATCAAAGTTTATCTAAGTGTATCAAAGTGTATCAAAGTATATCAAAGTTTATCTAAGTGTATCAAAGTGTATCAAAGTATATCTAAGGGTGTCAAAGTATATCAAAGTATATCTAAGTGTATCAAAGTATATCTAAGTGCATCAAAGTAAATCTAAGTGTATCAAAGTTTATCTAAGTGTATCAAAGTGTATCAAAGTATATCAAAGTATATAAAAATGTAACAAAGTATATCTAAGTGTATCAAAGTATATCTAAGTGTATCAATGTTTATCTAAGTGTATTAAAGTGTATCAAAGTGTATCAAAGTATATCTAAGTGTATCAAAATTTATCTAAGTGTATCAAAGTGTATCAAAGTATATCAAAGTATATCTAAGTGTATCAAAGTATATCTAAGTGTACCAAAGTATATATAAGTGTATCAAAATGTATCAAAGTATATTTAAGAGTATCAAAGTATATCTAAATATATCTAAGTGTATCAAAGTATATATAAGTGTTTAAAAATGTATCAAAGTATATTTAAGAGTATCAAAGTATATCTAAGTGTATCAAAGTATATCTAAGTGTATCAAAGTATATCTAAGTGTATTAAAGTATATCTAAGTGTATCAAAGTTTATCTAAGTGTATCAAAGTGTATCAAATTATATCAAAGTATATCTAAGTGTATCAAAGTGTATCTAAGTGTATCTAAGTGTATCATATTATATCTAAGTGTATCAAAGTTTATCTAAGTGTATCAAAGTGTATCAAAGTATATCAAAGTATATCTAAGTGTATCAAAATGTATCAAAGTATATTTAAGAGTATCAAAGTATATCTAAATATATCTAAGTGTATCAAAGTGTATCAAAGTATATCAAAGTGTATCAAAGTATATCTAAGTGTATCTAAGTATATCTAAGTGTATCAAAGTATATCTAAGTGTATCTAAGTGTATCAAAGTATAAATAAGTGTATCAAAGAATATCAAAGTGTATCAAAGTATATCAAAGTGTATCAAAGTATATCTAAGTGTATCAAAGTAAATCTAAGTGTATCAAAGTAAATCTAAGTGTATCAAAGTATATCAATGTATATCTAAGTGTATCAAAGTATATCAAAGTATATCAATGTGTATCAAAGTATATCAAAGTATATCTAAGTGTATCAAAGTGTATCAAAGTATATCTAAGTGTATTAAAGTATATCTAAGTGCATCAAAGTATGTCAAAGTATATATAAGTGTATCAAAGTATATCTAAGTGTATCAAAGCGTTTAAAAGTATATCTAAGTGTATAAAAGTATATCTAAGTGTATCAAAGTATATCAAAGTATATCTAAGTGTATCAAAGTGTATCAAAGTATATCTAAGTGTATTAAAGTATATCTAAGGGTGTCAAAGTATATCTAAGTGTATCAAAGTATATCTAAGGGTGTCAAAGTATATCAAAGTATATCTAAGTGTATCAAAGTATATCTAAGTGAATCAAAGTATATCTAAGTGTATCAAAGTTTACCTTAGTGTATCAAAGTGTATCAAAGTATATCAAAGTATATCTAAGTGTATCAAAGTATATCTAAATGTATCAAAATGTATCAAAGTATATCTAAGTGTATCTAAGTATATCAAAGTGTATCAAAGTATATCTAAGTGTATCAAAGTATATCTAAGTGTATCAAAGTATATCAAAGTGTATCAAAGTATATCTAAGTGTATCAAAGTAAATCTAAGTGTATCAAAGTATATCAAAGTATATCTAAGTGTATCAAAGTATATCTACGGGTGTCAAAGTATATCAAAGTATATCTAAGTGTATCAAAGTATATCTAAGTGAATCAAAGTATATCTAAGTGTATCAAAGTTTATCTTAGTGTATCAAAGTGTATCAAAGTATATCAAAGTATATCTAAGTGTATCAAAGTATATCTAAATGTATCAAAATGTATCAAAGTATATCTAAGTGTATCTAAGTATATCAAAGTGTATCAAAGTATATCTAAGTGTATCAAAGTATATCTAAGTGTATCAAAGTATATCAATGTGTATCAAAGTATATCAAAGTATATCTAAGTGTATCAAAGTGTATCAAAATATATCTAAGTGTATTAAAGTATATCTAAGTGCATCAAAGTATATCAAAGTATATCTAAGTGTATCATAGTATATCTAAGTGTATCAAAGTATATCTAAATGTATCAAAATGTATCAAAGTATATCTAAGTGTATCAAAGTATATCTAAGTGTATCAAAGTTTATCTAAGTGTATCAAAGTGTATCAAAGTATATCAAAGTATATCAAAGTATATCTAAGTGTATCAAAGTATACCTAAATATATCAAAATGTATCAAAGTATATCTAAGTGTATCAAAGTATATCTAAGTGTATCAAAGTTTATCTAAGTGTATCAAAGTGTATCAAAGTATATCAAAGGATATCTTAGAGTATCAAAGTATATCTAATTGTATCAAAATTTATCAAAGTATATCTAAGTGTATCAAAGTATATTTAAGTGTATCTAAGTGTATCAAAGTATAACTAAGTGTATCAAAGTTTATCTAAGTGTATCAAAGTGTATCTAAGTGTATCAAAGTATATCTAAGTGTATCAAAGTATATCTAAGTGTATCAAAGTATATCTAAGTGTATCAAAATTTATCTAAGTGTATCAAAGTGTATCAAAGTATGTCAAAGTTTATCTAAGTGTATCAAAGTATATCTAAGGGTGTCAAAGTATATCAAAGTATATCTAAGTGTATCAAAGTATATCTAAGTGTATCAAAGTTTATCTAAGTGTATCAAAGTATATCAAAGTATATCTAAGTGTATCAAAGTATATCTAAATGTATCAAAATGTATCAAAGTATATCTAAGTGTATCAAAGTATATCTAAGTGTATCAATGTTTATCTAAGTGTATTTAAGTGTATCAAAGTGTATCAAAGTATATCTAAGTGTATCAAAATTTATCAAAGTATATCTAAGTGTATCAAAGTATATCTAAGTGTATCTAAGTGTATCAAAGTATAACTAAGTGTATCAAAGTTTATCTAAGTGTATCAAAGTATATCTAAGTGTATCAAAGTATATCTAAGTGTATCAAAGTATATCTAAGTGTATCAAAGTATATCTAAGTGTATCAAAGTTTATCTAAGTGTATCAAAGTGTATCAAAGTATATCAAAGTATATCTAAGTGTATCAAAGTATATCTAAGTGTACCCAAGTATATATAAGTGTATCAAAATGTATCAAAGTATATTTAAGAGTATCAAAGTATATCTAAATGTATCTAAGTGTATCAAAGTATATCTAAGTGTATCAAAGTATATCTAAGTGTATCAAAGTATATCTAAGTGTATTAAAGTATATCTAAGTGTATCAAAGTTTATCTAAGTGTATCAAAGTGTATCAAATTATATCAAAGTATATTTAAGTGTATCAAAGTGTATTTAAGTGTATCTAAGTGTATCAAATTATATCTAAGTGTATCAAAGTTTATCTAAGTGTATCAAAGTGTATCAAAGTGTATCAAAGTATATCAAAGTATATCTAAGTGTATCAAAGTATATTTATTTATTTATTTATTTATTTCTTTTATTACAATGCTGCAAAACAGGATAAACCCAGTTACATTGTACCATTAATATTCTAACAACAAAATCTTGAACTGCATTATAAATAATAAATATGGTAAAAGTTCATCTTGCTGAATAAATTATAAATTTTTAGTGTAATCACTCACAACTTGTATATCTAATCTATTAATTATATTATCTAAATTATATTATATTAATTATATCTAAGTGTATCAAAGTATATATAAGTGTATCAAAATGTATCAAAGTATATTTAAGAGTATCAAAGTATATCTAAATATATCTAAGTGTATCAAAGTGTATCTAAGTATATCTAAGTGTATCAAAGTATATCTAAGTGTATCAAAGTGTATCTAAGTATATCAAAGTGTATCAAAGTATATCTAAGTGTATCTAAGTATGTCAAAGTATATATAAGTGTATCAAAGAATATCAAAGTGTATCAAAGTATATCAAAGTGTATCAAAGTATATCTAAGTGTATCAAAGTAAATCTAAGTGTATCAAAGTAAATCTAAGTGTATCAAAGTATATCAATGTATATCTAAGTGTATCAAAGTATATCAAAGTATATCAATGTGTATTAAAGTATATCTAAGTGTATCAAAGTGTATCAAAGTATATCTAAGTGTATTAAAGTATATCTAAGTGCATTAAAGTATGTCAAAGTATATATAAGTGTATCAAAGTATATCTAAGTGTATCAAAGTGTTTAAAAGTATATCTAAGTGTATAAAAGTATATCTAAGTGTATCAAAGTATATCAAAGTATATCTAAGTGTATCAAAGTGTATCAAAGTATATCTAAGTGTATCAAAGTATATCTAAGGGTGTCAAAGTATATCTAAGTTTATCTAAGTGTATCAAAGTGTATCAAAGTATATCAAAGTTTATCTAAGTGTATCAAACTGTATCAAAGTATATCTAAGGGTGTCAAATTATATCAAAGTGTATCTAAGTGTGTCAAAGTATATCTAAGTGTATCTAAGTGTATCAAAGTATATCTAAGTGTATCAAAGTGTATCTAAGTATATCAAAGTGTATCAAAGTATATCTAAGTGTATCTAAGTATGTCAAAGTATATATAAGTGTATCAAAGAATATCAAAGTGTATAAATCGTATCAAAGTATATCAAAGTGTATCAAAGTATATCTAAGTGTATCAAATTAAATCTAAGTGTATCAAAGTAAATATAAGTGTATCAAAGTATATCAATGTATATCTAAGTGTATCAAAGTATATCAAAGTATATCAATGTGTATCAAAGTATATCAAAGTATATCTAAGTGTATCAAAGTGTATCAAAGTATATCTAAGTGTATTAAAGTATATCTAAGTGCATCAAAGTGTATCAAAGTATATCTAAGTGTATCAAAGTATATCTAAGTGTATCAAAGTGTTTAAAAGTATATCTAAGTGTATAAAAGTATATCTAAGTGTATCAAAGTATATCAAAGTATATCTAAGTGTATCAAAGTATATCAAAGTATATCTAAGTGTATCAAAGTATATCTAAGGGTGTCAAAGTATATCAAAGTATATCTAAGTGTATCAAAGTATATCTAAAATGTATTAAAATGTATCAAAGTATATATAAGTGTATCAAAGTATATCTAAGTGTATCAAAGTATATCAAAGTATATCTAAGTGTATCAAAGTGTATCAAAGTATATCTAAGTGTATCAAAGTATATCTAAGGGTGTCAAAGTATATCAAAGTATATCTAAGTGTATCAAAGTATGTCTAAGTGTATCAAAGTATATCTAAGTGTATCAAAGTATATCAAAGTATATCTAAGTGTATCAAAGTGTATCAAAGTATATCTAAGTGTATCAAAGTATATCTAAAGGTGTCAAAGTATATCTAAGTGTATCAAAGTTTATCTTAGTGTATCAAAGTGTATCAAAGTATATCAAAGTATATCTAAGTGTATCAACTTATATCTAAGTGTATCAAAGTGTATTAAAGTATATCAAAGTGTATCAAAGTATATCTAAGTGTATCAAAGTATATCTAAGTGTATCTAAGTGTATCAAAGTATATCTAAGTGTATCAAAGTGTATCTAAGTATATCAAAGTGTATCAAAGTATATCTAAATGTATCAAAATGTATCAAAGTATATCAAAGTGTATCAAAGTATATCTAAGTGTATCAAAGTTTATCTAAGTGTATCAAAGTGTATCAAAGTATATCAAAGTATATCAAAGTATATCTAAGTGTATCAAAGTATACCTAAATGTATCAAAATGTATCAAAGTATATCTAGGTGTATCAAAGTATATCTAAGTGTATCAAAGTTTATCTAAGTGTATCAAAGTTTATCAAAGTATATCAAAGTATATCTAAGTGTATCAAAGTATATCTAATTGTATCAAAATGTATCACAGTATATCTAAGTGTATCAAAGTATATCTAAGTGTATCAAAGTATAACTAAGTGTATCAAAGTTTATCTAAGTGTATCAAAGTATATCTAAGTGTATCAAAGTATATCTAAGTGTATCAAAGTATATCTAAGTGTATCAAAGTATATCTAAGTGTATCAAAGTTTATCTAAGTGTATCAAAGTGTATCAAAGTATATCAAAATTTATCTAAGTGTATCAAAGTGTATCAAAGTATATCTAAGGGTGTCAAAGTATATCAAAGTATATCTAAGTGTATCAAAGTATATCTAAGTGTATCAAAGTAAATCTAAGTGTATCAAAGTTTATCTAAGTGTATCAAAGTGTATCAAAGTATATCAAAGTATATCAAAATGTATCAAAGTATATCTAAGTGTATCAAAGTATATCTAAGTGTATCAATGTTTATCTAAGTGTATTAAAGTGTATCAAAGTGTATCAAAGTATATCTAAGTGTATCAAAATTTATCTAAGTGTATCAAAGTGTATCAAAGTATATCAAAGTATATCTAAGTGTATCAAAGTATATCTAAGTGTACCAAAGTATATATAAGTGTATCAAAATGTATCAAATTATATTTAAGAGTATCAAAGTATATCTAAATATATCTAAGTGTATCAAAGTATATATAAGTGTTTAAAAATGTATCAAAGTATATTTAAAAGTATCAAAGTATATCTAAGTGTATCAAAGTATATCTAAGTGTATCAAAGTATATCAAAGTATATCTAAGTGTATCAAAGTATATCTAAGGGTGTCAAAGTATATCAAAGTATATCTAAGTGTATCAAAGTATATCTAAGTGAATCAAAGTATATCTAAGTGTATCAAAGTTTATCTTAGTGTATCAAAGTGTATCAAAGTATATCAAAGTATATCTAAGTGTATCAAAGTATATCTAAATGTATCAAAATGTATCAAAGTATATCTAAGTGTATCTAAGTATATCAAAGTGTATCAAAGTATATCTAAGTGTATCAAAGTATATCTAAGTGTATCAAAGTATATCAATGTGTATCAAAGTATATCAAAGTATATCTAAGTGTATCAAAGTGTATCAAAATATATCTAAGTGTATTAAAGTATATCTAAGTGCATCAAAGTATATCAAAGTATATCTAAGTGTATCATAGTATATCTAAGTGTATCAAAGTATATCTAAATGTATCAAAATGTATCAAAGTATATCTAAGTGTATCAAAGTATATCTAAGTGTATCAAAGTTTATCTAAGTGTATCAAAGTGTATCAAAGTATATCAAAGTATATCAAAGTATATCTAAGTGTATCAAAGTATACCTAAATGTATCAAAATGTATCAAAGTATATCTAAGTGTATCAAAGTATATCTAAGTGTATCAAAGTTTATCTAAGTGTATCAAAGTATATCTAAGTGTATCAAAGTATATCTAAGTGTATCAAAGTATATCTAAGTGTATCAAAGTATATCTAAGTGTATCAAAGTTTATCTAAGTGTATCAAAGTGTATCAAAGTATATCAAAGTTTATCTAAGTGTATCAAAGTATATCTAAGTGTATCAAAATATATCTAAGTGTATCAAAGTATATCTAATCGTATTAAAGTATATCTAAGTGTATCAAAGTTTATCTAAGTGTATCAAAGTGTATCAAATTATATCAAAGTATATCTAAGTGTATCAAAGTGTATCTAGGTGTATCTAAGTGTATCATATTATATCTAAGTGTATCAAAGTTTATCTAAGTGTATCAAAGTGTATCAAAGTATATCAAAGTATATCTAAGTGTATCAAAGTATATATAAGTGTATCAAAATGTATCAAAGTATATTTAAGAGTATCAAAGTATATCTAAATATATCTAAGTGTATCAAAGTGTATCAAAGTATATCAAAGTGTATCAAAGTATATCTCAGTGTATCTAAGTATATCTAAGTGTATCAAAGTATATCTAAGTGTATGTAAGTGTATCAAAGTATATTTAAGTGTATCAAAGTGTATCAAAGTATATCTAAGTGTATCAAAGTATATCTAAAGGTGACAAAGTATATCTAAGTGTATCAAAGTATATCTAAGGGTGTCAAAGTATATCAAAGTATATCTAAGTGTATCAAAGTATGTCTAAGTGTATCAAAGTATATCTAAGTGTATCAAAGTTTATCTTAGTGTATCAAAGTGTATCAAAGTATATCAAAGTATATCTAAGTGTATCAAAGTGTATCAAAGTATATCAAAGTATATCTAAGTGTATCAAAGTATATCTAAGTGTATAAAAGTATATCTAATTGTATCAAAGTTTATCTAAGTGTATCAAAGTGTATCAAATTATATCAAAGTATATCTAAGTGTATCAAAGTGTATCAAAGTATATCTAAGTGTATCAAATTATATCTAAGTGTATCAAAGTTTATCTAAGTGTATCAAAGTATATCAAAGTATATCTAAGTGTATCAAAGTATATCGAAGTGTATCAAAGTTTATCTAAGTGTATCAAAGTGTATCAAAGTATATCAAAGTATATCTAAATGTATCAAAATGTATCAAAGTATATCTAAGTGTATCAAAGTTTATCTAAGTGTATCAAAGTATATCTAAGTATATCTAAGTATATCAAAGTATATCTAAGTGTATCAAAGTATATCTAAGTGTATCAAAGTATATATAAGTGTATCAAAATGTATCAAAGTATATTAGAGAGTATCAAAGTATATCTAAATATATCTAAGTGTATCAACTAATATCTAATTGTATTAAAGTGTATTAAAGTATATCAAAGTGTATCAAAGTATATCTAAGTGTATCAAAGTATATCTAATTGTATCTAGGTGTATCAAAGTATATCTAAGTGTATCAAAGTGTATCTAAGTATATCTAAATGTATCAAAGTTTATCTAAGTATATCAAAGTGTATCAAAGTATATCTAAGTGTATCAAAGTATATCTAAGTGTATCAAAGTGTATCAAAGTATATTAAAGTGTATCAAAGTATATCTAAGTGTATCAAAGTATATCTAAATGTATCAAAATGTATCAAAGTATATCTAAGTGTATCAAAGTATATCTAAGTGTATCAAAGTTTATCTAAGTGTATCAAAGTGTATCAAAGTATATCAAAGTATATCAAAGTATATCTAAGTGTATCAAAGTATACCTAAATGTATCAAAATGTATCAAAGTATATCTAAGTGTATCAAAGTATATCTAAGTGTATCAAAGTTTATCTAAGTGTATCAAAGTATATCTAAGTGTATCAAAGTATATCTAAGTGTATCAAAGTATATCTAAGTGTATCAAAGTATATCTAAGTGTATCAAAGTTTATCTAAGTGTATCAAAGTGTATCAAAGTATATCAAAGTTTATCTAAGTGTATCAAAGTATATCTAAGTGTATCAAAATATATCTAAGTGTATCAAAGTATATCTAATCGTATTAAAGTATATCTAAGTGTATCAAAGTTTATCTAAGTGTATCAAAGTGTATCAAATTATATCAAAGTATATCTAAGTGTATCAAAGTGTATCTAGGTGTATCTAAGTGTATCATATTATATCTAAGTGTATCAAAGTATATCTAAGTGTATCAAAGTGTATCTAAGTATATCTAAATGTATCAAAGTTTATCTAAGTATATCAAAGTGTATCAAAGTATATCTAAGTGTATCAAAGTATATCTAAGTGTATCAAAGTGTATCAAAGTATATTAAAGTGTATCAAAGTATATCTAAGTGTATCAAAGTATATCTAATTGTATCAAAATGTATCAAAGTATATCTAAGTGTATCAAAGTATATCTAAGTGTATCAAAGTTTATCTAAGTGTATCAAAGTGTATCAAAGTATATCAAAGTATATCAAAGTATATCTAAGTGTATCAAAGTATACCTAAATGTATCAAAATGTATCAAAGTATATCTAAGTGTATCAAAGTATATCTAAGTGTATCAAAGTTTATCTAAGTGTATCAAAGTATATCTAAGTGTATCAAAGTATATCTAAGTGTATCAAAGTATATCTAAGTGTATCAAAGTATATCTAAGTGTATCAAAGTTTATCTAAGTGTATCAAAGTGTATCAAAGTATATCAAAGTTTATCTAAGTGTATCAAAGTATATCTAAGTGTATCAAAGTGTATCAAAGTATATTAAAGTGTATCAAAGTTTATCTAAGTGTATCAAAGTATATCTAAGTGTATCAAAGTTTATCTAAGTGTATCAAAGTGTATCAAAGTATATCAAAGTTTATCTAAGTGTATCAAAGTGTATCAAAGTATATCTAAGGGTGTCAAAGTATATCAAAGTATATCTAAGTGTATCAAAGTATATCTAAGTGTATCAAAGTAAATCTAAGTGTATCAAAGTTTATCTAAGTGTATCAAAGTGTATCAAAGTATATCTAAGTGTATTAAAGTTTATCTAAGTGTATCAAAGTGTATCAAAGTATATCAATGTGTATCAAAGTATATCAAAGTATATCTAAGTGTATCAAAGTGTATCAAAATATATCTAAGTGTATTAAAGTTTATCTAAGTGTATCAAAGTGTATCAAAGTATATCAAAGTATATCAAAGTATATCTAAGTGTATCAAAGTATACCTAAATGTATCAAAATGTATCAAAGTATATCTAGGTGTATCAAAGTATATCTAAGTGTATCAAAGTTTATCTAAGTGTATCAAAGTGTATCAAAGTATATCAAAGTATATCTAAGTGTATCAAAGTATATCTAATTGTATCAAAATGTATCAAAGTATATCTAAGTGTATCAAAGTATATCTAAGTGTATCAAAGTATAACTAAGTGTATCAAAGTTTATCTAAGTGTATCAAAGTATATCTAAGTGTATCAAAGTATATCTAAGTGTATCAAAGTATATCTAAGTGTATCAAAGTATATCTAAGTGTATCAAAGTTTATCTAAGTGTATCAAAGTGTATCAAAGTATATCAAAGTTTATCTAAGTGTATCAAAGTGTATCAAAGTATATCTAAGGGTGTCAAAGTATATCAAAGTATATCTAAGTGTATCAAAGTATATCTAAGTGCATCAAAGTAAATCTAAGTGTATCAAAGTTTATCAAAGTGTATCAAAGTATATCAAAGTATATCAAAGTATATCTAAGTGTATCAAAGTATACCTAAATGTATCAAAATGTATCAAAGTATATCTAAGTGTATCAAAGTATATCTAAGTGTATCAAAGTTTATCTAAGTGTATCAAAGTATATCTAAGTGTATCAAAGTATATCTAAGTGTATCAAAGTATATCTAAGTGTATCAAAGTATATCTAAGTGTATCAAAGTTTATCTAAGTGTATCAAAGTGTATCAAAGTATATCAAAGTTTATCTAAGTGTATCAAAGTATATCTAAGTGTATCAAAATATATCTAAGTGTATCAAAGTATATCTAATCGTATTAAAGTATATCTAAGTGTATCAAAGTTTATCTAAGTGTATCAAAGTGTATCAAATTATATCAAAGTATATCTAAGTGTATCAAAGTGTATCTAGGTGTATCTAAGTGTATCATATTATATCTAAGTGTATCAAAGTTTATCTAAGTGTATCAAAGTGTATCAAAGTATATCAAAGTATATCTAAGTGTATCAAAGTATATATAAGTGTATCAAAATGTATCAAAGTATATTTAAGAGTATCAAAGTATATCTAAATATATCTAAGTGTATCAAAGTGTATCAAAGTATATCAAAGTGTATCAAAGTATATCTCAGTGTATCTAAGTATATCTAAGTGTATCAAAGTATATCTAAGTGTATGTAAGTGTATCAAAGTATATTTAAGTGTATCAAAGTGTATCAAAGTATATCTAAGTGTATCAAAGTATATCTAAAGGTGACAAAGTATATCTAAGTGTATCAAAGTATATCTAAGGGTGTCAAAGTATATCAAAGTATATCTAAGTGTATCAAAGTATGTCTAAGTGTATCAAAGTATATCTAAGTGTATCAAAGTTTATCTTAGTGTATCAAAGTGTATCAAAGTATATCAAAGTATATCTAAGTGTATCAAAGTGTATCAAAGTATATCAAAGTATATCTAAGTGTATCAAAGTATATCTAAGTGTATCAAAGTATATCTAATTGTATCAAAGTTTATCTAAGTGTATCAAAGTGTATCAAATTATATCAAAGTATATCTAAGTGTATCAAAGTGTATCAAAGTATATCTAAGTGTATCAAATTATATCTAAGTGTATCAAAGTTTATCTAAGTGTATCAAAGTATATCAAAGTATATCTAAGTGTATCAAAGTATATCGAAGTGTATCAAAGTTTATCTAAGTGTATCAAAGTGTATCAAAGTATATCAAAGTATATCTAAATGTATCAAAATGTATCAAAGTATATCTAAGTGTATCAAAGTTTATCTAAGTGTATCAAAGTATATCTAAGTATATCTAAGTATATCAAAGTATATCTAAGTGTATCAAAGTATATCTAAGTGTATCAAAGTATATATAAGTGTATCAAAATGTATCAAAGTATATTAGAGAGTATCAAAGTATATCTAAATATATATAAGTGTATCAACTAATATCTAATTGTATTAAAGTGTATTAAAGTATATCAAAGTGTATCAAAGTATATCTAAGTGTATCAAAGTATATCTAATTGTATCTAGGTGTATCAAAGTATATCTAAGTGTATCAAAGTGTATCTAAGTATATCTAAATGTATCAAAGTTTATCTAAGTATATCAAAGTGTATCAAAGTATATCTAAGTGTATCAAAGTATATCTAAGTGTATCAAAGTGTATCAAAGTATATCCAAGTGTATCAAAGTATATCTAAGTGTATCAAAGTATATCTAATTGTATCAAAATGTATCAAAGTATATCTAAGTGTATCAAAGTATATCTAAGTGTATCAAAGTATAACTAAGTGTATCAAAGTTTATCTAAGTGTATCAAAGTATATCTAAGTGTATCAAAGTTTATCTAAGTGTATCAAAGTGTATCAAAGTATATCAAAGTTTATCTAAGTGTATCAAAGTGTATCAAAGTATATCTAAGGGTGTCAAAGTATATCAAAGTATATCTAAGTGTATCAAAGTATATCTAAGTGTATCAAAGTAAATCTAAGTGTATCAAAGTTTATCTAAGTGTATCAAAGTGTATCAAAGTATATCTAAGTGTATTAAAGTTTATCTAAGTGTATCAAAGTGTATCAAAGTATATCAATGTGTATCAAAGTATATCAAAGTATATCTAAGTGTATCAAAGTGTATCAAAGTATATCTAAGTGTATTAAAGTTTATCTAAGTGTATCAAAGTGTATCAAAGTATATCAAAGTATATCAAAGTATATCTAAGTGTATCAAAGTATACCTAAATGTATCAAAATGTATCAAAGTATATCTAGGTGTATCAAAGTATATCTAAGTGTATCAAAGTTTATCTAAGTGTATCAAAGTGTATCAAAGTATATCAAAGTATATCTAAGTGTATCAAAGTATATCTAATTGTATCAAAATGTATCAAAGTATATCTAAGTGTATCAAAGTATATCTAAGTGTATCAAAGTATAACTAAGTGTATCAAAGTTTATCTAAGTGTATCAAAGTATATCTAAGTGTATCAAAGTATATCTAAGTGTATCAAAGTATATCTAAGTGTATCAAAGTATATCTAAGTGTATCAAAGTTTATCTAAGTGTATCAAAGTGTATCAAAGTATATCAAAGTTTATCTAAGTGTATCAAAGTGTATCAAAGTATATCTAAGGGTGTCAAAGTATATCAAAGTATATCTAAGTGTATCAAAGTATATCTAAGTGCATCAAAGTAAATCTAAGTGTATCAAAGTTTATCTAAGTGTATCAAAGTGTATCAAAGTATATCAAAGTATATCAAAATGTAACAAAGTATATCTAAGTGTATCAAAGTATATCTAAGTGTATCAATGTTTATCTAAGTGTATTAAAGTGTATCAAAGTGTATCAAAGTATATCTAAGTGTATCAAAATTTATCTAAGTGTATCAAAGTGTATCAAAGTATATCAAAGTATATCTAAGTGTATCAAAGTATATCTAAGTGTACCAAAGTATATATAAGTGTATCAAAATGTATCAAAGTATATTTAAGAGTATCAAAGTATATCTAAATATATCTAAGTGTATCAAAGTATATATAAGTGTTTAAAAATGTATCAAAGTATATTTAAGAGTATCAAAGTATATCTAAGTGTATCAAAGTATATCTAAGTGTATCAAAGTATATCTAAGTGTATTAAAGTATATCTAAGTGTATCAAAGTTTATCTAAGTGTATCAAAGTGTATCAAATTATATCAAAGTATATCTAAGTGTATCAAAGTGTATCTAAGTGTATCTAAGTGTATCATATTATATCTAAGTGTATCAAAGTTTATCTAAGTGTATCAAAGTGTATCAAAGTATATCAAAGTATATCTAAGTGTATCAAAATGTATCAAAGTATATTTAAGAGTATCAAAGTATATCTAAATATATCTAAGTGTATCAAAGTGTATCAAAGTATATCAAAGTGTATCAAAGTATATCTAAGTGTATCTAAGTATATCTAAGTGTATCAAAGTATATCTAAGTGTATCTAAGTGTATCAAAGTATAAATAAGTGTATCAAAGAATATCAAAGTGTATCAAAGTATATCAAAGTGTATCAAAGTATATCTAAGTGTATCAAAGTAAATCTAAGTGTATCAAAGTAAATCTAAGTGTATCAAAGTATATCAATGTATATCTAAGTGTATCAAAGTATATCAAAGTATATCAATGTGTATCAAAGTATATCAAAGTATATCTAAGTGTATCAAAGTGTATCAAAGTATATCTAAGTGTATTAAAGTATATCTAAGTTCATCAAAGTATGTCAAAGTATATATAAGTGTATCAAAGTATATCTAAGTGTATCAAAGCGTTTAAAAGTATATCTAAGTGTATAAAAGTATATCTAAGTGTATCAAAGTATATCAAAGTATATCTAAGTGTATCAAAGTATATCTAAGGGTGTCAAAATATATCAAAGTATATCTAAGTGTATCAAAGTATATCTAAGTGAATCAAAGTATATCTAAGTGTATCAAAGTTTATCTTAGTGTATCAAAGTGTATCAAAGTATATCAAAGTATATCTAAGTGTATCAAAGTATATCTAAATGTATCAAAATGTATCAAAGTATATCTAAGTGTATCTAAGTATATCAAAGTGTATCAAAGTATATCTAAGTGTATATCTAAGTGTATCAAAGTATATCAATGTGTATCAAAGTATATCAAAGTATATCTAAGTGTATCAAAGTGTATCAAAATATATCTAAGTGTATTAAAGTATATCTAAGTGCATCAAAGTATATCAAAGTATATCTAAGTGTATCATAGTATATCTAAGTGTATCAAAGTATATCTAAATGTATCAAAATGTATCAAAGTATATCTAAGTGTATCAAAGTATATCTAAGTGTATCAAAGTTTATCTAAGTGTATCAAAGTGTATCAAAGTATATCAAAGTATATCAAAGTATATCTAAGTGTATCAAAGTATACCTAAATGTATCAAAATGTATCAAAGTATATCTAAGTGTATCAAAGTATATCTAAGTGTATCAAAGTTTATCTAAGTGTATCAAAGTGTATCAAAGTATATCAAAGGATATCTAAGAGTATCAAAGTATATCTAATTGTATCAAAATTTATCAAAGTATATCTAAGTGTATCAAAGTATATCTAAGTGTATCTAAGTGTATCAAAGTATAACTAAGTGTATCAAAGTTTATCTAAGTGTATCAAAGTGTATCTAAGTGTATCAAAGTATATCTAAGTGTATCAAAGTATATCTAAGTGTATCAAAGTATATCTAAGTGTATCAAAGTTTATCTAAGTGTATCAAAGTGTATCAAAGTATGTCAAAGTTTATCTAAGTGTATCAAAGTATATCTAAGGGTGTCAAAGTATATCAAAGTATATCTAAGTGTATCAAAGTATATCTAAGTGTATCAAAGTTTATCTAAGTGTATCAAAGTATATCAAAGTATATCTAAGTGTATCAAAGTATATCTAAATGTATCAAAATGTATCAAAGTATATCTAAGTGTATCAAAGTATATCTAAGTGTATCAATGTTTATCTAAGTGTATTTAAGTGTATCAAAGTGTATCAAAGTATATCTAAGTGTATCAAAATTTATCAAAGTATATCTAAGTGTATCAAAGTATATCTAAGTGTATCAAAGTGTATCAAAGTATAACTAAGTGTATCAAAGTTTATCTAAGTGTATCAAAGTATATCTAAGTGTATCAATGTATATCTAAGTGTATCAAAGTATATCTAAGTGTATCAAAGTATATCTAAGTGTATCAAAGTTTATCTAAGTGTATCAAAGTGTATCAAAGTATATCAAAGTATATCTAAGTGTATCAAAGTATATCTAAGTGTACCCAAGTATATATAAGTGTATCAAAATGTATCAAAGTATATTTAAGAGTATCAAAGTATATCTAAATTTATCTAAGTGTATCAAAGTATATCTAAGTGTATCAAAGTATATCTAAGTGTATCAAAGTATATCTAAGTGTATTAAAGTATATCTAAGTGTATCAAAGTTTATCTAAGTGTATCAAAGTGTATCAAATTATATCAAAGTATATTTAAGTGTATCAAAGTGTATTTAAGTGTATCTAAGTGTATCAAATTATATCTAAGTGTATCAAAGTTTATCTAAGTGTATCAAAGTGTATCAAAGTGTATCAAAGTATATCAAAGTATATCTAAGTGTATCAAAGTATATTTATTTATTTATTTATTTATTTCTTTTATTACAATGCTGCAAAACAGGATAAACCCAGTTACATTGTACCATTAATATTCTAACAACAAAATCTTGAACTGCATTATAAATAATAAATATGGTAAAAGTTCATCTTGCTGAATAAATTATAAATTTTTAGTGTAATCACTCACAACTTGTATATCTAATCTATTAATTATATTATCTAAATTATATTATATTAATTATATCTAAGTGTATCAAAGTATATATAAGTGTATCAAAATGTATCAAAGTATATTTAAGAGTATCAAAGTATATCTAAATATATCTAAGTGTATCAAAGTGTATCTAAGTATATCTAAGTGTATCAAAGTATATCTAAGTGTATCAAAGTGTATCTAAGTATATCAAAGTGTATCAAAGTATATCTAAGTGTATCTAAGTATGTCAAAGTATATATAAGTGTATCAAAGAATATCAAAGTGTATCAAAGTATATCAAAGTGTATCAAAGTATATCTAAGTGTATCAAAGTAAATCTAAGTGTATCAAAGTAAATCTAAGTGTATCAAAGTATATCAATGTATATCTAAGTGTATCAAAGTATATCAAAGTATATCAATGTGTATTAAAGTATATCTAAGTGTATCAAAGTGTATCAAAGTATATCTAAGTGTATTAAAGTATATCTAAGTGCATTAAAGTATGTCAAAGTATATATAAGTGTATCAAAGTATATCTAAGTGTATCAAAGTGTTTAAAAGTATATCTAAGTGTATAAAAGTATATCTAAGTGTATCAAAGTATATCAAAGTATATCTAAGTGTATCAAAGTGTATCAAAGTATATCTAAGTGTATCAAAGTATATCTAAGGGTGTCAAAGTATATCTAAGTTTATCTAAGTGTATCAAAGTGTATCAAAGTATATCAAAGTTTATCTAAGTGTATCAAACTGTATCAAAGTATATCTAAGGGTGTCAAATTATATCAAAGTGTATCTAAGTGTGTCAAAGTATATCTAAGTGTATCTAAGTGTATCAAAGTATATCTAAGTGTATCAAAGTGTATCTAAGTATATCAAAGTGTATCAAAGTATATCTAAGTGTATCTAAGTATGTCAAAGTATATATAAGTGTATCAAAGAATATCAAAGTGTATAAAAGTGTATCAAAGTATATCAAAGTGTATCAAAGTATATCTAAGTGTATCAAATTAAATCTAAGTGTATCAAAGTAAATATAAGTGTATCAAAGTATATCAATGTATATCTAAGTGTATCAAAGTATATCAAAGTATATCAATGTGTATCAAAGTATATCAAAGTATATCTAAGTGTATCAAAGTGTATCAAAGTATATCTAAGTGTATTAAAGTATATCTAAGTGCATCAAAGTGTATCAAAGTATATCTAAGTGTATCAAAGTATATCTAAGTGTATCAAAGTGTTTAAAAGTATATCTAAGTGTATAAAAGTATATCTAAGTGTATCAAAGTATATCAAGGTATATCTAAGTGTATCAAAGTATATCAAAGTATATCTAAGTGTATCAAAGTATATCTAAGGGTGTCAAAGTATATCAAAGTATATCTAAGTGTATCAAAGTATATCTAAAATATATTAAAATGTATCAAAGTATATATAAGTGTATCAAAGTATATCTAAGTGTATCAAAGTATATCAAAGTATATCTAAGTGTATCAAAGTGTATCAAAGTATATCTAAGTGTATCAAAGTATATCTAAGGGTGTCAAAGTATATCAAAGTATATCTAAGTGTATCAAAGTATGTCTAAGTGTATCAAAGTATATCTAAGTGTATCAAAGTATATCAAAGTATATCTAAGTGTATCAAAGTGTATCAAAGTATATCTAAGTGTATCAAAGTATATCTAAAGGTGTCAAAGTATATCTAAGTGTATCAAAGTTTATCTTAGTGTATCAAAGTGTATCAAAGTATATCAAAGTATATCTAAGTGTATCAACTTATATCTAAGTGTATCAAAGTGTATTAAAGTATATCAAAGTGTATCAAAGTATATCTAAGTGTATCAAAGTATATCTAAGTGTATCTAAGTGTATCAAAGTATATCTAAGTGTATCAAAGTGTATCTAAGTATATCAAAGTGTATCAAAGTATATCTAAATGTATCAAAATGTATCAAAGTATATCAAAGTGTATCAAAGTATATCTAAGTGTATCAAAGTTTATCTAAGTGTATCAAAGTGTATCAAAGTATATCAAAGTATATCAAAGTATATCTAAGTGTATCAAAGTATACCTAAATGTATCAAAATGTATCAAAGTATATCTAGGTGTATCAAAGTATATCTAAGTGTATCAAAGTTTATCTAAGTGTATCAAAGTTTATCAAAGTATATCAAAGTATATCTAAGTGTATCAAAGTATATCTAATTGTATCAAAATGTATCACAGTATATCTAAGTGTATCAAAGTATATCTAAGTGTATCAAAGTATAACTAAGTGTATCAAAGTTTATCTAAGTGTATCAAAGTATATCTAAGTGTATCAAAGTATATCTAAGTGTATCAAAGTATATCTAAGTGTATCAAAGTATATCTAAGTGTATCAAAGTTTATCTAAGTGTATCAAAGTGTATCAAAGTATATCAAAGTTTATCTAAGTGTATCAAAGTGTATCAAAGTATATCTAAGGGTGTCAAAGTATATCAAAGTATATCTAAGTGTATCAAAGTATATCTAAGTGTATCAAAGTAAATCTAAGTGTATCAAAGTTTATCTAATAGTATCAAAGTGTATCAAAGTATATCAAAGTATATCAAAATGTATCAAAGTATATCTAAGTGTATCAAAGTATATCTAAGTGTATCAATGTTTATCTAAGTGTATTAAAGTGTATCAAAGTGTATCAAAGTATATCTAAGTGTATCAAAATTTATCTAAGTGTATCAAAGTGTATCAAAGTATATCAAAGTATATCTAAGTGTATCAAAGTATATCTAAGTGTACCAAAGTATATATAAGTGTATCAAAATGTATCAAATTATATTAAAGAGTATCAAAGTATATCTAAATATATCTAAGTGTATCAAAGTATATATAAGTGTTTAAAAATGTATCAAAGTATATTTAAAAGTATCAAAGTATATCTAAGTGTATCAAAGTATATCTAAGTGTATCAAAGTATATCAAAGTATATCTAAGTGTATCAAAGTATATCTAAGGGTGTCAAAGTATATCAAAGTATATCTAAGTGTATCAAAGTATATCTAAGTGAATCAAAGTATATCTAAGTGTATCAAAGTTTATCTTAGTGTATCAAAGTGTATCAAAGTATATCAAAGTATATCTAAGTGTATCAAAGTATATCTAAATGTATCAAACTGTATCAAAGTATATCTAAGGGTGTCAAATTATATCAAAGTGTATCTAAGTGTGTCAAAGTATATCTAAGTGTATCTAAGTGTATCAAAGTATATCTAAGTGTATCAAAGTGTATCTAAGTATATCAAAGTGTATCAAAGTATATCTAAGTGTATCTAAGTATGTCAAAGTATATATAAGTGTATCAAAGAATATCAAAGTGTATAAAAGTGTATCAAAGTATATCAAAGTGTATCAAAGTATATCTAAGTGTATCAAATTAAATCTAAGTGTATCAAAGTAAATATAAGTGTATCAAAGTATATCAATGTATATCTAAGTGTATCAAAGTATATCAAAGTATATCAATGTGTATCAAAGTATATCAAAGTATATCTAAGTGTATCAAAGTGTATCAAAGTATATCTAAGTGTATTAAAGTATATCTAAGTGCATCAAAGTGTATCAAAGTATATCTAAGTGTATCAAAGTATATCTAAGTGTATCAAAGTGTTTAAAAGTATATCTAAGTGTATAAAAGTATATCTAAGTGTATCAAAGTATATCAAGGTATATCTAAGTGTATCAAAGTATATCAAAGTATATCTAAGTGTATCAAAGTATATCTAAGGGTGTCAAAGTATATCAAAGTATATCTAAGTGTATCAAAGTATATCTAAAATATATTAAAATGTATCAAAGTATATATAAGTGTATCAAAGTATATCTAAGTGTATCAAAGTATATCAAAGTATATCTAAGTGTATCAAAGTGTATCAAAGTATATCTAAGTGTATCAAAGTATATCTAAGGGTGTCAAAGTATATCAAAGTATATCTAAGTGTATCAAAGTATGTCTAAGTGTATCAAAGTATATCTAAGTGTATCAAAGTATATCAAAGTATATCTAAGTGTATCAAAGTGTATCAAAGTATATCTAAGTGTATCAAAGTATATCTAAAGGTGTCAAAGTATATCTAAGTGTATCAAAGTTTATCTTAGTGTATCAAAGTGTATCAAAGTATATCAAAGTATATCTAAGTGTATCAACTTATATCTAAGTGTATCAAAGTGTATTAAAGTATATCAAAGTGTATCAAAGTATATCTAAGTGTATCAAAGTATATCTAAGTGTATCTAAGTGTATCAAAGTATATCTAAGTGTATCAAAGTGTATCTAAGTATATCAAAGTGTATCAAAGTATATCTAAATGTATCAAAATGTATCAAAGTATATCAAAGTGTATCAAAGTATATCTAAGTGTATCAAAGTTTATCTAAGTGTATCAAAGTGTATCAAAGTATATCAAAGTATATCAAAGTATATCTAAGTGTATCAAAGTATACCTAAATGTATCAAAATGTATCAAAGTATATCTAGGTGTATCAAAGTATATCTAAGTGTATCAAAGTTTATCTAAGTGTATCAAAGTTTATCAAAGTATATCAAAGTATATCTAAGTGTATCAAAGTATATCTAATTGTATCAAAATGTATCACAGTATATCTAAGTGTATCAAAGTATATCTAAGTGTATCAAAGTATAACTAAGTGTATCAAAGTTTATCTAAGTGTATCAAAGTATATCTAAGTGTATCAAAGTATATCTAAGTGTATCAAAGTATATCTAAGTGTATCAAAGTATATCTAAGTGTATCAAAGTTTATCTAAGTGTATCAAAGTGTATCAAAGTATATCAAAGTTTATCTAAGTGTATCAAAGTGTATCAAAGTATATCTAAGGGTGTCAAAGTATATCAAAGTATATCTAAGTGTATCAAAGTATATCTAAGTGTATCAAAGTAAATCTAAGTGTATCAAAGTTTATCTAATAGTATCAAAGTGTATCAAAGTATATCAAAGTATATCAAAATGTATCAAAGTATATCTAAGTGTATCAAAGTATATCTAAGTGTATCAATGTTTATCTAAGTGTATTAAAGTGTATCAAAGTGTATCAAAGTATATCTAAGTGTATCAAAATTTATCTAAGTGTATCAAAGTGTATCAAAGTATATCAAAGTATATCTAAGTGTATCAAAGTATATCTAAGTGTACCAAAGTATATATAAGTGTATCAAAATGTATCAAATTATATTAAAGAGTATCAAAGTATATCTAAATATATCTAAGTGTATCAAAGTATATATAAGTGTTTAAAAATGTATCAAAGTATATTTAAAAGTATCAAAGTATATCTAAGTGTATCAAAGTATATCTAAGTGTATCAAAGTATATCAAAGTATATCTAAGTGTATCAAAGTATATCTAAGGGTGTCAAAGTATATCAAAGTATATCTAAGTGTATCAAAGTATATCTAAGTGAATCAAAGTATATCTAAGTGTATCAAAGTTTATCTTAGTGTATCAAAGTGTATCAAAGTATATCAAAGTATATCTAAGTGTATCAAAGTATATCTAAATGTATCAAAATGTATCAAAGTATATCTAAGTGTATCTAAGTATATCAAAGTGTATCAAAGTATATCTAAGTGTATCAAAGTATATCTAAGTGTATCAAAGTATATCAATGTGTATCAAAGTATATCAAAGTATATCTAAGTGTATCAAAGTGTATCAAAATATATCTAAGTGTATTAAAGTATATCTAAGTGCATCAAAGTATATCAAAGTATATCTAAGTGTATCATAGTATATCTAAGTGTATCAAAGTATATCTAAATGTATCAAAATGTATCAAAGTATATCTAAGTGTATCAAAGTATATCTAAGTGTATCAAAGTTTATCTAAGTGTATCAAAGTGTATCAAAGTATATCAAAGTATATCAAAGTATATCTAAGTGTATCAAAGTATACCTAAATGTATCAAAATGTATCAAAGTATATCTAAGTGTATCAAAGTATATCTAATTGTATCAAAGTTTATCTAAGTGTATCAAAGTGTATCAAAGTATATCAAAGGATATCTAAGAGTATCAAAGTATATCTAATTGTATCAAAATTTATCAAAGTATATCTAAGTGTATCAAAGTATATCTAAGTGTATCTAAGTGTATCAAAGTATAACTAAGTGTATCAAAGTTTATCTAAGTGTATCAAAGTGTATCTAAGTGTATCAAAGTATATCTAAGTGTATCAAAGTATATCTAAGTGTATCAAAGTATATCTAAGTGTATCAAAGTTTATCTAAGTGTATCAAAGTGTATCAAAGTATGTCAAAGTTTATCTAAGTGTATCAAAGTATATCTAAGGGTGTCAAAGTATATCAAAGTATATCTAAGTGTATCAAAGTATATCTAAGTGTATCAAAGTTTATCTAAGTGTATCAAAGTATATCAAAGTATATCTAAGTGTATCAAAGTATATCTAAATGTATCAAAATGTATCAAAGTATATCAAAGTGTATCAAAGTATATCTAAGTGTATCAATGTTTATCTAAGTGTATTTAAGTGTATCAAAGTGTATCAAAGTATATCTAAGTGTATCAAAATTTATCAAAGTATATCTAAGTGTATCAAAGTATATCTAAGTGTATCTAAGTGTATCAAAGTATAACTAAGTGTATCAAAGTTTATCTAAGTGTATCAAAGTATATCTAAGTGTATCAAAGTATATCTAAGTGTATCAAAGTATATCTAAGTGTATCAAAGTATATCTAAGTGTATCAAAGTTTATCTAAGTGTATCAAAGTGTATCAAAGTATATCAAAGTATATCTAAGTGTATCAAAGTATATCTAAGTGTACCCAAGTATATATAAGTGTATCAAAATGTATCAAAGTATATTTAAGAGTATCAAAGTATATCTAAATTTATCTAAGTGTATCAAAGTATATCTAAGTGTATCAAAGTATATCTAAGTGTATCAAAGTATATCTAAGTGTATTAAAGTATATCTAAGTGTATCAAAGTTTATCTAAGTGTATCAAAGTGTATCAAATTATATCAAAGTATATTTAAGTGTATCAAAGTGTATTTAAGTGTATCTAAGTGTATCAAATTATATCTAAGTGTATCAAAGTTTATCTAAGTGTATCAAAGTGTATCAAAGTGTATCAAAGTATATCAAAGTATATCTAAGTGTATCAAAGTATATTTATTTATTTATTTATTTATTTCTTTTATTACAATGCTGCAAAACAGGATAAACCCAGTTACATTGTACCATTAATATTCTAACAACAAAATCTTGAACTGCATTATAAATAATAAATATGGTAAAAGTTCATCTTGCTGAATAAATTATAAATTTTTAGTGTAATCACTCACAACTTGTATATCTAATCTATTAATTATATTATCTAAATTATATTATATTAATTATATCTAAGTGTATCAAAGTATATATAAGTGTATCAAAATGTATCAAAGTATATTTAAGAGTATCAAAGTATATCTAAATATATCTAAGTGTATCAA
Organism: Macrosteles quadrilineatus; assembly: GCF_028750875.1. Lineage (NCBI taxonomy): Eukaryota > Metazoa > Arthropoda > Insecta > Hemiptera > Cicadellidae > Macrosteles > Macrosteles quadrilineatus. The sequence goes on along the minus strand of NW_026542619.1, from coordinate 313,699 downwards.
AGTGTATCTAAGTATATCTAAGTGTATCAAAGTATATCTAAGTGTATCAAAGTGTATCTAAGTATATCAAAGTGTATCAAAGTATATCTAAGTGTATCTAAGTATGTCAAAGTATATATAAGTGTATCAAAGAATATCAAAGTGTATCAAAGTATATCAAAGTGTATCAAAGTATATCTAAGTGTATCAAAGTAAATCTAAGTGTATCAAAGTAAATCTAAGTGTATCAAAGTATATCAATGTATATCTAAGTGTATCAAAGTATATCAAAGTATATCAATGTGTATTAAAGTATATCTAAGTGTATCAAAGTGTATCAAAGTATATCTAAGTGTATTAAAGTATATCTAAGTGCATTAAAGTATGTCAAAGTATATATAAGTGTATCAAAGTATATCTAAGTGTATCAAAGTGTTTAAAAGTATATCTAAGTGTATAAAAGTATATCTAAGTGTATCAAAGTATATCAAAGTATATCTAAGTGTATCAAAGTGTATCAAAGTATATCTAAGTGTATCAAAGTATATCTAAGGGTGTCAAAGTATATCTAAGTTTATCTAAGTGTATCAAAGTGTATCAAAGTATATCAAAGTTTATCTAAGTGTATCAAACTGTATCAAAGTATATCTAAGGGTGTCAAATTATATCAAAGTGTATCTAAGTGTGTCAAAGTATATCTAAGTGTATCTAAGTGTATCAAAGTATATCTAAGTGTATCAAAGTGTATCTAAGTATATCAAAGTGTATCAAAGTATATCTAAGTGTATCTAAGTATGTCAAAGTATATATAAGTGTATCAAAGAATATCAAAGTGTATAAAAGTGTATCAAAGTATATCAAAGTGTATCAAAGTATATCTAAGTGTATCAAATTAAATCTAAGTGTATCAAAGTAAATATAAGTGTATCAAAGTATATCAATGTATATCTAAGTGTATCAAAGTATATCAAAGTATATCAATGTGTATCAAAGTATATCAAAGTATATCTAAGTGTATCAAAGTGTATCAAAGTATATCTAATTGTATTAAAGTATATCTAAGTGCATCAAAGTGTATCAAAGTATATCTAAGTGTATCAAAGTATATCTAAGTGTATCAAAGTGTTTAAAAGTATATCTAAGTGTAAAAAAGTATATCTAAGTGTATCAAAGTATATCAAAGTATATCTAAGTGTATCAAAGTATATCAAAGTATATCTAAGTGTATCAAAGTATATCTAAGGGTGTCAAAGTATATCAAAGTATATCTAAGTGTATCAAAGTATATCTAAAATGTATTAAAATGTATCAAAGTATATATAAGTGTATCAAAGTATATCTAAGTGTATCAAAGTATATCAAAGTATATCTAAGTGTATCAAAGTGTATCAAAGTATATCTAAGTGTATCAAAGTATATCTAAGGGTGTCAAAGTATATCTAAGTGTATCAAAGTATGTCTAAGTGTATCAAAGTATATCTAAGTGTATCAAAGTATATCAAAGTATATCTAAGTGTATTAAAGTGTATCAAAGTATATCTAAGTGTATCAAAGTATATCTAAAGGTGTCAAAGTATATCTAAGTGTATCAAAGTTTATCTTAGTGTATCAAAGTGTATCAAAGTATATCAAAGTATATCTAAGTGTATCAACTTATATCTAAGTTTATCAAAGTGTATTAAAGTATATCAAAGTGTATCAAAGTATATCTAAGTGTATCAAAGTATATCTAAGTGTATCTAAGTGTATCAAAGTATATCTAAGTGTATCAAAGTGTATCTAAGTATATCAAAGTGTATCAAAGTATATCTAAATGTATCAAAATGTATCAAAGTATATCAAAGTGTATCAAAGTATATCTAAGTGTATCAAAGTTTATCTAAGTGTATCAAAGTGTATCAAAGTATATCAAAGTATATCAAAGTATATCTAAGTGTATCAAAGTATACCTAAATGTATCAAAATGTATCAAAGTATATCTAGGTGTATCAAAGTATATCTAAGTGTATCAAAGTTTATCTAAGTGTATCAAAGTTTATCAAAGTATATCAAAGTATATCTAAGTGTATCAAAGTATATCTAATTGTATCAAAATGTATCACAGTATATCTAAGTGTATCAAAGTATATCTAAGTGTATCAAAGTATAACTAAGTGTATCAAAGTTTATCTAAGTGTATCAAAGTATATCTAAGTGTATCAAAGTATATCTAAGTGTATCAAAGTATATCTAAGTGTATCAAAGTATATCTAAGTGTATCAAAGTTTATCTAAGTGTATCAAAGTGTATCAAAGTATATCAAAGTTTATCTAAGTGTATCAAAGTGTATCAAAGTATATCTAAGGGTGTCAAAGTATATCAAAGTATATCTAAGTGTATCAAAGTATATCTAAGTGTATCAAAGTAAATCTAAGTGTATCAAAGTTTATCTAAGTGTATCAAAGTGTATCAAAGTATATCAAAGTATATCAAAATGTATCAAAGTATATCTAAGTGTATCAAAGTATATCTAAGTGTATCAATGTTTATCTAAGTGTATTAAAGTGTATCAAAGTGTATCAAAGTATATCTAAGTGTATCAAAATTTATCTAAGTGTATCAAAGTGTATCAAAGTATATCAAAGTATATCTAAGTGTATCAAAGTATATCTAAGTGTACCAAAGTATATATAAGTGTATCAAAATGTATCAAATTATATTTAAGAGTATCAAAGTATATCTAAATATATCTAAGTGTATCAAAGTATATCTAAGTGAATCAAAGTATATCTAAGTGTATCAAAGTTTATCTTAGTGTATCAAAGTGTATCAAAGTATATCAAAGTATATCTAAGTGTATCATTGTATATCAAAGTATATCAATGTGTATCAAAGTATATCAAAGTATATCTAAGTGTATCAAAGTGTATCAAAATATATCTAAGTGTATTAAAGTATATCTAAGTGCATCAAAGTATATCAAAGTATATCTAAGTGTATCATAGTATATCTAAGTGTATCAAAGTATATCTAAATGTATCAAAATGTATCAAAGTATATCTAAGTGTATCAAAGTATATATAAGTGTATCAAAGTTTATCTAAGTGTATCAAAGTGTATCAAAGTATATCAAAGTATATCAAAGTATATCTAAGTGTATCAAAGTATACCTAAATGTATCAAAATGTATCAAAGTATATCTTAGTGTATCAAAGTATATCTAAGTGTATCAAAGTTTATCTAAGTGTATCAAAGTGTATCAAAGTATATCAAAGTATATCTAAGTGTATCAAAGTATATCTAATTGTATCAAAATGTATCAAAGTATATCTAAGTGTATCAAAGTATATCTAAGTATATCTAAGTGTATCAAAGTATAACTAAGTGTATCAAAGTTTATCTAAGTGTATCAAAGTATATCTAAGTGTATCAAAGTATATCTAAGTGTATCAAAGTATATCTAAGTGTATCAAAGTATATCTAAGTGTATCAAAGTTTATCTAAGTGTATCAAAGTGTATCAAAGTATGTCAAAGTTTATCTAAGTGTATCAAAGTATATCTAAGGGTGTCAAAGTATATCAAAGTATATCTAAGTGTATCAAAGTATATCTAAGTGTATCAAAGTTTATCTAAGTGTATCAAAGTATATCAAAGTATATCTAAGTGTATCAAAGTATATCTAAATGTATCAAAATGTATCAAAGTATATCTAAGTGTATCAAAGTATATCTAAGTGTATCTAAGTGTATCAAAGTATAACTAAGTGTATCAAAGTTTATCTAAGTGTATCAAAGTATATCTAAGTGTATCAAAGTATATCTAAGTGTATCAAAGTATATCTAAGTGTATCAAAGTATATCTAAGTGTATCAAAGTTTATCTAAGTGTATCAAAGTGTATCAAAGTATATCAAAGTATATCTAAGTGTATCAAAGTATATCTAAGTGTACCAAAGTATATATAAGTGTATCAAAATGTATCAAAGTATATTTAAGAGTTTCTAAGTATATCTAAATTTATCTAAGTGTATCAAAGTATATCTAAGTGTATCAAAGTATATCTAAGTGTATCAAAGTATATCTAAGTGTATTAAAGTATATCTAAGTGTATCAAAGTTTATCTAAGTGTATCAAAGTGTATCAAATTATATCAAAGTATATTTAAGTGTATCAAAGTGTATTTAAGTGTATCTAAGTGTATCAAATTATATCTAAGTGTATCAAAGTTTATCTAAGTGTATCTAAGTGTATCAAAGTGTATCAAAGTATATCAAAGTATATCTAAGTGTATCAAAGTATATTTATTTATTTATTTATTTATTTCTTTTATTACAATGCTGCAAAACAGGATAAACCCAGTTACATTGTACCATTAATATTCTAACAACAAAATCTTGACATGCATTATAAATAATAAATATGGTAAAGGTTCATCTTGCTGAATAAATTATAAATTTTTAGTGTAATCACTCACAACTTGTATATCTAATCTATTAATTATATTATCTAAATTATATTATATTAATTATATCTAAGTGTATCAAAGTATATATAAGTGTATCAAAATGTATCAAAGTATATTTAAGAGTATCAAAGTATATCTAAATATATCTAAGTGTATCAAAGTGTATCAAAGTGTATCTAAGTATATCTAAGTGTATCAAAGTATATCTAAGTGTATCAAAGTGTATCTAAGTATATCAAAGTGTATCAAAGTATATCTAGGTGTATCTAAGTATGTCAAAGTATATATAAGTGTATCAAAGAATATCAAAGTGTATCAAAGTATATCAAAGTGTATCAAAGTATATCTAAGTGTATCAAAGTAAATCTAAGTGTATCAAAGTAAATCTAAGTGTATCAAAGTATATCAATGTATATCTAAGTGTATCAAAGTATATCAAAGTATATCAATGTGTATTAAAGTATATCTAAGTGTATCAAAGTGTATCAAAGTATATCTAAGTGTATTAAAGTATATCTAAGTGCATTAAAGTATGTCAAAGTATATATAAGTGTATCAAAGTATATCTAAGTGTATCAAAGTGTTTAAAAGTATATCTAAGTGTATAAAAGTATATCTAAGTGTATCAAAGTATATCAAAGTATATCTAAGTGTATCAAAGTGTATCAAAGTATATCTAAGTGTATCAAAGTATATCTAAGGGTGTCAAAGTATATCTAAGTGTATCTAAGTATATCTAAGTGTATCAAAGTATATCTAAGTGTATCAAAGTGTATCTAAGTATATCAAAGTGTATCAAAGTATATCTAGGTGTATCTAAGTATGTCAAAGTATATATAAGTGTATCAAAGAATATCAAAGTGTATCAAAGTATATCAAAGTGTATCAAAGTATATCTAAGTGTATCAAAGTAAATCTAAGTGTATCAAAGTAAATCTAAGTGTATCAAAGTATATCAATGTATATCTAAGTGTATCAAAGTATATCAAAGTATATCAATGTGTATTAAAGTATATCTAAGTGTATCAAAGTGTATCAAAGTATATCTAAGTGTATTAAAGTATATCTAAGTGCATTAAAGTATGTCAAAGTATATATAAGTGTATCAAAGTATATCTAAGTGTATCAAAGTGTTTAAAAGTATATCTAAGTGTATAAAAGTATATCTAAGTGTATCAAAGTATATCAAAGTATATCTAAGTGTATCAAAGTGTATCAAAGTATATCTAAGTGTATCAAAGTATATCTAAGGGTGTCAAAGTATATCTAAGTTTATCTAAGTGTATCAAAGTGTATCAAAGTATATCAAAGTTTATCTAAGTGTATCAAACTGTATCAAAGTATATCTAAGGGTGTCAAATTATATCAAAGTGTATCTAAGTGTGTCAAAGTATATCTAAGTGTATCTAAGTGTATCAAAGTATATCTAAGTGTATCAAAGTGTATCTAAGTATATCAAAGTGTATCAAAGTATATCTAAGTGTATCAAATTAAATCTAAGTGTATCAAAGTAAATCTAAGTGTATCAAAGTATATCAATGTATATCTTAACTACCTATGAGTTTTTGCTCCAGTTAATTTTCGAATAAATTCATTGATTAATATACGCAGTGCGCTTAGAAGAATGTTTTGTAGTGTGGATTAAAGTGACGTGACTTATAAGACTGTAAGTTCATACCAGGCTTGATCTAGTACTTATTATTCATTCAGTTTAAAAGACATATTTTTAATTGTTGGTTAGGTTTTCAAACCGCTTTCTGTACCAGCCGTTTGTTTTGAAACTTTTAAATCCGCGCATGCGCACTTGGGTCTACAGGTTGGCAGCGGAAGGGTAAAGAAACAATATTGTGGGAATCTTCCGGGTTGAGAATTAGTGCTTGGAGTGAACGCCCACGCATTCTGTTGAGCGTAAAACGATCTACCCTTGGTGCCCCTTCAACTGTGGCAATACACTCTAGCAGTACTCTTCTGTCACAAAGTTGCATACTTAGGGCGCCCATAGCATTGACTAACAATGATCACTCGTAGAACGCGTGAGAACCTAAAGCGGGCCGCTAGAAACAATCTAGAAAATATGAAAGATGAGCTTTTAAATGAAGAAGTGTGCGATGCTGCAGTCCGCATCCATAGTATATTAAATGCAACTGCTAATAAATACTCAAATGAGGCAATTGCTGAAATCATTCCGGAAGTAACTACATTATTGAGCAGATTAGATGCTAGTCTCAAAGTGGTTTCGGATTTAAACGGAGCCTTAACAAATCTGGCAGACGAGAACAAGCTACTTGAATCAAGACTAGATCGTGAAAAAGACAAAACAAGAGCGATAATGGAAGAATCTTTATGCTGTGAACAACAATCTGAAAATGAGATAGTCAATCTAAAATCTAAAATACAAGCTATGATCCAAAATGAAAAAATTCTTAGAGATGAGATTATAAACAAACAGTGTATGCTTGATCTACTTGATTTGGACTGCAAAAAGCTGAATCAACTAATCGAGCAAAAAGATAAGGAAATTATCTCTCTGCGTGAGAAAAAAACAATTAATGATGATTACAAAATGCCCAAGATTTCTACACGCACGGCTATAACCACAGCTATCCCCTCATTTGAAACTTACAACAGATTTTCTCCACTAAATATTGAAACATTAACATCTCCTATTCTACCTCCTTCTGAAAAAATCCGAGTAGTTGCAGAAATCCATAACCCATCAAGACCCAATCTATCTAATAAACCCAACAATCAAAAGACAAACAACAAAAAACAACAGAGAAAAAAAGTTATTGTACTCAGCGATAGCCAAGGGAAGGGATTAAACTCATATCTACATGAACTAGAGGATAAATATGAGGTTTTTGTACTTACAAAACCAGGAGCAAGACTAAAGACTGTAATTGAAGCGGGTCGTCCAATGATCGATAAACTAAAACAGGAAGATCATTTAGTAATCCTCGCAGGTTCTAATGACTTTGGTCCTGGTGAAGTTGGTCCATTCTCAGTGTCACAAGCTGTTGAAACTCTACTGGAAATTGATGTTAAAACAAATACCATCATACATACAGTCCCACTGCGGCATGATAGACCAGAACTTAATGCGGACATTGCCTATGCTAACAAGCTAATGATTAGCAAGGTTATAAACAATACGGGTAAACAGAGAATAATGTATGCGGATTTGAATGAAGTACTAAAAAGGTGTCATTTCACACGTCACGGACTCCACTTCAACAGATCAGGAAAACAAATATTAAGTAAAGGTATAATTGACATGTTGGCACTGCAAAGTACTCAAGCCACCGAACTGAGACTACGGGAACTCAAGAAACCTGAGGTCAATCTGTCACTCATTGAACCTTGTCCTAACAACGTGAACGTGAGAAATTCAACGCCATCTACAGACATTCTGGCTCATCAAGTATTGTCCACACCTTCTGTACCTCCTGGACTTTCAAAATATATACCAAATCCACTTACTCCACCCAGTTCGACTATTGTGTCTATGATGCCTGCTACGGACCCGAGTCAAGCCCCTCCACTATCCACATCATCTCGGCAGCAGATGATGACAACAGAGTCCAACACTTCTCCATGCCAGTTTCCATCACCATCACCTGAACTGAGAGATGTGCCTAGTGTGGCGCCATGCGGTTCTCCACCACCCCCTCATCTGGACTCAACAATAGAATTTCCACCATTGTCACCACCTTCAAATTGCAGGTTTTCCAATATATCTTTAGGCCAATTTCACAGCACACCAAACCAAAATGTTGTAAATTCAACTTTTTTAGACAACAGGATGTAATGCAACATAATACGAATGATATATCAGAGAATTATGCCATAACTAAAGGTAATCTAAAAAGTGATGCTAGCTTTACTCTGAAGATTATACAAATAAATATTCAATGTATTAGAAATAAAGTAACAGAATTAGAACACATTGCTAATATTGAAAATATAGATATATTTTGTATAAGTGAGCATTGGTTGCAAGAAATACAAGTTCCATTTTTTGTTCCTATAGGCTACACTGCTGCAAGTGTTATGTGTCGTAAAACTTGTAAAAACGGTGGTGCTGGTATTTATGTAAAATCTAGCTTACAGTATTGTGAAATTGATGTAAATATGTTCAATTCAGAGCGTAATATTGAAATAACTTGTATAAAGCTTAAGAACTTAAATCTCGTCATTATATCACTGTACAGACCACCTAATGGTGATACTAAAATTTTCTTTGACAACTTTGAGAAAGTAATCAAACAAATTCATAAGCGAGGTACAAAAATTATTATTTGTGGTGACTACAACATCAAGTTTGATCAAATTACCGAACCTACTACCGTCACATTTCTTAATATCTTGCGCTCATATAACTTAGTTGTAACCAATTTGTCTCCAACCAGAAAAAAGTCTTGTATTGATAATGTTTTTGTTAATTTTTCTGAGGATCTATACAATGTAAAAGTTATGAAATCCTGTTTATCTGATCACGATCCTCTTCTTATTAATTATAAAATAGATAGAAAGAAACATGTAGAAATTAACTCAGATAAATCTGGAATCAAACATTATTTTCGCAGACAAGATGAAGAACAAATTTCCTTGTTTATTGAGTGTTTTAAAAATGAACATTGGGAAATGATAAGCTCCTATCTATGTAATGAGATAAATGTAAAAGCTTTGTTTGACTTATTTTTTAAAAGGTATGTTAATCTTTGGCATTTCGCTTCTCCTTTAGTATCATCTAAGAGTAAATGTACAACCAAACAAAAATTTAATTGGTATTCAGACGATCTAAGAAAATCAAGAGATCTAATGCTAGGTTATCATAATGTGTATAAGTGCTTTGAAAGAGATCACTCGGTCCATACTGTTGCGGCTTACAGGGCTTACTTGTTTTTTAAGAAGCAATACAAGGATAATATTAAAATGGCTAAGAAGCAGACGTATGAAAATTATATTGAAAACTCAAGTAATAAGTGTAAAGCCGCGTGGGAGGTGATTTCTTTAGAAACACAATCACATACAAACAACACTAAAATAACAATTGATCCAAACCATTTTAACAATTTTTTCATTAATTCAGTTTCAGATATACAGAAAAATATAACAAGCACCAACACACAGGCACATAACCTCACACGGAACTCGAAACAAAAGTCAATTGCTTTCAATTGGTCTCACGTCTCCACGGATCAGGTAATGAAAACAGTGACAAATCTTTCCAACTCAAAAGGAACAGATTTTTACTGGATATCTAATTTTCTTCTAAGAAAAACCATAATGTATATTAGTGAGCCTCTTGCATTCATCTTTAACCAGTGTTTGACTCAGGGCTATTTTTCTGATTTACTTAAAGTCTCTAAGGTGATTCCTGTCTATAAAAAAGGGGATAAGGCTCTGGTACAGAATTATCGACCAATTTCAATTGTTCCCATCTTCTCTAAGGTATTTGAGTCACTCCTACACGTTCAGCTTAATCATCACTTCCACTTAAACCATCTATTTAGTCCCTACCAGTTTGGGTTTCGATCAAAGAAATCAACAACCACTGCTGTGTCTACTCTGGTTGACAACATTCTTACTGCTTTTGAAAATAAGGAATCAGTGTCTCTAAAGCTCTGCGATCTGAGTAAAGCCTTTGATTGTGTTGAACATCGTATTCTCCTTGACAAACTCTCTTACTACGGCATCTCACACAACTCTCTGAATTTATTGAAGTCCTATCTGTCTAATCGCAAACAATATGTTTCTTTTAATTCTAGCCAATCAACAACATTAACTGTAACAACTGGTGTTCCCCAGGGCTCTGTTCTTGGACCATTTCTTTTTATAGTTTTCATTAACGACCTACCTTACAACATACCCTCTCAGACAGTCATTTATGCTGATGATACAACGTTACTTTCATCACATTCCAATCTGAAAACTCTTGAGGAGAACATAAATCATGCTTACAACTCTGCACAAATATGGTTTTCATCAAATAAGTTGCTTTGTAATAATGATAAAACTCAAGATTTATTGCTAAGCATGGCAGGTAGAAGTAACTATAAATCAGTAAAGCTTCTTGGTTTTCATTTAGATTCTAGACTTGATTGGAATGATCACATAGATGGCATTTGTAAGAAAATTTCCAGAGTGTCTTTTTTAATGTGGAAACTTAGAGATTGTGTGAGGGATGAGTATTTGAGGATATCTTATTTTTCTTTTGTCCAATCACATATTTGTTATGGAATAGTTTTGTGGGGTCACTCTAGTGCCGTACACGACATTCTCATAATTCAAAAGAAAATCTTGAGAACTATGTGTAGAGTGGATGAAGTGGAACACTGTAAACCATTGTTTATCAGACTAAATATCATGACAGTAATAAACCTTTACATATACCAAGTACTTATCCACACAAAACTACACCTTTCAGATTTCACCACCAGAGACCACTTTCATGCACATGACACGAGAGGCAAGGCTAAGCTGGATCTACCCCAACACAGGTTGGCCAAAACAGGTAAATCCTTTAAAGCCAACTGTGTAAGGTTTTTTAATAGGCTCCCCCAAACTGCAAAACTCATCCCATTTAATCACTTCAAAAAAACTATAAAAAATTGGCTAGTTGAAAACCCTTTTTATTCGCTTGATGAATTCGAAATGTCAGAGTTTAATGTTAAGTTTTAACCTGTTGTACATAGTTTTATCAGTTAATTTTAATTTAATGTATTAGCATTTAGTAAGAATATTTGACTGTTCCTATTTCTGTATTGCTATAGATCAATGGAATAAATACTCTTGACTCTTGACTCTTGACTCTTAAGTGTATCAAAGTATATCAAAGTATATCAATGTGTATCAAAGTATATCAAAGTATATCTAAGTGTATCAAAGTGTATCAAAGTATATCTAAGTGTATTAAAGTATATCTAAGTGCATCAAAGTGTATCAAAGTATATCTAAGTGTATCAAAGTATATCTAAGTGTATCAAAGTGTTTAAAAGTATATCTAAGTGTATAAAAGTATATCTAAGTGTATCAAAGTATATCAAAGTATATCTAAGTGTATCAAAGTATATCTAAGGGTGTCAAAGTATATCAAAGTATATCTAAGTGTATCAAAGTATATCTAAAATGTATTAAAATGTATCAAAGTATATATAAGTGTATCAAAGTATATCTAAGTGTATCAAAGTATATCAAAGTATATCTAAGTGTATCAAAGTGTATCAAAGTATATCTAAGTGTATCAAAGTATATCTAAAGGTGTCAAAGTATATCTAAGTGTATCAAAGTATATCTAAGGGTGTCAAAGTATATCAAAGTATATCTAAGTGTATCAAAGTATGTCTAAGTGTATCAAAGTATATCTAAGTGTATCAAAGTATATCAAAGTATATCTAAGTGTATCAAAGTGTATCAAAGTATATCTAAGTGTATCAAAGTATATCTAAAGGTGTCAAAGTATATCTAAGTGTATCAAAGTTTATCTTAGTGTATCTTAGTGTATCAAAGTATATCAAAGTATATCTAAGTGTATCAACTTATATCTAAGTGTATCAAAGTGTATTAAAGTATATCAAAGTGTATCAAAGTATATCTAAGTGTATCAAAGTATATCTAAGTGTATCTAAGTGTATCAAAGTATATCTAAGTGTATCAAAGTGTATCTAAGTATATCAAAGTGTATCAAAGTATATCTAAGGGTGTCAAAGTATTTTTAAAGTATATCTAAGTGTATCAAAGTATATCTAAATGTATCAAAGTATATCTAAGTGTATCAAAGTATATCTAAGTGTATCAAAGTATATCTAAGTGTATCTAAGTGTATCAAAGTATATCTAAGTGTATCAAAGTGTATCTAAGTATATCAAAGTGTATCAAAGTATATCTAAGTGTATCAAAGTATATCTAAGTGTATCTAAGTGTATCAAAGTATATCTAAGTGTATCAAAGTGTATCTAAGTATATCAAAGTGTATCAAAGTATATCTAAGGGTGTCAAAGTATTTTTAAAGTATATCTAAGTGTATCAAAGTATATCTAAATGTATCAAAGTATATCTAAGTGTATCTAAGTGTATCAAAGTGTATCAAAGTATATCTAAGTTTATCAAAGTATATCTAAGGGTGTCAAAGTATATCTAAGTGTATCAAAGTATATCTAAGGGTGTCAAAGTATATCAAAGTATATCTAAGTGTATCAAAGTATATCAAAGTATATCAAAGTATATCTAAGTGTATCAAAGTATATCTAAGTGTATCAAAGTATATATAAGTGTAAAAAAATGTATCAAAGTATATTTAAGAGTATCAAAGTATATCTAAATATATCTAAGTGTATCAACTAATATCTAAGTGTATCAAAGTGTATTAAAGTATATCAAAGTGTATCAAAGTATATCTAAGTGTATCAAAGTATATCTAAGTGTATCTAAGTTTATCAAAGTATATCTAAGTGTATCAAAGTGTTAAAAAGTATATCTAAGTGTATAAAAGTATATCTAAGTGTATCAAAGTATATCAAAGTATATCTAAGTGTATCAAAGTGTATCAAAGTATATCTAAGTGTATCAAAGTATATCTAAGGGTGTCAAAGTATATCTAAGTGTATCAAAGTATATCTAAGGGTGTCAAAGTATATCAAAGTATATCTAAGTGTATCAAAGTTTATCTAAGTGTATCATAGTGTATCAAAGCATAATAAAGTATATCTAAGTGTATCAAAGTATATATAAGTGTATCAACGAATATCAAAGTGTATCAAAGTGTATCAAAGTATATCAAAGTGTATCAAAGTATATCTAAGTGTATCAAAGTAAATCTAAGTGTATCAAAGTAAATCTAAGTGTATCAAAGTATATCAATGTATATCTAAGTGTATCAAAGTATATCAAAGTATATCAATGTGTATCAAAGTATATCAAAGTATATCTAAGTGTATCAAAGTGTATCAAAGTATATCTAAGTGTATTAAAGTATATCTAAGTATATCAATGTATATCTAAGTGTATCAAAGTATATCAATGTGTATCAAAGTATATCAAAGTATATCTAAGTGTATCAAAGTGTATCAAAGTATATCTAAGTGTATTAAAGTATATCTAAGTGCATCAAAGTATGTAAAAGTATATATAAATGTATCAAAGTATATCTAAGTGTATCAAAGTGTTTAAAAGTATATCTAAGTGTATAAAAGTATATCTAAGTGTATCAAAGTATATCAAAGTATATCTAAGTGTATGAAAGTGTATCAAAGTATATCTAAGTGCATCAAAGTATATATAAGGGTGTCAAAGTATATCTAAGTGTATAAAAGTATATCTAAGGGTGTCAAAGTATTTTTAAAGTATATCTAAGTGTATCAAAGTATATCTAAATGTATCAAAGTATATCTAAGTGTATCAAAGTATATCTAAGTGTATCAAAGTATATCTAAGTGTATCTAAGTGTATCAAAGTATATCTAAGTGTATCAAAGTGTATCTAAGTATATCAAAGTGTATCAAAGTATATCTAAGTGTATCAAAGTATATCTAAGTGTATCTAAGTGTATCAAAGTATATCTAAGTGTATCAAAGTGTATCTAAGTATATCAAAGTGTATCAAAGTATATCTAAGGGTGTCAAAGTATTTTTAAAGTATATCTAAGTGTATCAAAGTATATCTAAATGTATCAAAGTATATCTAAGTGTATCTAAGTGTATCAAAGTGTATCAAAGTATATCTAAGTTTATCAAAGTATATCTAAGGGTGTCAAAGTATATCTATGTGTATCAAAGTATATCTAAGGGTGTCAAAGTATATCAAAGTATATCTAAGTGTATCAAAGTATATCAAAGTATATCTAAGTGTATCAAAGTATATCTAAGTGTATCAAAGTATATATAAGTGTAAAAAAATGTATCAAAGTATATTTAAGAGTATCAAAGTATATCTAAATATATCTAAGTGTATCAACTAATATCTAAGTGTATCAAAGTGTATTAAAGTATATCAAAGTGTATCAAAGTATATCTAAGTGTATCAAAGTATATCTAAGTGTATCTAAGTTTATCAAAGTATATCTAAGTGTATCAAAGTGTTAAAAAGTATATCTAAGTGTATAAAAGTATATCTAAGTGTATCAAAGTATATCAAAGTATATCTAAGTGTATCAAAGTGTATCAAAGTATATCTAAGTGTATCAAAGTATATCTAAGGGTGTCAAAGTATATCTAAGTGTATCAAAGTATATCTAAGGGTGTCAAAGTATATCAAAGTATATCTAAGTGTATCAAAGTTTATCTAAGTGTATCATAGTGTATCAAAGCATAATAAAGTATATCTAAGTGTATCAAAGTATATATAGGTGTATCAACGAATATCAAAGTGTATCAAAGTGTATCAAAGTGTATCAAAGTATATCAAAGTGTATCAAAGTATATCTAAGTGTATCAAAGTAATTCTAAGTGTATTAAAGTATATCTAAGTGCATCAAAGTATGTAAAAGTATATATAAATGTATCAAAGTATATCTAAGTGTATCAAAGTGTTTAAAAGTATATCTAAGTGTATCAAAGTATATCAAAGTATATCTAAGTGTATGAAAGTGTATCAAAGTATATCTAAGTGCATCAAAGTATATATAAGGGTGTCAAAGTATATCTAAGTGTATAAAAGTATATCTAAGTGTGTCAAAGTATATCAAAGTATATCTAAGTGTATCAAAGTATATCTAAGTGTATCAAAGTGTATCAAAGTATATTAAAGTGTATCAAAGTATATCTAAGTGTATAAAAGTAAATCTAAGTGTATCAAAGTATATCAAAGTATATCTAAGTGTATCAAAGTATATCTAAATGTATCAAAATGTATCAAAGTGTATCTAAGTGTATCAAAGTGTATCAAAGTATATCTAAGTGTATCAAAGTATATCTAAATGTATCTAAATGTATTAAAGTGTATCTAAGTGTATAAAAGTATAACTAAGTGTATCAAAGTTTATATAAGTGTATCAAAATATATCAAAGTATATCTTAGTGTATCAAAGTACTGTATATCTAAGGGTTTAAAAGTATATCAAATTATATCTAAGTGTATCAAAGTATATCTAAGTGTATCAAAGTTTATCTAAGTGTATCAAAGTGTATCAAAGTATATCAAAGTATATCTAAGTGTATCAAAGTATATCTAAATGTATCAAAATGTATCAAAGTATATCTAAGTGTATCAAAGTATATCTAATTGTATCAAAGTTTATCTAAGTGTATCAAAGTGTATCAAATTATATCAAAGTATATCTAAGTGTATCAAAGTGTATTAAAGTGTATCTAAGTGTATCAAATTATATCTAAGTGTATCAAAGTTTATCTAAGTGTATCAAAGTATATCAAAGTATATCTAAGTGTATCAAAGTATATCTAAGTGTATCAAAGTATATCTAAGTGTATCAAAGTATATATAAGTGTATCAAAATGTATCAAAGTATATTAGAGAGTATCAAAGTATATCTAAATATATCTAAGTGTATCAACTAATATCTAAGTGTATCAAAGTATATCAAAGTGTATCAAAGTATATCTAAGTGTATCAAAGTATATCTAAGTGTATCTAGGTGTATCAAAGTATATCTAAGTGTATCAAAGTGTATCTAAGTATATCAAAGTGTATCAAAGTATATCTAAGTGTATCAAAGTATATCTAAGTGTATCAAAGTGTATCAAAGTATATCAAAGTGTATCAAAGTATATCTAAGTGTATCAAAGTAAATCTAAGTGTATCAAAAAATATCAAAGTATATCTAAGTGTATCAAAGTTTATCAAAGTATATCAATGTGTATCAAAGTATATCAAAGTATATCTAAGTGTATCAAAGTGTATCAAAGTATATCTAAGTATATTAAAGTATATCTAAGTGCATCAAAGTATATCAAAGTATATCTAAGTGTATCAAAGTATATCTAAGTGTATCAAAGTATATCTAAGTGTATCAAAGTATATCTAAGTGTATCTAAGTGTATCAAAGTATATCTAAGTGTATCAAAGTGTATCTAAGTATATCAAAGTGTATCAAAGTATATCTAAGTGTATCTAAGTATGTCAAAGTATATATAAGTGTATCAAAGAATATCAAAGTGTATCAAAGTGTATCAAAGCATATCAAAGTGTATCAAAGTATATCTAAGTGTATCAAATTAAATCTAAGTGTATCAAAGTAAATCTAAGTGTATCAAAGTATATCAATGTATATCTAAGTGTATCAAAGTATATCAAAGTATATCAATGTGTATCAAAGTATATTAAAGTATATCTAAGTGTATCAAAGTGTATCAAAGTATATCTAAGTGTATTAAAGTATATCTAAGTGCATCAAAGTGTATCAAAGTATATCTAAGTGTATCAAAGTATATCTAAGTGTATCAAAGTGTTTAAAAGTATATCCAAGTGTATAAAAGTATATCTAAGTGTATCAAAGTATATCAAAGTATATCTAAGTGTATCAAAGTATATCTAAGGGTGTCAAAGTATATCAAAGTATATCTAAGTGTATCAAAGTATATCTAAAATGTATTAAAATGTATCAAAGTATATATAAGTGTATCAAAGTATATCTAAGTGTATCAAAGTATATCAAAGTATATCTAAGTGTATCAAAGTGTATCAAAGTATATCTAAGTGTATCAAAGTATATCTAAAGGTGTCAAAGTATATCTAAGTGTATCAAAGTATATCTAAGGGTGTCAAAGTATATCAAAGTATATCTAAGTGTATCAAAGTATGTCTAAGTGTATCAAAGTATATCTAAGTGTATCAAAGTATATCAAAGTATATCTAAGTGTATCAAAGTGTATCAAAGTATATCTAAGTGTATCAAAGTTTATCTTAGTGTATCAAAGTGTATCAAAGTATATCAAAGTATATCTAAGTGTATCAACTTATATCTAAGTGTATCAAAGTGTATTAAAGTATATCAAAGTGTATCAAAGTATATCTAAGTGTATCAAAGTATATCTAAGTGTATCTAAGTGTATCAAAGTATATCTAAGTGTATCAAAGTGTATCTAAGTATATCAAAGTGTATCAAAGTATATCTATGGGTGTCAAAGTATTTTTAAAGTATATCTAAGTGTATCAAAGTATATCTAAATGTATCAAAGTATATCTAAGTTTATCAAAGTATATCTAAGTGTATCAAAGTATATCTAAGTGTATCTAAGTGTATCAAAGTATATCTAAGTGTATCAAAGTGTATCTAAGTATATCAAAGTGTATCAAAGTATATCTAAGTGTATCAAAGTATATCTAAGTGTATCTAAGTGTATCAAAGTATATCTAAGTGTATCAAAGTGTATCTAAGTATATCAAAGTGTATCAAAGTATATCTAAGGGTGTCAAAGTATTTTTAAAGTATATCTAAGTGTATCAAAGTATATCTAAATGTATCAAAGTATATCTAAGTGTATCTAAGTGTATCAAAGTGTATCAAAGTATATCTAAGTTTATCAAAGTATATCTAAGGGTGTCAAAGTATATCTAAGTGTATCAAAGTATATCTAAGGGTGTCAAAGTATATCAAAGTATATCTAAGTGTATCAAAGTATATCAAAGTATATCAAAGTATATCTAAGTGTATCAAAGTATATCTAAGGGTGTCAAAGTATATCAAAGTATATCTAAGTGTATCAAAGTATATCTAAAATGTATTAAAATGTATCAAAGTATATATAAGTGTATCAAAGTATATCTAAGTGTATCAAAGTATATCAAAGTATATCTAAGTGTATCAAAGTGTATCAAAGTATATCTAAGTGTATCAAAGTATATCTAAAGGTGTCAAAGTATATCTAAGTGTATCAAAGTATATCTAAGGGTGTCAAGGTATATCAAAGTATATCTAAGTGTATCAAAGTATGTCTAAGTGTATCAAAGTATATCTAAGTGTATCAAAGTATATCAAAGTATATCTAAGTGTATCAAAGTGTATCAAAGTATATCTAAGTGTATCAAAGTTTATCTTAGTGTATTAAAGTGTATCAAAGTATATCAAAGTATATCTAAGTGTATCAACTTATATCTAAGTGTATCAAAGTGTATTAAAGTATATCAAAGTGTATCAAAGTATATCTAAGTGTATCAAAGTATATCTAAGTGTATCTAAGTTTATCAAAGTATATCTAAGTGTATCAAAGTGTTAAAAAGTATATCTAAGTGTATAAAAGTATATCTAAGTGTATCAAAGTATATCAAAGTATATCTAAGTGTATCAAAGTGTATCAAAGTATATCTAAGTGTATCAAAGTATATCTAAGGGTGTCAAAGTATATCTAAGTGTATCAAAGTATATCTAAGAGTGTCAAAGTATATCTAAGTGTATCAAAGTTTATCTAAGTGTATCATAGTGTATCAAAGCATAATAAAGTATATCTAAGTGTATCAAAGTATATATAAGTGTATCAACTAATATCAAAGTGTATCAAAGTGTATCAAAGTATATCAAAGTGTATCAAAGTATATCTAAGTGTATCAAAGTAAATCTAAGTGTATCAAAGTAAATCTAAGTGTATCAAAGTATATCAATGTATATCTAAGTGTATCAAAGTATATCAAAGTATATCAATGTGTATCAAAGTATATCAAAGTATATCTAAGTGTATCAAAGTGTATCAAAGTATATCTAAGTGTATTAAAGTATATCTAAGTGCATCAAAGTATGTAAAAGTATATATAAATGTATCAAAGTATATCTAAGTGTATCAAAGTGTTTAAAAGTATATCTAAGTGTATAAAAGTATATCTAAGTGTATCAAAGTATATCAAAGTATATCTAAGTGTATGAAAGTGTATCAAAGTATATCTAAGTGCATCAAAGTATATATAAGGGTGTCAAAGTATATCTAAGTGTATAAAAGTATATCTAAGTGTGTCAAAGTATATCAAAGTATATCTAAGTATATCAAAGTATATCTAAGTGTATCAAAGTGTATCAAAGTATATTAAAGTGTATCAAAGTATATCTAAGTGTATAAAAGTAAATCTAAGTGTATCAAAGTATATCAAAGTATATCTAAGGGTATCAAAGTATATCTAAATGTATCAAAATGTATCAAAGTGTATCTAAGTGTATCAAAGTGTATCAAAGTATATCTAAGTGTATCAAAGTATATCTAAATGTATCTAAATGTATTAAAGTGTATCTAAGTGTATAAAAGTATAACTAAGTGTATCAAAGTTTATATAAGTGTATCAAAATATATCAAAGTATATCTTAGTGTATCAAAGTACTGTATATCTAAGGGTTTAAAAGTATATCAAATTATATCTAAGTGTATCAAAGTATATCTAAGTGTATCAAAGTTTATCTAAGTGTATCAAAGTGTATCAAAGTATATCAAAGTATATCTAAGTGTATCAAAGTATATCTAAATGTATCAAAATGTATCAAAGTATATCTAAGTGTATCAAAGTATATCTAATTGTATCAAAGTTTATCTAAGTGTATCAAAGTGTATCAAATTATATCAAAGTATATCTAAGTGTATCAAAGTGTATTAAAGTATATCTAAGTGTATAAAAGTATATCTAAGTGTGTCAAAGTATATCAAAGTATATCTAAGTGTATCAAAGTATATCTAAGTGTATCAAAGTGTATCAAAGTATATTAAAGTGTATCAAAGTATATCTAAGTGTATAAAAGTAAATCTAAGTGTATCAAAGTATATCAAAGTATATCTAAGGGTATCAAAGTATATCTAAATGTATCAAAATGTATCAAAGTGTATCTAAGTGTATCAAAGTGTATCAAAGTATATCTAAGTGTATCAAAGTATATCTAAATGTATCTAAATGTATTAAAGTGTATCTAAGTATATCAAAGTATATCTAAGTGTATCAAAGTATATCTAAAATGTATTAAAATGTATCAAAGTATATATAAGTGTATCAAAGTATATCTAAGTGTATCAAAGTATATCAAAGTATATCTAAGTGTATCAAAGTGTATCAAAGTATATCTAAGTGTATCAAAGTATATCTAAAGGTGTCAAAGTATATCTAAGTGTATCAAAGTATATCTAAGGGTGTCAAAGTATATCAAAGTATATCTAAGTGTATCAAAGTATGTCTAAGTGTATCAAAGTATATCTAAGTGTATCAAAGTATATCAAAGTATATCTAAGTGTATCAAAGTGTATCAAAGTATATCTAAGTGTATCAAAGTTTATCTTAGTGTATTAAAGTGTATCAAAGTATATCAAAGTATATCTAAGTGTATCAACTTATATCTAAGTGTATCAAAGTGTATTAAAGTATATCAAAGTGTATCAAAGTATATCTAAGTGTATCAAAGTATATCTAAGTGTATCTAAGTTTATCAAAGTATATCTAAGTGTATCAAAGTGTTAAAAAGTATATCTAAGTGTATAAAAGTATATCTAAGTGTATCAAAGTATATCAAAGTATATCTAAGTGTATCAAAGTGTATCAAAGTATATCTAAGTGTATCAAAGTATATCTAAGGGTGTCAAAGTATATCTAAGTGTATCAAAGTATATCTAAGGGTGTCAAAGTATATCAAAGTATATCTAAGTGTATCAAAGTTTATCTAAGTGTATCATAGTGTATCAAAGCATAATAAAGTATATCTAAGTGTATCAAAGTATATATAAGTGTATCAACGAATATCAAAGTGTATCAAAGTGTATCAAAGTATATCAAAGTGTATCAAAGTATATCTAAGTGTATCAAAGTAAATCTAAGTGTATCAAAGTAAATCTAAGTGTATCAAAGTATATCAATGTATATCTAAGTGTATCAAAGTATATCAAAGTATATCAATGTGTATCAAAGTATATCAAAGTATATCTAAGTGTATCAAAGTGTATCAAAGTATATCTAAGTGTATTAAAGTATATCTAAGTGCATCAAAGTATGTAAAAGTATATATAAATGTATCAAAGTATATCTAAGTGTATCAAAGTGTTTAAAAGTATATCTAAGTGTATAAAAGTATATCTAAGTGTATCAAAGTATATCAAAGTATATCTAAGTGTATGAAAGTGTATCAAAGTATATCTAAGTGCATCAAAGTATATATAAGGGTGTCAAAGTATATCTAAGTGTATAAAAGTATATCTAAGTGTGTCAAAGTATATCAAAGTATATCTAAGTGTATCAAAGTATATCTAAGTGTATCAAAGTGTATCAAAGTATATTAAAGTGTATCAAAGTATATCTAAGTGTATAAAAGTAAATCTAAGTGTATCAAAGTATATCTAAGGGTATCAAAGTATATCTAAATGTATCAAAATGTATCAAAGTGTATCTAAGTGTATCAAAGTGTATCAAAGTATATCTAAGTGTATCAAAGTATATCTAAATGTATCTAAATGTATTAAAGTGTATCTAAGTGTATAAAAGTATAACTAAGTGTATCAAAGTTTATATAAGTGTATCAAAATATATCAAAGTATATCTTAGTGTATCAAAGTACTGTATATCTAAGGGTTTAAAAGTATATCAAATTATATCTAAGTGTATCAAAGTATATCTAAGTGTATCAAAGTTTATCTAAGTGTATCAAAGTGTATCAAAGTATATCAAAGTATATCTAAGTGTATCAAAGTATATCTAAATGTATCAAAATGTATCAAAGTATATCTAAGTGTATCAAAGTATATCTAATTGTATCAAAGTTTATCTAAGTGTATCAAAGTGTATCAAATTATATCAAAGTATATCTAAGTGTATCAAAGTGTATTAAAGTGTATCTAAGTGTATCAAATTATATCTAAGTGTATCAAAGTTTATCTAAGTGTTTCAAAGTATATCAAAGTATATCTAAGTGTATCAAAGTATATCTAAGTGTATCAAAGTATATCTAAGTGTATCAAAGTATATCTAAGTGTATCAAAGTATATATAAGTGTATCAAAATGTATCAAAGTATATTAGAGAGTATCAAAGTATATCTAAATATATCTAAGTGTATCAACTAATATCTAAGTGTATCAAAGTGTATTAAAGTATATCAAATTGTATCAAAGTATATGTAAGTGTATCAAAGTATATCTAAGTGTATCTAGGTGTATCAAAGTATATCTAAGTGTATCAAAGTGTATCTAAGTATATCAAAGTGTATCAAAGTATATCTAAGTGTATCAAAGTATATCAAAGTATATCAATGTGTATCAAAGTATATCAAAGTATATCTAAGTGTATCAAAGTGTATCAAAGTATATCTAAGTATATTAAAGTATATCTAAGTGCATCAAAGTATATCAAAGTATATCTAAGTGTATCAAAGTATATCTAAGTGTATCAAAGTATATCTAAATGTATCAAAATGTATCAAAGTATATCTAAGTGTATCAAAGTATATCTAAGTGTATCAAAGTTTATCTAAGTGTATCAAAGTGTATCAAAGTATATCAAAGTATATCAAAGTATATCTAAGTGTATCAAAGTATACCTAAATGTATCAAAATGTATCAAAGTATATCTAAGTGTATCAAAGTCTATCTAAGTGTATCAAAGTTTATCTAAGTGTATCAAAGTATATCAAAGTATATCTAAGTGTATCAAAGTATATCTAATTGTATCAAAATGTATCAAAGTATATCTAAGTGTATCAAAGTATATCTAAGTGTATCAAAGTATAACTAAGTGTATCAAAGTTTATCTAAGTGTATCAAAGTATATCTAAGTGTATCAAAGTATATCTAAGTGTATCAAAGTATATCTAAGTGTATCAAAGTATATCTAAGTGTATCTAAGTGTATCAAAGTATATCTAAGTGTATCAAAGTGTATCTAAGTATATCAAAGTGTATCAAAGTATATCTAAGTGTATCTAAGTATGTCAAAGTATATATAAGTGTATCAAAGAATATCAAAGTGTATCAAAGTGTATCAAAGTATATCAAAGTGTATCAAAGTATATCTAAGTGTATCAAATTAAATCTAAGTGTATCAAAGTAAATCTAAGTGTATCAAAGTATATCAATGTATATCTAAGTGTATCAAAGTATATCAAAGTATATCAATGTGTATCAAAGTATATCAAAGTATATCTAAGTGTATCAAAGTGTATCAAAGTATATCTAAGTGTATTAAAGTATATCTAAGTGCATCAAAGTGTATCAAAGTATATCTAAGTGTATCAAAGTATATCTAAGTGTATCAAAGTGTTTAAAAGTATATCCAAGTGTATAAAAGTATATCTAAGTGTATCAAAGTATATCAAAGTATATCTAAGTGTATCAAAGTATATCTAAGGGTGTCAAAGTATATCAAAGTATATCTAAGTGTATCAAAGTATATCTAAAATGTATTAAAATGTATCAAAGTATATATAAGTGTATCAAAGTATATCTAAGTGTATCAAAGTATATCAAAGTATATCTAAGTGTATCAAAGTGTATCAAAGTATATCTAAGTGTATCAAAGTATATCTAAAGGTGTCAAAGTATATCTAAGTGTATCAAAGTATAACTAAGTGTATCAAAGTTTATCTAAGTGTATCAAAGTATATCTAAGTGTATCAAAGTATATCTAAGTGTATCAAAGTATATCTAAGTGTATCAAAGTATATCTAAGTGTATCTAAGTGTATCAAAGTATATCTAAGTGTATCAAAGTGTATCTAAGTATATCAAAGTGTATCAAAGTATATCTAAGTGTATCTAAGTATGTCAAAGTATATATAAGTGTATCAAAGAATATCAAAGTGTATCAAAGTGTATCAAAGTATATCAAAGTGTATCAAAGTATATCTAAGTGTATCAAATTAAATCTAAGTGTATCAAAGTAAATCTAAGTGTATCAAAGTATATCAATGTATATCTAAGTGTATCAAAGTATATCAAAGTATATCAATGTGTATCAAAGTATATCAAAGTATATCTAAGTGTATCAAAGTGTATCAAAGTATATCTAAGTGTATTAAAGTATATCTAAGTGCATCAAAGTGTATCAAAGTATATCTAAGTGTATCAAAGTATATCTAAGTGTATCAAAGTGTTTAAAAGTATATCCAAGTGTATAAAAGTATATCTAAGTGTATCAAAGTATATCAAAGTATATCTAAGTGTATCAAAGTATATCTAAGGGTGTCAAAGTATATCAAAGTATATCTAAGTGTATCAAAGTATATCTAAAATGTATTAAAATGTATCAAAGTATATATAAGTGTATCAAAGTATATCTAAGTGTATCAAAGTATATCAAAGTATATCTAAGTGTATCAAAGTGTATCAAAGTATATCTAAGTGTATCAAAGTATATCTAAAGGTGTCAAAGTATATCAAAGTATATCTAAGTGTATCAAAGTATGTCTAAGTGTATCAAAGTGTATCAAAGTATATCTAAGTGTATCAAAGTATATCTAAGGGTGTCAAAGTATATCAAAGTATATCTAAGTGTATCAAAGTATGTCTAAGTGTATCAAAGTATATCTAAGTGTATCAAAGTATATCAAAGTATATCTAAGTGTATCAAAGTGTATCAAAGTATATCTAAGTGTATCAAAGTTTATCTTAGTGTATCAAAGTGTATCAAAGTATAACAAAGTATATCTAAGTGTATCAACTTATATCTAAGTGTATCAAAGTGTATTAAAGTATATCAAAGTGTATCAAAGTATATCTAAGTGTATCAAAGTATATCTAAGTGTATCTAAGTGTATCAAAGTATATCTAAGTGTATCAAAGTGTATCTAAGTATATCAAAGTGTATCAAAGTATATCTAAATGTATCAAAATGTATCAAAGTATATCAAAGTCTATCAAAGTATATCTATGTGTATCAAAGTTTATCTAAGTGTATCAAAGTGTATCAAAGTATATCAAAGTATATCAAAGTATATCTAAGTGTATCAAAGTATACCTAAATGTATCAAAATGTATCAAAGTATATCTAGGTGTATCAAAGTATATCTAAGTGTATCAAAGTTTATCTAAGTGTATCAAAGTGTATCAAAGTATATCAAAGTATATCTAAGTGTATCAAAGTATATCTAATTGTATCAAAATGTATCAAAGTATATCTAAGTGTATCAAAGTATATCTAAGTGTATCAAAGTATAACTAAGTGTATCAAAGTTTATCTAAGTGTATCAAAGTATATCTAAGTGTATCAAAGTATATCTAAGTGTATCAAAGTATATCTAAGTGTATCAAAGTATATCTAAGTGTATCAAAGTTTATCTAAGTGTATCAAAGTGTATCAAAGTATATCAAAGTTTATCTAAGTGTATCAAAGTGTATCAAAGTATATCTAAGGGTGTCAAAGTATATC
This sequence comes from Macrosteles quadrilineatus, assembly GCF_028750875.1. NCBI lineage: Eukaryota > Metazoa > Arthropoda > Insecta > Hemiptera > Cicadellidae > Macrosteles > Macrosteles quadrilineatus. The sequence continues at coordinate 288,013 of NW_026542619.1, read as the reverse complement.
AAAGTATATCTAAGTGTATCAAAGTATATCTAAGTGTATCAAAGTAAATCTAAGTGTATCAAAGTTTATCTAAGTGTATCAAAGTGTATCAAAGTATATCAAAGTATATCAAAATGTATCAAAGTATATCTAAGTGTATCAAAGTATATCAAAGTATATCTAAGTGTATCAAAGTATATCTAAGTGTATCAAAGTGTTTAAAAGTATATCTAAGTGTATAAAAGTATATCTAAGTGTATCAAAGTATATCAAAGTATATCTAAGTGTATCAAAGTATATCTAAGGGTGTCAAAGTATATCAAAGTATATCTAAGTGTATCAAAGTATATCTAAAATGTATTAAAATGTATCAAAGTATATATAAGTGTATCAAAGTATATCTAAGTGTATCAAAGTATATCAAAGTATATCTAAGTGTATCAAAGTGTATCAAAGTATATCTAAGTGTATCAAAGTATATCAAAGTATATCTAAGTGTATCAAAGTATATCTAAGGGTGTCAAAGTATATCAAAGTATATCTAAGTGTATCAAAGTATATCTAAAATGTATTAAAATGTATCAAAGTATATATAAGTGTATCAAAGTATATCTAAGTGTATCAAAGTATATCAAAGTATATCTAAGTGTATCAAAGTGTATCAAAGTATATCTAAGTGTATCAAAGTATATCTAAAGGTGTCAAAGTATATCTAAGTGTATCAAAGTATATCTAAGGGTGTCAAAGTATATCAAAGTATATCTAAGTGTATCAAAGTATGTCTAAGTGTATCAAAGTATATCTAAGTGTATCAAAGTATATCAAAGTATATCTAAGTGTATCAAAGTGTATCAAAGTATATCTAAGTGTATCAAAGTATATCTAAAGGTGTCAAAGTATATCTAAGTGTATCAAAGTTTATCTTAGTGTATCAAAGTGTATCAAAGTATATCAAAGTATATCTAAGTGTATCAACTTATATCTAAGTGTATCAAAGTGTATTAAAGTATATCAAAGTGTATCAAAGTATATCTAAGTGTATCAAAGTATATCTAAGTGTATCTAAGTGTATCAAAGTATATCTAAGTGTATCAAAGTGTATCTAAGTATATCAAAGTGTATCAAAGTATATCTAAGGGTGTCAAAGTATTTTTAAAGTATATCTAAGTGTATCAAAGTATATCTAAATGTATCAAAGTATATCTAAGTGTATCAAAGTATATCTAAGTGTATCAAAGTATATCTAAGTGTATCTAAGTGTATCAAAGTATATCTAAGTGTATCAAAGTGTATCTAAGTATATCAAAGTGTATCAAAGTATATCTAAGTGTATCAAAGTATATCTAAGTGTATCTAAGTGTATCAAAGTATATCTAAGTGTATCAAAGTGTATCTAAGTATATCAAAGTGTATCAAAGTATATCTAAGGGTGTCAAAGTATTTTTAAAGTATATCTAAGTGTATCAAAGTATATCTAAATGTATCAAAGTATATCTAAGTGTATCTAAGTGTATCAAAGTGTATCAAAGTATATCTAAGTTTATCAAAGTATATCTAAGGGTGTCAAAGTATATCTAAGTGTATCAAAGTATATCTAAGGGTGTCAAAGTATATCAAAGTATATCTAAGTGTATCAAAGTATATCAAAGTATATCAAAGTATATCTAAGTGTATCAAAGTATATCTAAGTGTATCAAAGTATATATAAGTGTAAAAAAATGTATCAAAGTATATTTAAGAGTATCAAAGTATATCTAAATATATCTAAGTGTATCAACTAATATCTAAGTGTATCAAAGTGTATTAAAGTATATCAAAGTGTATCAAAGTATATCTAAGTGTATCAAAGTATATCTAAGTGTATCTAAGTTTATCAAAGTATATCTAAGTGTATCAAAGTGTTAAAAAGTATATCTAAGTGTATAAAAGTATATCTAAGTGTATCAAAGTATATCAAAGTATATCTAAGTGTATCAAAGTGTATCAAAGTATATCTAAGTGTATCAAAGTATATCTAAGGGTGTCAAAGTATATCTAAGTGTATCAAAGTATATCTAAGGGTGTCAAAGTATATCAAAGTATATCTAAGTGTATCAAAGTTTATCTAAGTGTATCATAGTGTATCAAAGCATAATAAAGTATATCTAAGTGTATCAAAGTATATATAAGTGTATCAACGAATATCAAAGTGTATCAAAGTGTATCAAAGTATATCAAAGTGTATCAAAGTATATCTAAGTGTATCAAAGTAAATCTAAGTGTATCAAAGTAAATCTAAGTGTATCAAAGTATATCAATGTATATCTAAGTGTATCAAAGTATATCAAAGTATATCAATGTGTATCAAAGTATATCAAAGTATATCTAAGTGTATCAAAGTGTATCAAAGTATATCTAAGTGTATTAAAGTATATCTAAGTATATCAATGTATATCTAAGTGTATCAAAGTATATCAAAGTATATCAATGTGTATCAAAGTATATCAAAGTATATCTAAGTGTATCAAAGTGTATCAAAGTATATCTAAGTGTATTAAAGTATATCTAAGTGCATCAAAGTATGTAAAAGTATATATAAATGTATCAAAGTATATCTAAGTGTATCAAAGTGTTTAAAAGTATATCTAAGTGTATAAAAGTATATCTAAGTGTATCAAAGTATATCAAAGTATATCTAAGTGTATGAAAGTGTATCAAAGTATATCTAAGTGCATCAAAGTATATATAAGGGTGTCAAAGTATATCTAAGTGTATAAAAGTATATCTAAGGGTGTCAAAGTATTTTTAAAGTATATCTAAGTGTATCAAAGTATATCTAAATGTATCAAAGTATATCTAAGTGTATCAAAGTATATCTAAGTGTATCAAAGTATATCTAAGTGTATCTAAGTGTATCAAAGTATATCTAAGTGTATCAAAGTGTATCTAAGTATATCAAAGTGTATCAAAGTATATCTAAGTGTATCAAAGTATATCTAAGTGTATCTAAGTGTATCAAAGTATATCTAAGTGTATCAAAGTGTATCTAAGTATATCAAAGTGTATCAAAGTATATCTAAGGGTGTCAAAGTATTTTTAAAGTATATCTAAGTGTATCAAAGTATATCTAAATGTATCAAAGTATATCTAAGTGTATCTAAGTGTATCAAAGTGTATCAAAGTATATCTAAGTTTATCAAAGTATATCTAAGTGTGTCAAAGTATATCTAAGTGTATCAAAGTATATCTAAGGGTGTCAAAGTATATCAAAGTATATCTAAGTGTATCAAAGTATATCAAAGTATATCAAAGTATATCTAAGTGTATCAAAGTATATCTAAGTGTATCAAAGTATATATAAGTGTAAAAAAATGTATCAAAGTATATTTAAGAGTATCAAAGTATATCTAAATATATCTAAGTGTATCAACTAATATCTAAGTGTATCAAAGTGTATTAAAGTATATCAAAGTGTATCAAAGTATATCTAAGTGTATCTAAGTTTATCAAAGTATATCTAAGTGTATCAAAGTGTTAAAAAGTATATCTAAGTGTATAAAAGTATATCTAAGTGTATCAAAGTATATCAAAGTATATCTAAGTGTATCAAAGTGTATCAAAGTATATCTAAGTGTATCAAAGTATATCTAAGGGTGTCAAAGTATATCTAAGTGTATCAAAGTATATCTAAGGGTGTCAAAGTATATCAAAGTATATCTAAGTGTATCAAAGTTTATCTAAGTGTATCATAGTGTATCAAAGCATAATAAAGTATATCTAAGTGTATCAAAGTATATATAGGTGTATCAACGAATATCAAAGTGTATCAAAGTGTATCAAAGTATATCAAAGTGTATCAAAGTATATCTAAGTGTATCAAAGTAATTCTAAGTGTATTAAAGTATATCTAAGTGCATCAAAGTATGTAAAAGTATATATAAATGTATCAAAGTATATCTAAGTGTATCAAAGTGTTTAAAAGTATATCTAAGTGTATCAAAGTATATCAAAGTATATCTAAGTGTATGAAAGTGTATCAAAGTATATCTAAGTGCATCAAAGTATATATAAGGGTGTCAAAGTATATCTAAGTGTATAAAAGTATATCTAAGTGTGTCAAAGTATATTAAAGTATATCTAAGTGTATCAAAGTATATCTAAGTGTATCAAAGTGTATCAAAGTATATTAAAGTGTATCAAAGTATATCTAAGTGTATAAAAGTAAATCTAAGTGTATCAAAGTATATCAAAGTATATCTAAGTGTATCAAAGTATATCTAAATGTATCAAAATGTATCAAAGTGTATCTAAGTGTATCAAAGTGTATCAAAGTATATCTAAGTGTATCAAAGTATATCTAAATGTATCTAAATGTATTAAAGTGTATCTAAGTGTATAAAAGTATAACTAAGTGTATCAAAGTTTATATAAGTGTATCAAAATATATCAAAGTATATCTTAGTGTATCAAAGTACTGTATATCTAAGGGTTTAAAAGTATATCAAATTATATCTAAGTGTATCAAAGTATATCTAAGTGTATCAAAGTTTATCTAAGTGTATCAAAGTGTATCAAAGTATATCAAAGTATATCTAAGTGTATCAAAGTATATCTAAATGTATCAAAATGTATCAAAGTATATCTAAGTGTATCAAAGTATATCTAATTGTATCAAAGTTTATCTAAGTGTATCAAAGTGTATCAAATTATATCAAAGTATATCTAAGTGTATCAAAGTGTATTAAAGTGTATCTAAGTGTATCAAATTATATCTAAGTGTATCAAAGTTTATCTAAGTGTATCAAAGTATATCTAAGTGTATCAAAGTATATCTAAGTGTATCAAAGTATATATAAGTGTATCAAAATGTATCAAAGTATATTAGAGAGTATCAAAGTATATCTAAATATATCTAAGTGTATCAACTAATATCTAAGTGTATCAAAGTATATCAAAGTGTATCAAAGTATATCTAAGTGTATCAAAGTATATCTAAGTGTATCTAGGTGTATCAAAGTATATCTAAGTGTATCAAAGTGTATCTAAGTATATCAAAGTGTATCAAAGTATATCTAAGTGTATCAAAGTATATCTAAGTGTATCAAAGTGTATCAAAGTATATCAAAGTGTATCAAAGTATATCTAAGTGTATCAAAGTAAATCTAAGTGTATCAAAAAATATCAAAGTATATCTAAGTGTATCAAAGTTTATCAAAGTATATCAATGTGTATCAAAGTATATCAAAGTATATCTAAGTGTATCAAAGTGTATCAAAGTATATCTAAGTATATTAAAGTATATCTAAGTGCATCAAAGTATATCAAAGTATATCTAAGTGTATCAAAGTATATCTAAGTGTATCAAAGTATATCTAAGTGTATCAAAGTATATCTAAGTGTATCTAAGTGTATCAAAGTATATCTAAGTGTATCAAAGTGTATCTAAGTATATCAAAGTGTATCAAAGTATATCTAAGTGTATCTAAGTATGTCAAAGTATATATAAGTGTATCAAAGAATATCAAAGTGTATCAAAGTGTATCAAAGCATATCAAAGTGTATCAAAGTATATCTAAGTGTATCAAATTAAATCTAAGTGTATCAAAGTAAATCTAAGTGTATCAAAGTATATCAATGTATATCTAAGTGTATCAAAGTATATCAAAGTATATCAATGTGTATCAAAGTATATTAAAGTATATCTAAGTGTATCAAAGTGTATCAAAGTATATCTAAGTGTATTAAAGTATATCTAAGTGCATCAAAGTGTATCAAAGTATATCTAAGTGTATCAAAGTATATCTAAGTGTATCAAAGTGTTTAAAAGTATATCCAAGTGTATAAAAGTATATCTAAGTGTATCAAAGTATATCAAAGTATATCTAAGTGTATCAAAGTATATCTAAGGGTGTCAAAGTATATCAAAGTATATCTAAGTGTATCAAAGTATATCTAAAATGTATTAAAATGTATCAAAGTATATATAAGTGTATCAAAGTATATCTAAGTGTATCAAAGTATATCAAAGTATATCTAAGTGTATCAAAGTGTATCAAAGTATATCTAAGTGTATCAAAGTATATCTAAAGGTGTCAAAGTATATCTAAGTGTATCAAAGTATATCTAAGGGTGTCAAAGTATATCAAAGTATATCTAAGTGTATCAAAGTATGTCTAAGTGTATCAAAGTATATCTAAGTGTATCAAAGTATATCAAAGTATATCTAAGTGTATCAAAGTGTATCAAAGTATATCTAAGTGTATCAAAGTTTATCTTAGTGTATCAAAGTGTATCAAAGTATATCAAAGTATATCTAAGTGTATCAACTTATATCTAAGTGTATCAAAGTGTATTAAAGTATATCAAAGTGTATCAAAGTATATCTAAGTGTATCAAAGTATATCTAAGTGTATCTAAGTGTATCAAAGTATATCTAAGTGTATCAAAGTGTATCTAAGTATATCAAAGTGTATCAAAGTATATCTATGGGTGTCAAAGTATTTTTAAAGTATATCTAAGTGTATCAAAGTATATCTAAATGTATCAAAGTATATCTAAGTTTATCAAAGTATATCTAAGTGTATCAAAGTATATCTAAGTGTATCTAAGTGTATCAAAGTATATCTAAGTGTATCAAAGTGTATCTAAGTATATCAAAGTGTATCAAAGTATATCTAAGTGTATCAAAGTATATCTAAGTGTATCTAAGTGTATCAAAGTATATCTAAGTGTATCAAAGTGTATCTAAGTATATCAAAGTGTATCAAAGTATATCTAAGGGTGTCAAAGTATTTTTAAAGTATATCTAAGTGTATCAAAGTATATCTAAATGTATCAAAGTATATCTAAGTGTATCTAAGTGTATCAAAGTGTATCAAAGTATATCTAAGTTTATCAAAGTATATCTAAGGGTGTCAAAGTATATCTAAGTGTATCAAAGTATATTTAAGGGTGTCAAAGTATATCAAAGTATATTTAAGGGTGTCAAGGTATATCAAAGTATATCTAAGTGTATCAAAGTATATCAAAGTATATCAAAGTATATCTAAGTGTATCAAAGTATATCTAAGGGTGTCAAAGTATATCAAAGTATATCTAAGTGTATCAAAGTATATCTAAAATGTATTAAAATGTATTAAAGTATATATAAGTGTATCAAAGTATATCTAAGTGTATCAAAGTATATCAAAGTATATCTAAGTGTATCAAAGTGTATCAAAGTATATCTAAGTGTATCAAAGTATATCTAAAGGTGTCAAAGTATATCTAAGTGTATCAAAGTATATCTAAGGGTGTCAAAGTATATCAAAGTATATCTAAGTGTATCAAAGTATGTCTAAGTGTATCAAAGTATATCTAAGTGTATCAAAGTATATCAAAGTATATCTAAGTGTATCAAAGTGTATCAAAGTATATCTAAGTGTATCAAAGTTTATCTTAGTGTATTAAAGTGTATCAAAGTATATCAAAGTATATCTAAGTGTATCAACTTATATCTAAGTGTATCAAAGTGTATTAAAGTATATCAAAGTGTATCAAAGTATATCTAAGTGTATCAAAGTATATCTAAGTGTATCTAAGTTTATCAAAGTATATCTAAGTGTATCAAAGTGTTAAAAAGTATATCTAAGTGTATAAAAGTATATCTAAGTGTATCAAAGTATATCAAAGTATATCTAAGTGTATCAAAGTGTATCAAAGTATATCTAAGTGTATCAAAGTATATCTAAGGGTGTCAAAGTATATCTAAGTGTATCAAAGTATATCTAAGAGTGTCAAAGTATATCAAAGTATATCTAAGTGTATCAAAGTTTATCTAAGTGTATCATAGTGTATCAAAGCATAATAAAGTATATCTAAGTGTATCAAAGTATATATAAGTGTATCAACTAATATCAAAGTGTATCAAAGTGTATCAAAGTATATCAAAGTATATCAAAGTGTATCAAAGTATATCTAAGTGTATCAAAGTAAATCTAAGTGTATCAAAGTAAATCTAAGTGTATCAAAGTATATCAATGTATATCTAAGTGTATCAAAGTATATCAAAGTATATCAATGTGTATCAAAGTATATCAAAGTATATCTAAGTGTATCAAAGTGTATCAAAGTATATCTAAGTGTATTAAAGTATATCTAAGTGCATCAAAGTATGTAAAAGTATATATAAATGTATCAAAGTATATCTAAGTGTATCAAAGTGTTTAAAAGTATATCTAAGTGTATAAAAGTATATCTAAGTGTATCAAAGTATATCAAAGTATATCTAAGTGTATGAAAGTGTATCAAAGTATATCTAAGTGCATCAAAGTATATATAAGGGTGTCAAAGTATATCTAAGTGTATAAAAGTATATCTAAGTGTGTCAAAGTATATCAAAGTATATCTAAGTATATCAAAGTATATCTAAGTGTATCAAAGTGTATCAAAGTATATTAAAGTGTATCAAAGTATATCTAAGTGTATAAAAGTAAATCTAAGTGTATCAAAGTATATCAAAGTATATCTAAGGGTATCAAAGTATATCTAAATGTATCAAAATGTATCAAAGTGTATCTAAGTGTATCAAAGTGTATCAAAGTATATCTAAGTGTATCAAAGTATATCTAAATGTATCTAAATGTATTAAAGTGTATCTAAGTGTATAAAAGTATAACTAAGTGTATCAAAGTTTATATAAGTGTATCAAAATATATCAAAGTATATCTTAGTGTATCAAAGTACTGTATATCTAAGGGTTTAAAAGTATATCAAATTATATCTAAGTGTATCAAAGTATATCTAAGTGTATCAAAGTTTATCTAAGTGTATCAAAGTGTATCAAAGTATATCAAAGTATATCTAAGTGTATCAAAGTATATCTAAATGTATCAAAATGTATCAAAGTATATCTAAGTGTATCAAAGTATATCTAATTGTATCAAAGTTTATCTAAGTGTATCAAAGTGTATCAAATTATATCAAAGTATATCTAAGTGTATCAAAGTGTATTAAAGTATATCTAAGTGTATAAAAGTATATCTAAGTGTGTCAAAGTATATCAAAGTATATCTAAGTGTATCAAAGTATATCTAAGTGTATCAAAGTGTATCAAAGTATATTAAAGTGTATCAAAGTATATCTAAGTGTATAAAAGTAAATCTAAGTGTATCAAAGTATATCAAAGTATATCTAAGGGTATCAAAGTATATCTAAATGTATCAAAATGTATCAAAGTGTATCTAAGTGTATCAAAGTGTATCAAAGTATATCTAAGTGTATCAAAGTATATCTAAATGTATCTAAATGTATTAAAGTGTATCTAAGTATATCAAAGTATATCTAAGTGTATCAAAGTATATCTAAAATGTATTAAAATGTATCAAAGTATATATAAGTGTATCAAAGTATATCTAAGTGTATCAAAGTATATCAAAGTATATCTAAGTGTATCAAAGTGTATCAAAGTATATCTAAGTGTATCAAAGTATATCTAAAGGTGTCAAAGTATATCTAAGTGTATCAAAGTATATCTAAGGGTGTCAAAGTATATCAAAGTATATCTAAGTGTATCAAAGTATGTCTAAGTGTATCAAAGTATATCTAAGTGTATCAAAGTATATCAAAGTATATCTAAGTGTATCAAAGTGTATCAAAGTATATCTAAGTGTATCAAAGTTTATCTTAGTGTATTAAAGTGTATCAAAGTATATCAAAGTATATCTAAGTGTATCAACTTATATCTAAGTGTATCAAAGTGTATTAAAGTATATCAAAGTGTATCAAAGTATATCTAAGTGTATCAAAGTATATCTAAGTGTATCTAAGTTTATCAAAGTATATCTAAGTGTATCAAAGTGTTAAAAAGTATATCTAAGTGTATAAAAGTATATCTAAGTGTATCAAAGTATATCAAAGTATATCTAAGTGTATCAAAGTGTATCAAAGTATATCTAAGTGTATCAAAGTATATCTAAGGGTGTCAAAGTATATCTAAGTGTATCAAAGTATATCTAAGGGTGTCAAAGTATATCAAAGTATATCTAAGTGTATCAAAGTTTATCTAAGTGTATCATAGTGTATCAAAGCATAATAAAGTATATCTAAGTGTATCAAAGTATATATAAGTGTATCAACGAATATCAAAGTGTATCAAAGTGTATCAAAGTATATCAAAGTGTATCAAAGTATATCTAAGTGTATCAAAGTAAATCTAAGTGTATCAAAGTAAATCTAAGTGTATCAAAGTATATCAATGTATATCTAAGTGTATCAAAGTATATCAAAGTATATCAATGTGTATCAAAGTATATCAAAGTATATCTAAGTGTATCAAAGTGTATCAAAGTATATCTAAGTGTATTAAAGTATATCTAAGTGCATCAAAGTATGTAAAAGTATATATAAATGTATCAAAGTATATCTAAGTGTATCAAAGTGTTTAAAAGTATATCTAAGTGTATAAAAGTATATCTAAGTGTATCAAAGTATATCAAAGTATATCTAAGTGTATGAAAGTGTATCAAAGTATATCTAAGTGCATCAAAGTATATATAAGGGTGTCAAAGTATATCTAAGTGTATAAAAGTATATCTAAGTGTGTCAAAGTATATCAAAGTATATCTAAGTGTATCAAAGTATATCTAAGTGTATCAAAGTGTATCAAAGTATATTAAAGTGTATCAAAGTATATCTAAGTGTATAAAAGTAAATCTAAGTGTATCAAAGTATATCAAAGTATATCTAAGGGTATCAAAGTATATCTAAATGTATCAAAATGTATCAAAGTGTATCTAAGTGTATCAAAGTGTATCAAAGTATATCTAAGTGTATCAAAGTATATCTAAATGTATCTAAATGTATTAAAGTGTATCTAAGTGTATAAAAGTATAACTAAGTGTATCAAAGTTTATATAAGTGTATCAAAATATATCAAAGTATATCTTAGTGTATCAAAGTACTGTATATCTAAGGGTTTAAAAGTATATCAAATTATATCTAAGTGTATCAAAGTATATCTAAGTGTATCAAAGTTTATCTAAGTGTATCAAAGTGTATCAAAGTATATCAAAGTATATCTAAGTGTATCAAAGTATATCTAAATGTATCAAAATGTATCAAAGTATATCTAAGTGTATCAAAGTATATCTAATTGTATCAAAGTTTATCTAAGTGTATCAAAGTGTATCAAATTATATCAAAGTATATCTAAGTGTATCAAAGTGTATTAAAGTGTATCTAAGTGTATCAAATTATATCTAAGTGTATCAAAGTTTATCTAAGTGTATCAAAGTATATCAAAGTATATCTAAGTGTATCAAAGTATATCTAAGTGTATCAAAGTATATCTAAGTGTATCAAAGTATATATAAGTGTATCAAAATGTATCAAAGTATATTAGAGAGTATCAAAGTATATCTAAATATATCTAAGTGTATCAACTAATATCTAAGTGTATCAAAGTGTATTAAAGTATATCAAATTGTATCAAAGTATATGTAAGTGTATCAAAGTATATCTAAGTGTATCTAGGTGTATCAAAGTATATCTAAGTGTATCAAAGTGTATCTAAGTATATCAAAGTGTATCAAAGTATATCTAAGTGTATCAAAGTATATCAAAGTATATCAATGTGTATCAAAGTATATCAAAGTATATCTAAGTGTATCAAAGTGTATCAAAGTATATCTAAGTATATTAAAGTATATCTAAGTGCATCAAAGTATATCAAAGTATATCTAAGTGTATCAAAGTATATCTAAGTGTATCAAAGTATATCTAAATGTATCAAAATGTATCAAAGTATATCTAAGTGTATCAAAGTATATCTAAGTGTATCAAAGTTTATCTAAGTGTATCAAAGTGTATCAAAGTATATCAAAGTATATCAAAGTATATCTAAGTGTATCAAAGTATACCTAAATGTATCAAAATGTATCAAAGTATATCTAAGTGTATCAAAGTCTATCTAAGTGTATCAAAGTTTATCTAAGTGTATCAAAGTATATCAAAGTATATCTAAGTGTATCAAAGTATATCTAATTGTATCAAAATGTATCAAAGTATATCTAAGTGTATCAAAGTATATCTAAGTGTATAAAAGTATAACTAAGTGTATCAAAGTTTATCTAAGTGTATCAAAGTATATCTAAGTGTATCAAAGTATATCTAAGTGTATCAAAGTATATCTAAGTGTATCAAAGTATATCTAAGTGTATCTAAGTGTATCAAAGTATATCTAAGTGTATCAAAGTATACCTAAATGTATCAAAATGTATCAAAGTATATCTAAGTGTATCAAAGTCTATCTAAGTGTATCAAAGTTTATCTAAGTGTATCAAAGTATATCAAAGTATATCAAAGTGTATCAAAGTATATCTAAGTGTATCAAAGTATATCTAAGTGTATCTAAGTGTATCAAAGTATATCTAAGTGTATCAAAGTGTATCTAAGTATATCAAAGTGTATCAAAGTATATCTATGGGTGTCAAAGTATTTTTAAAGTATATCTAAGTGTATCAAAGTATATCTAAATGTATCAAAGTATATCTAAGTTTATCAAAGTATATCTAAGTGTATCAAAGTATATCTAAGTGTATCTAAGTGTATCAAAGTATATCTAAGTGTATCAAAGTGTATCTAAGTATATCAAAGTGTATCAAAGTATATCTAAGTGTATCAAAGTATATCTAAGTGTATCTAAGTGTATCAAAGTATATCTAAGTGTATCAAAGTGTATCTAAGTATATCAAAGTGTATCAAAGTATATCTAAGGGTGTCAAAGTATTTTTAAAGTATATCTAAGTGTATCAAAGTATATCTAAATGTATCAAAGTATATCTAAGTGTATCTAAGTGTATCAAAGTGTATCAAAGTATATCTAAGTTTATCAAAGTATATCTAAGGGTGTCAAAGTATATCTAAGTGTATCAAAGTATATTTAAGGGTGTCAAAGTATATCAAAGTATATTTAAGGGTGTCAAGGTATATCAAAGTATATCTAAGTGTATCAAAGTATATCAAAGTATATCAAAGTATATCTAAGTGTATCAAAGTATATCTAAGGGTGTCAAAGTATATCAAAGTATATCTAAGTGTATCAAAGTATATCTAAAATGTATTAAAATGTATTAAAGTATATATAAGTGTATCAAAGTATATCTAAGTGTATCAAAGTATATCAAAGTATATCTAAGTGTATCAAAGTGTATCAAAGTATATCTAAGTGTATCAAAGTATATCTAAAGGTGTCAAAGTATATCTAAGTGTATCAAAGTATATCTAAGGGTGTCAAAGTATATCAAAGTATATCTAAGTGTATCAAAGTATGTCTAAGTGTATCAAAGTATATCTAAGTGTATCAAAGTATATCAAAGTATATCTAAGTGTATCAAAGTGTATCAAAGTATATCTAAGTGTATCAAAGTTTATCTTAGTGTATTAAAGTGTATCAAAGTATATCAAAGTATATCTAAGTGTATCAACTTATATCTAAGTGTATCAAAGTGTATTAAAGTATATCAAAGTGTATCAAAGTATATCTAAGTGTATCAAAGTATATCTAAGTGTATCTAAGTTTATCAAAGTATATCTAAGTGTATCAAAGTGTTAAAAAGTATATCTAAGTGTATAAAAGTATATCTAAGTGTATCAAAGTATATCAAAGTATATCTAAGTGTATCAAAGTGTATCAAAGTATATCTAAGTGTATCAAAGTATATCTAAGGGTGTCAAAGTATATCTAAGTGTATCAAAGTATATCTAAGAGTGTCAAAGTATATCAAAGTATATCTAAGTGTATCAAAGTTTATCTAAGTGTATCATAGTGTATCAAAGCATAATAAAGTATATCTAAGTGTATCAAAGTATATATAAGTGTATCAACTAATATCAAAGTGTATCAAAGTGTATCAAAGTATATCAAAGTATATCAAAGTGTATCAAAGTATATCTAAGTGTATCAAAGTAAATCTAAGTGTATCAAAGTAAATCTAAGTGTATCAAAGTATATCAATGTATATCTAAGTGTATCAAAGTATATCAAAGTATATCAATGTGTATCAAAGTATATCAAAGTATATCTAAGTGTATCAAAGTGTATCAAAGTATATCTAAGTGTATTAAAGTATATCTAAGTGCATCAAAGTATGTAAAAGTATATATAAATGTATCAAAGTATATCTAAGTGTATCAAAGTGTTTAAAAGTATATCTAAGTGTATAAAAGTATATCTAAGTGTATCAAAGTATATCAAAGTATATCTAAGTGTATGAAAGTGTATCAAAGTATATCTAAGTGCATCAAAGTATATATAAGGGTGTCAAAGTATATCTAAGTGTATAAAAGTATATCTAAGTGTGTCAAAGTATATCAAAGTATATCTAAGTATATCAAAGTATATCTAAGTGTATCAAAGTGTATCAAAGTATATTAAAGTGTATCAAAGTATATCTAAGTGTATAAAAGTAAATCTAAGTGTATCAAAGTATATCAAAGTATATCTAAGGGTATCAAAGTATATCTAAATGTATCAAAATGTATCAAAGTGTATCTAAGTGTATCAAAGTGTATCAAAGTATATCTAAGTGTATCAAAGTATATCTAAATGTATCTAAATGTATTAAAGTGTATCTAAGTGTATAAAAGTATAACTAAGTGTATCAAAGTTTATATAAGTGTATCAAAATATATCAAAGTATATCTTAGTGTATCAAAGTACTGTATATCTAAGGGTTTAAAAGTATATCAAATTATATCTAAGTGTATCAAAGTATATCTAAGTGTATCAAAGTTTATCTAAGTGTATCAAAGTGTATCAAAGTATATCAAAGTATATCTAAGTGTATCAAAGTATATCTAAATGTATCAAAATGTATCAAAGTATATCTAAGTGTATCAAAGTATATCTAATTGTATCAAAGTTTATCTAAGTGTATCAAAGTGTATCAAATTATATCAAAGTATATCTAAGTGTATCAAAGTGTATTAAAGTATATCTAAGTGTATAAAAGTATATCTAAGTGTGTCAAAGTATATCAAAGTATATCTAAGTGTATCAAAGTATATCTAAGTGTATCAAAGTGTATCAAAGTATATTAAAGTGTATCAAAGTATATCTAAGTGTATAAAAGTAAATCTAAGTGTATCAAAGTATATCAAAGTATATCTAAGGGTATCAAAGTATATCTAAATGTATCAAAATGTATCAAAGTGTATCTAAGTGTATCAAAGTGTATCAAAGTATATCTAAGTGTATCAAAGTATATCTAAATGTATCTAAATGTATTAAAGTGTATCTAAGTATATCAAAGTATATCTAAGTGTATCAAAGTATATCTAAAATGTATTAAAATGTATCAAAGTATATATAAGTGTATCAAAGTATATCTAAGTGTATCAAAGTATATCAAAGTATATCTAAGTGTATCAAAGTGTATCAAAGTATATCTAAGTGTATCAAAGTATATCTAAAGGTGTCAAAGTATATCTAAGTGTATCAAAGTATATCTAAGGGTGTCAAAGTATATCAAAGTATATCTAAGTGTATCAAAGTATGTCTAAGTGTATCAAAGTATATCTAAGTGTATCAAAGTATATCAAAGTATATCTAAGTGTATCAAAGTGTATCAAAGTATATCTAAGTGTATCAAAGTTTATCTTAGTGTATTAAAGTGTATCAAAGTATATCAAAGTATATCTAAGTGTATCAACTTATATCTAAGTGTATCAAAGTGTATTAAAGTATATCAAAGTGTATCAAAGTATATCTAAGTGTATCAAAGTATATCTAAGTGTATCTAAGTTTATCAAAGTATATCTAAGTGTATCAAAGTGTTAAAAAGTATATCTAAGTGTATAAAAGTATATCTAAGTGTATCAAAGTATATCAAAGTATATCTAAGTGTATCAAAGTGTATCAAAGTATATCTAAGTGTATCAAAGTATATCTAAGGGTGTCAAAGTATATCTAAGTGTATCAAAGTATATCTAAGGGTGTCAAAGTATATCAAAGTATATCTAAGTGTATCAAAGTTTATCTAAGTGTATCATAGTGTATCAAAGCATAATAAAGTATATCTAAGTGTATCAAAGTATATATAAGTGTATCAACGAATATCAAAGTGTATCAAAGTGTATCAAAGTATATCAAAGTGTATCAAAGTATATCTAAGTGTATCAAAGTAAATCTAAGTGTATCAAAGTAAATCTAAGTGTATCAAAGTATATCAATGTATATCTAAGTGTATCAAAGTATATCAAAGTATATCAATGTGTATCAAAGTATATCAAAGTATATCTAAGTGTATCAAAGTGTATCAAAGTATATCTAAGTGTATTAAAGTATATCTAAGTGCATCAAAGTATGTAAAAGTATATATAAATGTATCAAAGTATATCTAAGTGTATCAAAGTGTTTAAAAGTATATCTAAGTGTATAAAAGTATATCTAAGTGTATCAAAGTATATCAAAGTATATCTAAGTGTATGAAAGTGTATCAAAGTATATCTAAGTGCATCAAAGTATATATAAGGGTGTCAAAGTATATCTAAGTGTATAAAAGTATATCTAAGTGTGTCAAAGTATATCAAAGTATATCTAAGTGTATCAAAGTATATCTAAGTGTATCAAAGTGTATCAAAGTATATTAAAGTGTATCAAAGTATATCTAAGTGTATAAAAGTAAATCTAAGTGTATCAAAGTATATCAAAGTATATCTAAGGGTATCAAAGTATATCTAAATGTATCAAAATGTATCAAAGTGTATCTAAGTGTATCAAAGTGTATCAAAGTATATCTAAGTGTATCAAAGTATATCTAAATGTATCTAAATGTATTAAAGTGTATCTAAGTGTATAAAAGTATAACTAAGTGTATCAAAGTTTATATAAGTGTATCAAAATATATCAAAGTATATCTTAGTGTATCAAAGTACTGTATATCTAAGGGTTTAAAAGTATATCAAATTATATCTAAGTGTATCAAAGTATATCTAAGTGTATCAAAGTTTATCTAAGTGTATCAAAGTGTATCAAAGTATATCAAAGTATATCTAAGTGTATCAAAGTATATCTAAATGTATCAAAATGTATCAAAGTATATCTAAGTGTATCAAAGTATATCTAATTGTATCAAAGTTTATCTAAGTGTATCAAAGTGTATCAAATTATATCAAAGTATATCTAAGTGTATCAAAGTGTATTAAAGTCTATCTAAGTGTATCAAATTATATCTAAGTGTATCAAAGTTTATCTAAGTGTATCAAAGTATATCAAAGTATATCTAAGTGTATCAAAGTATATCTAAGTGTATCAAAGTATATCTAAGTGTATCAAAGTATATATAAGTGTATCAAAATGTATCAAAGTATATTAGAGAGTATCAAAGTATATCTAAATATATCTAAGTGTATCAACTAATATCTAAGTGTATCAAAGTGTATTAAAGTATATCAAATTGTATCAAAGTATATGTAAGTGTATCAAAGTATATCTAAGTGTATCTAGGTGTATCAAAGTATATCTAAGTGTATCAAAGTGTATCTAAGTATATCAAAGTGTATCAAAGTATATCTAAGTGTATCAAAGTATATCAAAGTATATCAATGTGTATCAAAGTATATCAAAGTATATCTAAGTGTATCAAAGTGTATCAAAGTATATCTAAGTATATTAAAGTATATCTAAGTGCATCAAAGTATATCAAAGTATATCTAAGTGTATCAAAGTATATCTAAGTGTATCAAAGTATATCTAAATGTATCAAAATGTATCAAAGTATATCTAAGTGTATCAAAGTATATCTAAGTGTATCAAAGTTTATCTAAGTGTATCAAAGTGTATCAATGTATATCAAAGTATATCAAAGTATATCTAAGTGTATCAAAGTATACCTAAATGTATCAAAATGTATCAAAGTATATCTAAGTGTATCAAAGTCTATCTAAGTGTATCAAAGTTTATCTAAGTGTATCAAAGTATATCAAAGTATATCTAAGTGTATCAAAGTATATCTAATTGTATCAAAATGTATCAAAGTATATCTAAGTGTATCAAAGTATATCTAAGTGTATAAAAGTATAACTAAGTGTATCAAAGTTTATCTAAGTGTATCAAAGTATATCTAAGTGTATCAAAGTATATCTAAGTGTATCAAAGTATATCTAAGTGTATCAAAGTATATCTAAGTGTATCTAAGTGTATCAAAGTATATCTAAGTGTATCAAAGTGTATCTAAGTATATCAAAGTGTATCAAAGTATATCTAAGTGTATCTAAGTATGTCAAAGTATAAATAAGTGTATCAAAGAATATCAAAGTGTATCAAAGTGTATCAAAGTATATCAAAGTGTATCAAAGTATATCTAAGTGTATCAAATTAAATCTAAGTGTATCAAAGTAAATCTAAGTGTATCAAAGTATATCAATGTATATCTAAGTGTATCAAAGTATATCAAAGTATATCAATGTGTATCAAAGTATATCAAAGTATATCTAAGTGTATCAAAGTGTATCAAAGTATATCTAAGTGTATTAAAGTATATCTAAGTGCATCAAAGTGTATCAAAGTATATCTAAGTGTATCAAAGTATATCTAAGTGTATCAAAGTGTTTAAAAGTATATCCAAGTGTATAAAAGTATATCTAAGTGTATCAAAGTATATCAAAGTATATCTAAGTGTATCAAAGTATATCTAAGGGTGTCAAAGTATATCAAAGTATATCTAAGTGTATCAAAGTATATCTAAAATGTATTAAAATGTATCAAAGTATATATAAGTGTATCAAAGTATATCTAAGTGTATCAAAGTATATCAAAGTATATCTAAGTGTATCAAAGTGTATCAAAGTATATCTAAGTGTATCAAAGTATATCTAAAGGTGTCAAAGTATATCAAAGTATATCTAAGTGTATCAAAGTATGTCTAAGTGTATCAAAGTGTATCAAAGTATATCTAAGTGTATCAAAGTATATCTAAGGGTGTCAAAGTATATCAAAGTATATCTAAGTGTATCAAAGTATGTCTAAGTGTATCAAAGTATATCTAAGTGTATCAAAGTATATCAAAGTATATCTAAGTGTATCAAAGTGTATCAAAGTATATCTAAGTGTATCAAAGTTTATCTTAGTGTATCAAAGTGTATTAAAGTATAACAAAGTATATCTAAGTGTATCAACTTATATCTAAGTGTATCAAAGTGTATTAAAGTATATCAAAGTGTATCAAAGTATATCTAAGTGTATCAAAGTATATCTAAGTGTATCTAAGTGTATCAAAGTATATCTAAGTGTATCAAAGTGTATCTAAGTATATCAAAGTGTATCAAAGTATATCTAAATGTATCAAAATGTATCAAAGTATATCAAAGTCTATCAAAGTATATCTATGTGTATCAAAGTTTATCTAAGTGTATCAAAGTGTATCAAAGTATATCAAAGTATATCAAAGTATATCTAAGTGTATCAAAGTATACCAAAATGTATCAAAATGTATCAAAGTATATCTAGGTGTATCAAAGTATATCTAAGTGTATCAAAGTTTATCTAAGTGTATCAAAGTGTATCAAAGTATATCAAAGTATATCTAAGTGTATCAAAGTATATCTAATTGTATCAAAATGTATCAAAGTATATCTAAGTGTATCAAAGTATATCTAAGTGTATCAAAGTATAACTAAGTGTATCAAAGTTTATCTAAGTGTATCAAAGTATATCTAAGTGTATCAAAGTATATCTAAGTGTATCAAAGTATATCTAAGTGTATCAAAGTATATCTAAGTGTATCAAAGTTTATCTAAGTGTATCAAAGTGTATCAAAGTATATCAAAGTTTATCTAAGTGTATCAAAGTGTATCAAAGTATATCTAAGGGTGTCAAAGTATATCAAAGTATATCTAAGTGTATCAAAGTATATCTAAGTGTATCAAAGTAAATCTAAGTGTATCAAAGTTTATCTAAGTGTATCAAAGTGTATCAAAGTATATCAAAGTATATCAAAATGTATCAAAGTATATCTAAGTGTATCAAAGTATATCTAAGTGTATCAATGTTTATCTAAGTGTATTAAAGTGTATCAAAGTGTATCAAAGTATATCTAAGTGTATCAAAATTTATCTAAGTGTATCAAAGTGTATCAAAGTATATCAAAGTATATCTAAGTGTATCAAAGTATATCTAAGTGTACCAAAGTATATATAAGTGTATCAAAATGTATCAAAGTATATTTAAGAGTATCAAAGTATATCTAAATATATCTAAGTGTATCAAAGTATATATAAGTGTTTAAAAATGTATCAAAGTATATTTAAGAGTATCAAAGTATATCTAAGTGTATCAAAGTATATCTAAGTGTATCAAAGTATATCTAAGTGTATTAAAGTATATCTAAGTGTATCAAAGTTTATCTAAGTGTATCAAAGTGTATCAAATTATATCAAAGTATATCTAAGTGTATCAAAGTGTATCTAAGTGTATCTAAGTGTATCATATTATATCTAAGTGTATCAAAGTTTATCTAAGTGTATCAAAGTGTATCAAAGTATATCAAAGTGTACCAAAGTATATATAAGTGTATCAAAATGTATCAAAGTATATTTAAGAGTATCAAAGTATATCTAAATATATCTAAGTGTATCAAAGTATATATAAGTGTTTAAAAATGTATCAAAGTATATTTAAGAGTATCAAAGTATATCTAAGTGTATCAAAGTATATCTAAGGGTGTCAAAGTATATCAAAGTATATCTAAGTGTATCAAAGTGTATCAAAGTATATCTAAGTGTATTAAAGTATATCTAAGGGTGTCAAAGTATATCTAAGTGTATCAAAGTATATCTAAGGGTGTCAAAGTATATCAAAGTATATCTAAGTGTATCAAAGTATATCTAAGTGAATCAAAGTATATCTAAGTGTATCAAAGTT
Organism: Macrosteles quadrilineatus; assembly: GCF_028750875.1. NCBI lineage: Eukaryota > Metazoa > Arthropoda > Insecta > Hemiptera > Cicadellidae > Macrosteles > Macrosteles quadrilineatus. The sequence continues at coordinate 267,156 of NW_026542619.1, read as the reverse complement.
TATCTTAGTGTATCAAAGTGTATCAAAGTATATCAAAGTATATCAAAGTATATCTAAGTGTATCAAAGTATACCTAAATGTATCAAAATGTATCAAAGTATATCTAGGTGTATCAAAGTATATCTAAGTGTATCAAAGTTTATCTAAGTGTATCAAAGTGTATCAAAGTATATCAAAGTATATCTAAGTGTATCAAAGTATATCTAATTGTATCAAAATGTATCAAAGTATATCTAAGTGTATCAAAGTATATCTAAGTGTATCAAAGTATAACTAAGTGTATCAAAGTTTATCTAAGTGTATCAAAGTATATCTAAGTGTATCAAAGTATATCTAAGTGTATCAAAGTATATCTAAGTGTATCAAAGTATATCTAAGTGTATCAAAGTTTATCTAAGTGTATCAAAGTGTATCAAAGTATATCAAAGTTTATCTAAGTGTATCAAAGTGTATCAAAGTATATCTAAGGGTGTCAAAGTATATCAAAGTATATCTAAGTGTATCAAAGTATATCTAAGTGTATCAAAGTAAATCTAAGTGTATCAAAGTTTATCTAAGTGTATCAAAGTGTATCAAAGTATATCAAAGTATATCAAAATGTATCAAAGTATATCTAAGTGTATCAAAGTATATCTAAGTGTATCAATGTTTATCTAAGTGTATTAAAGTGTATCAAAGTGTATCAAAGTATATCTAAGTGTATCAAAATTTATCTAAGTGTATCAAAGTGTATCAAAGTATATCAAAGTATATCTAAGTGTATCAAAGTATATCTAAGTGTACCAAAGTATATATAAGTGTATCAAAATGTATCAAAGTATATTTAAGAGTATCAAAGTATATCTAAATATATCTAAGTGTATCAAAGTATATATAAGTGTTTAAAAATGTATCAAAGTATATTTAAGAGTATCAAAGTATATCTAAGTGTATCAAAGTATATCTAAGTGTATCAAAGTATATCTAAGTGTATTAAAGTATATCTAAGTGTATCAAAGTTTATCTAAGTGTATCAAAGTGTATCAAATTATATCAAAGTATATCTAAGTGTATCAAAGTGTATCTAAGTGTATCTAAGTGTATCATATTATATCTAAGTGTATCAAAGTTTATCTAAGTGTATCAAAGTGTATCAAAGTATATCAAAGTGTACCAAAGTATATATAAGTGTATCAAAATGTATCAAAGTATATTTAAGAGTATCAAAGTATATCTAAATATATCTAAGTGTATCAAAGTATATATAAGTGTTTAAAAATGTATCAAAGTATATTTAAGAGTATCAAAGTATATCTAAGTGTATCAAAGTATATCTAAGGGTGTCAAAGTATATCAAAGTATATCTAAGTGTATCAAAGTGTATCAAAGTATATCTAAGTGTATTAAAGTATATCTAAGGGTGTCAAAGTATATCTAAGTGTATCAAAGTATATCTAAGGGTGTCAAAGTATATCAAAGTATATCTAAGTGTATCAAAGTATATCTAAGTGAATCAAAGTATATCTAAGTGTATCAAAGTTTATCTTAGTGTATCAAAGTGTATCAAAGTATATCAAAGTATATCCAAGTGTATCAAAGTATATCTAAATGTATCAAAATGTATCAAAGTATATCTAAGTGTATCTAAGTATATCAAAGTGTATCAAAGTATATCTAAGTGTATCAAAGTATATCTAAGTGTATCAAAGTGTATCAAAGTATATCAAAGTGTATCAAAGTATATCTAAGTGTATCAAAGTAAATCTAAGTGTATCAAAGTATATCAAAGTATATCTAAGTGTATCATTGTATATCAAAGTATATCAATGTGTATCAAAGTATATCAAAGTATATCTAAGTGTATCAAAGTGTATCAAAATATATCTAAGTGTATTAAAGTATATCTAAGTGCATCAAAGTATATCAAAGTATATCTAAGTGTATCATAGTATATCTAAGTGTATCAAAGTATATCTAAATGTATCAAAATGTATCAAAGTATATCTAAGTGTATCAAAGTATATCTAAGTGTATCAAAGTTTATCTAAGTGTATCAAAGTGTATCAAAGTATATCAAAGTATATCAAAGTATATCTAAGTGTATCAAAGTATACCTAAATGTATCAAAATGTATCAAAGTATATCTAAGTGTATCAATGTATATCTAAGTGTATCAAAGTTTATCTAAGTGTATCAAAGTGTATCAAAGTATATCAAAGTATATCTAAGTGTATCAAAGTATATCTAATTGTATCAAAATGTATCAAAGTATATCTAAGTGTATCAAAGTATATCTAAGTGTATCTAAGTGTATCAAAGTATAACTAAGTGTATCAAAGTTTATCTAAGTGTATCAAAGTATATCTAAGTGTATCAAAGTATATCTAAGTGTATCAAAGTATATCTAAGTGTATCAAAGTATATCTAAGTGTATCAAAGTTTATCTAAGTGTATCAAAGTGTATCAAAGTATGTCAAAGTTTATCTAAGTGTATCAAAGTATATCTAAGGGTGTCAAAGTATATCAAAGTATATCTAACTGTATCAAAGTATATCTAAGTGTATCAAAGTTTATCTAAGTGTATCAAAGTATATCAAAATATATTTAAGTGTATCAAAGTATATCTAAATGTATCAAAATGTATCAAAGTATATCTAAGTGTATCAAAGTATATCTAAGTGTATCAATGTTTATCTAAGTGTATTAAAGTGTATCAAAGTGTATCAAAGTATATCTAAGTGTATCAAAATTTATCAAAGTATATCTAAGTGTATCAAAGTATATCTAAGTGTATCTAAGTGTATCAAAGTATAACTAAGTGTATCAAAGTTTATCTAAGTGTATCAAAGTATATCTAAGTGTATCAAAGTATATCTAAGTGTATCAAAGTATATCTAAGTGTATCAAAGTATATCTAAGTGTATCAAAGTTTATCTAAGTTTATCAAAGTGAATCAAAGTATATCAAAGTATATCTAAGTGTATCAAAGTATATCTAAGTGTACCAAAGTATATATAAGTGTATCAAAATGTATCAAAGTATATTTAAGAGTATCAAAGTATATCTAAATTTATCTAAGTGTATCAAAGTATATCTAAGTGTATCAAAGTATATCTAAGTGTATCAAAGTATATCTAAGTGTATTAAAGTATATCTAAGTGTATCAAAGTTTATCTAAGTGTATCAAAGTGTATCAAATTATATCAAAGTATATTTAAGTGTATCAAAGTGTATTTAAGTGTATCTAAGTGTATCAAATTATATCTAAGTGTATTAAAGTATATCTAAGTGTATCAAAGTTTATCTAAGTGTATCAAAGTGTATCAAAGTGTATCAAAGTATATCTAAATTTATCTAAGTGTATCAAAGTATATCTAAGTGTATCAAAGTATATCTAAGTGTATCAAAGTATATCTAAGTGTATTAAAGTATATCTAAGTGTATCAAAGTTTATCTAAGTGTATCAAAGTGTATCAAAGTGTATCAAAGTATATCAAAGTATATCTAAGTGTATCAAAGTATATTTATTTATTTATTTATTTATTTATTTATTTCTTTTATTACAATGCTGCAAAACAGGATAAACCCAGTTACATTGTACCATTAATATTCTAACAACAAAATCTTGACATGCATTATAAATAATAAATATTGTAAAAGTTCATCTTGCTGAATAAATTATAAATTTTTAGTGTAATCACTCACAACTTGAATATCTAATCTATTAATTATATTATCTAAATTATATTATATTAATTATATCTAAGTGTATCAAAGTATATATAAGTGTATCAAAATGTATCAAAGTATATTTAAGAGTATCAAAGTATATCTAAATATATCTAAGTGTATCAAAGTGCATCTAAGTATATCTAAGTGTATCAAAGTATATCTAAGTGTATCAAAGTGTTTAAAAGTATATCCAAGTGTATAAAAGTATATCTAAGTGTATCTAAGTATATCAAAGTATATCTAAGTGTATCAAAGTATATCTAAGGGTGTCAAAGTATATCAAAGTATATCTAAGTGTATCAAAGTATATCTAAAATGTATTAAAATGTATCAAAGTATATATAAGTGTATCAAAGTATATCTAAGTGTATCAAAGTATATCAAAGTATATCTAAGTGTATCAAAGTGTATCAAAGTATATCTAAGTGTATCAAAGTATATCTAAAGGTGTCAAAGTATATCAAAGTATATCTAAGTGTATCAAAGTATGTCTAAGTGTATCAAAGTGTATCAAAGTATATCTAAGTGTATCAAAGTATATCTAAGGGTGTCAAAGTATATCAAAGTATATCTAAGTGTATCAAAGTATGTCTAAGTGTATCAAAGTATATCTAAGTGTATCAAAGTATATCAAAGTATATCTAAGTGTATCAAAGTGTATCAAAGTATATCTAAGTGTATCAAAGTTTATCTTAGTGTATCAAAGTGTATCAAAGTATAACAAAGTATATCTAAGTGTATCAACTTATATCTAAGTGTATCAAAGTGTATTAAAGTATATCAAAGTGTATCAAAGTATATCTAAGTGTATCAAAGTATATCTAAGTGTATCTAAGTGTATCAAAGTATATCTAAGTGTATCAAAGTGTATCTAAGTATATCAAAGTGTATCAAAGTATATCTAAATGTATCAAAATGTATCAAAGTATATCAAAGTCTATCAAAGTATATCTATGTGTATCAAAGTTTATCTAAGTGTATCAAAGTGTATCAAAGTATATCAAAGTATATCAAAGTATATCTAAGTGTATCAAAGTATACCTAAATGTATCAAAATGTATCAAAGTATATCTAGGTGTATCAAAGTATATCTAAGTGTATCAAAGTTTATCTAAGTGTATCAAAGTGTATCAAAGTATATCAAAGTATATCTAAGTGTATCAAAGTATATCTAATTGTATCAAAATGTATCAAAGTATATCTAAGTGTATCAAAGTATATCTAAGTGTATCAAAGTATAACTAAGTGTATCAAAGTTTATCTAAGTGTATCAAAGTATATCTAAGTGTATCAAAGTATATCTAAGTGTATCAAAGTATATCTAAGTGTATCAAAGTATATCTAAGTGTATCAAAGTTTATCTAAGTGTATCAAAGTGTATCAAAGTATATCAAAGTTTATCTAAGTGTATCAAAGTGTATCAAAGTATATCTAAGGGTGTCAAAGTATATCAAAGTATATCTAAGTGTATCAAAGTATATCTAAGTGTATCAAAGTAAATCTAAGTGTATCAAAGTTTATCTAAGTGTATCAAAGTGTATCAAAGTATATCAAAGTATATCAAAATGTATCAAAGTATATCTAAGTGTATCAAAGTATATCTAAGTGTATCAATGTTTATCTAAGTGTATTAAAGTGTATCAAAGTGTATCAAAGTATATCTAAGTGTATCAAAATTTATCTAAGTGTATCAAAGTGTATCAAAGTATATCAAAGTATATCTAAGTGTATCAAAGTATATCTAAGTGTACCAAAGTATATATAAGTGTATCAAAATGTATCAAAGTATATTTAAGAGTATCAAAGTATATCTAAATATATCTAAGTGTATCAAAGTATATATAAGTGTTTAAAAATGTATCAAAGTATATTTAAGAGTATCAAAGTATATCTAAGTGTATCAAAGTATATCTAAGTGTATCAAAGTATATCTAAGTGTATTAAAGTATATCTAAGTGTATCAAAGTTTATCTAAGTGTATCAAAGTGTATCAAATTATATCAAAGTATATCTAAGTGTATCAAAGTGTATCTAAGTGTATCTAAGTGTATCATATTATATCTAAGTGTATCAAAGTTTATCTAAGTGTATCAAAGTGTATCAAAGTATATCAAAGTGTACCAAAGTATATATAAGTGTATCAAAATGTATCAAAGTATATTTAAGAGTATCAAAGTATATCTAAATATATCTAAGTGTATCAAAGTATATATAAGTGTTTAAAAATGCATCAAAGTATATTTAAGAGTATCAAAGTATATCTAAGTGTATCAAAGTATATCTAAGGGTGTCAAAGTATATCAAAGTATATCTAAGTGTATCAAAGTGTATCAAAGTATATCTAAGTGTATTAAAGTATATCTAAGGGTGTCAAAGTATATCTAAGTGTATCAAAGTATATCTAAGGGTGTCAAAGTATATCAAAGTATATCTAAGTGTATCAAAGTATATCTAAGTGAATCAAAGTATATCTAAGTGTATCAAAGTTTATCTTAGTGTATCAAAGTGTATCAAAGTATATCAAAGTATATCCAAGTGTATCAAAGTATATCTAAATGTATCAAAATGTATCAAAGTATATCTAAGTGTATCTAAGTATATCAAAGTGTATCAAAGTATATCTAAGTGTATCAAAGTATATCTAAGTGTATCAAAGTGTATCAAAGTATATCAAAGTGTATCAAAGTATATCTAAGTGTATCAAAGTAAATCTAAGTGTATCAAAGTATATCAAAGTATATCTAAGTGTATCATTGTATATCAAAGTATATCAATGTGTATCAAAGTATATCAAAGTATATCTAAGTGTATCAAAGTGTATCAAAATATATCTAAGTGTATTAAAGTATATCTAAGTGCATCAAAGTATATCAAAGTATATCTAAGTGTATCATAGTATATCTAAGTGTATCAAAGTATATCTAAATGTATCAAAATGTATCAAAGTATATCTAAGTGTATCAAAGTATATCTAAGTGTATCAAAGTTTATCTAAGTGTATCAAAGTGTATCAAAGTATATCAAAGTATATCAAAGTATATCTAAGTGTATCAAAGTATACCTAAATGTCTCAAAATGTATCAAAGTATATCTAAGTGTATCAATGTATATCTAAGTGTATCAAAGTTTATCTAAGTGTATCAAAGTGTATCAAAGTATATCAAAGTATATCTAAGTGTATCAAAGTATATCTAATTGTATCAAAATGTATCAAAGTATATCTAAGTGTATCAAAGTATATCTAAGTGTATCTAAGTGTATCAAAGTATAACTAAGTGTATCAAAGTTTATCTAAGTGTATCAAAGTATATCTAAGTGTATCAAAGTATATCTAAGTGTATCAAAGTATATCTAAGTGTATCAAAGTATATCTAAGTGTATCAAAGTTTATCTAAGTGTATCAAAGTGTATCAAAGTATGTCAAAGTTTATCTAAGTGTATCAAAGTATATCTAAGGGTGTCAAAGTATATCAAAGTATATCTAACTGTATCAAAGTATATCTAAGTGTATCAAAGTTTATCTAAGTGTATCAAAGTATATCAAAGTATATCTAAGTGTATCAAAGTATATCTAAATGTATCAAAATGTATCAAAGTATATCTAAGTGTATCAAAGTATATCTAAGTGTATCAATGTTTATCTAAGTGTATTAAAGTGTATCAAAGTGTATCAAAGTATATCTAAGTGTATCAAAATTTATCAAAGTATATCTAAGTGTATCAAAGTATATCTAAGTGTATCTAAGTGTATCAAAGTATAACTAAGTGTATCAAAGTTTATCTAAGTGTATCAAAGTATATCTAAGTGTATCAAAGTATATCTAAGTGTATCAAAGTATATCTAAGTGTATCAAAGTATATCTAAGTGTATCAAAGTTTATCTAAGTTTATCAAAGTGAATCAAAGTATATCAAAGTATATCTAAGTGTATCAAAGTATATCTAAGTGTACCAAAGTATATATAAGTGTATCAAAATGTATCAAAGTATATTTAAGAGTATCAAAGTATATCTAAATTTATCTAAGTGTATCAAAGTATATCTAAGTGTATCAAAGTATATCTAAGTGTATCAAAGTATATCTAAGTGTATTAAAGTATATCTAAGTGTATCAAAGTGTATTTAAGTGTATCTAAGTGTATCAAATTATATCTAAGTGTATCAAAGTTTATCTAAGTGTATCAAAGTGTATCAAAGTGTATCAAAGTATATCAAAGTATATCTAAGTGTATCAAAGTATATTTATTTATTTATTTATTTATTTATTTATTTATTTTATTACAATGCTGCAAAACAGGATAAACCCAGTTACATTGTACCATTAATATTCTAACAACAAAATCTTGACATGCATTATAAATAATAAATATTGTAAAAGTTCATCTTGCTGAATAAATTATAAATTTTTAGTGTAATCACTCACAACTTGTATATCTAATCTATTAATTATATTATCTAAATTATATTATATTAATTATATCTAAGTGTATCAAAGTATATATAAGTGTATCAAAATGTATCAAAGTATATTTAAGAGTATCAAAGTATATCTAAATATATCTAAGTGTATCAAAGTGCATCTAAGTATATCTAAGTGTATCAAAGTATATCTAAGTGTATCAAAGTGTATCTAAGTATATCAAAGTGTATCAAAGTATATCTAAGTGTATCTAAGTATGTCAAAGTATTAATAAGTGTATCAAAGAATATCAAAGTGTATCAAAGTATATCAAAGTGTATCAAAGTATATCTAAGTGTATCAAAGTAAATCTAAGTGTATCAAAGTAAATCTAAGTGTATCAAAGTATATCAATGTATATCTAAGTGTATCAAAGTATATCAAAGTATATCAATGTGTATTAAAGTATATCTAAGTGTATCAAAGTGTATCAAAGTATATCTAAGTGTATTAAAGTATATCTAAATGTATCAAAATGTATCAAAGTATATCTAAGTGCATCAAAGTATATCTAATTGTATCAAAGTTTATCTAAGTGTATCAAAGTGTATCAAATTATATCAAAGTATATCTAAGTGTATCAAAGTGTATTAAAGTGTATCTAAGTGTATCAAATTATATCTAAGTGTATCAAAGTTTATCTAAGTGTATCAAAGTATATCAAAGTATATCTAAGTGTATCAAAGTATATCTAAGTGTATCAAAGTATATCTAAGTGTATCAAAGTATATATAAGTGTATCAAATGTATCAAAGTATATTAGAGAGTATCAAAGTATATCTAAATATATCTAAGTGTATCAACTAATATCTAAGTGTATAAAAGTGTATTAAAGTATATCAAATTGTATCAAAGTATATCTAAGTGTATCAAAGTATATCTAAGTGTATCTATGTGTATCAAAGTATATCTAAGTGTATCAAAGTGTATCTAAGTATATCAAAGTGTATCAAAGTATATCTAAGTGTATCAAAGTATATCTAAGTGTATCAAAGTGTATCAAAGTATATCAAAGTGAATCAAAGTGTATCAAAGTATATCTAAGTGTATCAAAGTATATCTAAGTGTACCAAAGTATATATAAGTGTATCAAAATGTATCAAAGTATATTTAAGAGTATCAAAGTATATCTAAATTTATCTAAGTGTATCAAAGTATATCTAAGTGTATCAAAGTATATCTAAGTGTATCAAAGTATATCTAAGTGTATTAAAGTATATCTAAGTGTATCAAAGTTTATCTAAGTGTATCAAAGTGTATCAAATTATATCAAAGTATATTTAAGTGTATCAAAGTGTATTTAAGTGTATCTAAGTGTATCAAATTATATCTAAGTGTATCAAAGTTTATCTAAGTGTATCAAAGTGTATCAAAGTGTATCAAAGTATATCAAAGTATATCTAAGTGTATCAAAGTATATTTATTTATTTATTTATTTATTTCTTTTATTACAATGCTGCAAAACAGGATAAACCCAGTTACATTGTACCATTAATATTCTAACAACAAAATCTTGACATGCATTATAAATAATAAATATGGTAAAAGTTCATCTTGCTGAATAAATTATAAATTTTTAGTGTAATCACTCACAACTTGTATATCTAATCTATTAATTATATTATCTAAATTATATTATATTAATTATATCTAAGTGTATCAAAGTATATATAAGTGTATCAATATGTATCAAAGTATATTTAAGAGTATCAAAGTATATCTAAATATATCTAAGTGTATCAAAGTGCATCTAAGTATATCTAAGTGTATCAAAGTATATCTAAGTGTATCAAAGTGTATCTAAGTATATCAAAGTGTATCAAAGTATATCTAAGTGTATCTAAGTATGTCAAAGTATTAATAAGTGTATCAAAGAATATCAAAGTGTATCAAAGTATATCAAAGTGTATCAAAGTATATCTAATTGTATCAAAGTAAATCTAAGTGTATCAAAGTAAATCTAAGTGTATCAAAGTATATCAATGTATATCTAAGTGTATCAAAGTATATCAAAGTATATCAATGTGTATTAAAGTATATCTAAGTGTATCAAAGTGTATCAAAGTATATCTAAGTGTATTAAAGTATATCTAAATGTATCAAAATGTATCAAAGTATATCTAAGTGTATCAAAGTATATCTAATTGTATCAAAGTTTATCTAAGTGTATCAAAGTGTATCAAATTATATCAAAGTATATCTAAGTGTATCAAAGTGTATTAAAGTGTATCTAAGTGTATCAAATTATATCTAAGTGTATCAAAGTTTATCTAAGTGTATCAAAGTATATCAAAGTATATCTAAGTGTATCAAAGTATATCTAAGTGTATCAAAGTATATCTAAGTGTATCAAAGTATATATAAGTGTATCAAAATGTATCAAAGTATATTAGAGAGTATCAAAGTATATCTAAATATATCTAAGTGTATCAACTAATATCTAAGTGTATCAAAGTGTATTAAAGTATATCAAATTGTATCAAAGTATATCTAAGTGTATCAAAGTATATCTAAGTGTATCTAGGTGTATCAAAGTATATCTAAGTGTATCAAAGTGTATCTAAGTATATCAAAGTGTATCAAAGTATATCTAAGTGTATCAAAGTATATCTAAGTGTATCAAAGTGTATCAAAGTATATCAAAGTGTATCAAAGTATATCTAAGTGTATCAAAGTAAATCTAAGTGTATCAAAAAATATTAAAGTATATCTAAGTGTATCAAAGTATATCAAAGTATATCAATGTGTATCAAAGTATATCAAAGTATATCTAAGTGTATCAAAGTGTATCAAAGTATATCTAAGTATATTAAAGTATATCTAAGTGCATCAAAGTATATCAAAGTATATCTAAGTGTATCAAAGTATATCTAAGTGTATCAAAGTATATCTAAATGTATCAAAATGTATCAAAGTATATCTAAGTGTATCAAAGTATATCTAAGTGTATCAAAGTTTATCTAAGTGTATCAAAGTGTATCAAAGTATATCAAAGTATATCAAAGTATATCTAAGTGTATCAAAGTATACCTAAATGTATCAAAATGTATCAAAGTATATCTAAGTGTATCAAAGTCGATCTAAGTGTATCAAAGTTTATCTAAGTGTATCAAAGTATATCAAAGTATATCTAAGTGTATCAAAGTATATCTAATTGTATCAAAATGTATCAAAGTATATCTAAGTGTATCAAAGTATATCTAAGTGTATCAAAGTATAACTAAGTGTATCAAAGTTTATCTAAGTGTATCAAAGTATATCTAAGTGTATCAAAGTATATCTAAGTGTATCAAAGTATATCTAAGTGTATCAAAGTATATCTAAGTGTATCTAAGTGTATCAAAGTATATCTAAGTGTATCAAAGTGTATCTAAGTATATCAAAGTGTATCAAAGTATATCTAAGTGTATCTAAGTATGTCAAAGTATATATAAGTGTATCAAAGAATATCAAAGTGTATCAAAGTGTATCAAAGTATATACAAAGTGTATCAAAGTATATCTAAGTGTATCAAATTAAATCTAAGTGTATCAAAGTAAATCTAAGTGTATCAAAGTATATCAATGTATATCTAAGTGTATCAAAGTATATCAAAGTATATCAATGTGTATCAAAGTATATCAAAGTATATCTAAGTGTATCAAAGTGTATCAAAGTATATCTAAGTGTATTAAAGTATATCTAAGTGTATTAAAGTATATCTAAGTGCATCAAAGTGTATCAAAGTATATCTAAGTGTATCAAAGTATATCTAAGTGTATCAAAGTGTTTAAAAGTATATCCAAGTGTATAAAAGTATATCTAAGTGTATCAAAGTATATCAAAGTATATCTAAGTGTATCAAAGTATATCTAAGGGTGTCAAAGTATATCAAAGTATATCTAAGTGTATCAAAGTATATCTAAAATGTATTAAAATGTATCAAAGTATATATAAGTGTATCAAAGTATATCTAAGTGTATCAAAGTATATCAAAGTATATCTAAGTGTATCAAAGTGTATCAAAGTATATCTAAGTGTATCAAAGTATATCTAAAGGTGTCAAAGTATATCAAAGTATATCTAAGTGTATCAAAGTATGTCTAAGTGTATCAAAGTGTATCAAAGTATATCTAAGTGTATCAAAGTATATCTAAGGGTGTCAAAGTATATCAAAGTATATCTAAGTGTATCAAAGTATGTCTAAGTGTATCAAAGTATATCTAAGTGTATCAAAGTATATCAAAGTATATCTAAGTGTATCAAAGTGTATCAAAGTATATCTAAGTGTATCAAAGTTTATCTTAGTGTATCAAAGTGTATCAAAGTATAACAAAGTATATCTAAGTGTATCAACTTATATCTAAGTGTATCAAAGTGTATTAAAGTATATCAAAGTGTATCAAAGTATATCTAAGTGTATCAAAGTATATCTAAGTGTATCTAAGTGTATCAAAGTATATCTAAGTGTATCAAAGTGTATCTAAGTATATCAAAGTGTATCAAAGTATATCTAAATGTATCAAAATGTATCAAAGTATATCAAAGTCTATCAAAGTATATCTAAGTGTATCAAAGTTTATCTAAGTGTATCAAAGTGTATCAAAGTATATCAAAGTATATCAAAGTATATCTAAGTGTATCAAAGTATACCTAAATGTATCAAAATGTATCAAAGTATATCTAGGTGTATCAAAGTATATCTAAGTGTATCAAAGTATATCTAAGTGTATCAAAGTATATATAAGTGTATCAAAATGTATCAAAGTATATTAGAGAGTATCAAAGTATATCTAAATATATCTAAGTGTATCAACTAATATCTAAGTGTATCAAAGTGTATTAAAGTATATCAAATTGTATCAAAGTATATCTAAGTGTATCAAAGTATATCTAAGTGTATCTAGGTGTATCAAAGTATATCTAAGTGTATCAAAGTGTATCTAAGTATATCAAAGTGTATCAAAGTATATCTAAGTGTATCAAAGTATATCTAAGTGTATCAAAGTGTATCAAAGTATATCAAAGTGAATCAAAGTATATCAAAGTATATCTAAGTGTATCAAAGTATATCTAAGTGTACCAAAGTATATATAATTGTATCAAAATGTATCAAAGTATATTTAAGAGTATCAAAGTATATCTAAATTTATCTAAGTGTATCAAAGTATATCTAAGTGTATCAAAGTATATCTAAGTGTATCAAAGTATATCTAAGTGTATTAAAGTATATCTAAGTGTATCAAAGTTTATCTAAGTGTATCAAAGTGTATCAAATTATATCAAAGTATATTTAAGTGTATCAAAGTGTATTTAAGTGTATCTAAGTGTATCAAATTATATCTAAGTGTATCAAAGTTTATCTAAGTGTATCAAAGTGTATCAAAGTGTATCAAAGTATATCAAAGTATATCTAAGTGTATCAAAGTATATTTATTTATTTATTTATTTATTTCTTTTATTACAATGCTGCAAAACAGGATAAACCCAGTTACATTGTACCATTAATATTCTAACAACAAAATCTTGACATGCATTATAAATAATAAATATGGTAAAAGTTCATCTTGCTGAATAAATTATAAATTTTTAGTGTAATCACTCACAACTTGTATATCTAATCTATTAATTATATTATCTAAATTATATTATATTAATTATATCTAAGTGTATCAAAGTATATATAAGTGTATCAAAATGTATCAAAGTATATTTAAGAGTATCAAAGTATATCTAAATATATCTAAGTGTATCAAAGTGCATCTAAGTATATCTAAGTGTATCAAAGTATATCTAAGTGTATCAAAGTGTATCTAAGTATATCAAAGTGTATCAAAGTATATCTAAGTGTATCTAAGTATGTCAAAGTATTAATAAGTGTATCAAAGAATATCAAAGTGTATCAAAGTATATCAAAGTGTATCAAAGTATATCTAAGTGTATCAAAGTAAATCTAAGTGTATCAAAGTAAATCTAAGTGTATCAAAGTATATCAATGTATATCTAAGTGTATCAAAGTATATCAAAGTATATCAATGTGTATTAAAGTATATCTAAGTGTATCAAAGTGTATCAAAGTATATCTAAGTGTATTAAAGTATATCTAAATGTATCAAAATGTATCAAAGTATATCTAAGTGTATCAAAGTATATCTAATTGTATCAAAGTTTATCTAAGTGTATCAAAGTGTATCAAATTATATCAAAGTATATCTAAGTGTATCAAAGTGTATTAAAGTGTATCTAAGTGTATCAAATTATATCTAAGTGTATCAAAGTTTATCTAAGTGTATCAAAGTATATCAAAGTATATCTAAGTGTATCAAAGTATATCTAAGTGTATCAAAGTATATCTAAGTGTATCAAAGTATATATAAGTGTATCAAAATGTATCAAAGTATATTAGAGAGTATCAAAGTATATCTAAATATATCTAAGTGTATCAACTAATATCTAAGTGTATCAAAGTGTATTAAAGTATATCAAATTGTATCAAAGTATATCTAAGTGTATCAAAGTATATCTAAGTGTATCTAGGTGTATCAAAGTATATCTAAGTGTATCAAAGTGTATCTAAGTATATCAAAGTGTATCAAAGTATATCTAAGTGTATCAAAGTATATCTAAGTGTATCAAAGTGTATCAAAGTATATCAAAGTGTATCAAAGTATATCTAAGTGTATCAAAGTAAATCTAAGTGTATCAAAAAATATTAAAGTATATCTAAGTGTATCAAAGTATATCAAAGTATATCAATGTGTATCAAAGTATATCAAAGTATATCTAAGTGTATCAAAGTGTATCAAAGTATATCTAAGTATATTAAAGTATATCTAAGTGCATCAAAGTATATCAAAGTATATCTAAGTGTATCAAAGTATATCTAAGTGTATCAAAGTATATCTAAATGTATCAAAATGTATCAAAGTATATCTAAGTGTATCAAAGTATATCTAAGTGTATCAAAGTTTATCAAAGTATATCTAAGTGTATCAAAGTATATCTAAAGGTGTCAAAGTATATCAAAGTATATCTAAGTGTATCAAAGTATGTCTAAGTGTATCAAAGTGTATCAAAGTATATCTAAGTGTATCAAAGTATATCTAAGGGTGTCAAAGTATATCAAAGTATATCTAAGTGTATCAAAGTATGTCTAAGTGTATCAAAGTATATCTAAGTGTATCAAAGTATATCAAAGTATATCTAAGTGTATCAAAGTGTATCAAAGTATATCTAAGTGTATCAAAGTTTATCTTAGTGTATCAAAGTATAACAAAGTATATCTAAGTGTATCAACTTATATCTAAGTGTATCAAAGTGTATTAAAGTATATCAAAGTGTATCAAAGTATATCTAAGTGTATTAAAGTATATCTAAGTGTATCTAAGTGTATCAAAGTATATCTAAGTGTATCAAAGTGTATCTAAGTATATCAAAGTGTATCAAAGTATATCTAAATGTATCAAAATGTATCAAAGTATATCAAAGTCTATCAAAGTATATCTAAGTGTATCAAAGTTTATCTAAGTGTATCAAAGTGTATCAAAGTATATCAAAGTATATCAAAGTATATCTAAGTGTATCAAAGTATACCTAAATGTATCAAAATGTATCAAAGTATATCTAGGTGTATCAAAGTATATCTAAGTGTATCAAAGTATATCTAAGTGTATCAAAGTATATATAAGTGTATCAAAATGTATCAAAGTATATTAGAGAGTATCAAAGTATATCTAAATATATCTAAGTGTATCAACTAATATCTAAGTGTATCAAAGTGTATTAAAGTATATCAAATTGTATCAAAGTATATCTAAGTGTATCAAAGTATATCTAAGTGTATCTAGGTGTATCAAAGTATATCTAAGTGTATCAAAGTGTATCTAAGTATATCAAAGTGTATCAAAGTATATCTAAGTGTATCAAAGTATATCTAAGTGTATCAAAGTGTATCAAAGTATATCAAAGTGAATCAAAGTATATCAAAGTATATCTAAGTGTATCAAAGTATATCTAAGTGTACCAAAGTATATATAATTGTATCAAAATGTATCAAAGTATATTTAAGAGTATCAAAGTATATCTAAATTTATCTAAGTGTATCAAAGTATATCTAAGTGTATCAAAGTATATCTAAGTGTATCAAAGTATATCTAAGTGTATTAAAGTATATCTAAGTGTATCAAAGTTTATCTAAGTGTATCAAAGTGTATCAAATTATATCAAAGTATATTTAAGTGTATCAAAGTGTATTTAAGTGTATCTAAGTGTATCAAATTATATCTAAGTGTATCAAAGTTTATCTAAGTGTATCAAAGTGTATCAAAGTGTATCAAAGTATATCAAAGTATATCTAAGTGTATCAAAGTATATTTATTTTTTTATTTATTTATTTCTTTTATTACAATGCTGCAAAACAGGATAAACCCAGTTACATTGTACCATTAATATTCTAACAACAAAATCTTGACATGCATTATAAATAATAAATATGGTAAAAGTTCATCTTGCTGAATAAATTATAAATTTTTAGTGTAATCACTCACAACTTGTATATCTAATCTATTAATTATATTATCTAAATTATATTATATTAATTATATCTAAGTGTATCAAAGTATATATAAGTGTATCAAAATGTATCAAAGTATATTTAAGAGTATCAAAGTATATCTAAATATATCTAAGTGTATCAAAGTGCATCTAAGTATATCTAAGTGTATCAAAGTATATCTAAGTGTATCAAAGTGTATCTAAGTATATCAAAGTGTATCAAAGTATATCTAAGTGTATCTAAGTATGTCAAAGTATTAATAAGTGTATCAAAGAATATCAAAGTGTATCAAAGTATATCAAAGGGTATCAAAGTATATCTAAGTGTATCAAAATAAATCTAAGTGTATCAAAGTAAATCTAAGTGTATCAAAGTATATCAATGTATATCTAAGTGTATCAAAGTATATCAAAGTATATCAATGTGTATTAAAGTATATCTAAGTGTATCAAAGTGTATCAAAGTATATCTAAGTGTATTAAAGTATATCTAAATGTATCAAAATGTATCAAAGTATATCTAAGTGTATCAAAGTATATCTAATTGTATCAAAGTTTATCTAAGTGTATCAAAGTGTATCAAATTATATCAAAGTATATCTAAGTGTATCAAAGTGTATTAAAGTGTATCTAAGTGTATCAAATTATATCTAAGTGTATCAAAGTTTATCTAAGTGTATCAAAGTATATCAAAGTATATCTAAGTGTATCAAAGTATATCTAAGTGTATCAAAGTATATCTAAGTGTATCAAAGTATATATAAGTGTATCAAAATGTATCAAAGTATATTAGAGAGTATCAAAGTATATCTAAATATATCTAAGTGTATCAACTAATATCTAAGTGTATCAAAGTGTATTAAAGTATATCAAATTGTATCAAAGTATATCTAAGTGTATCAAAGTATATCTAAGTGTATCTAGGTGTATCAAAGTATATCTAAGTGTATCAAAGTGTATCTAAGTATATCAAAGTGTATCAAAGTATATCTAAGTGTATCAAAGTATATCTAAGTGTATCAAAGTGTATCAAAGTATATCAAAGTGTATCAAAGTATATCTAAGTGTATCAAAGTAAATCTAAGTGTATCAAAAAATATTAAAGTATATCTAAGTGTATCAAAGTATATCAAAGTATATCAATGTGTATCAAAGTATATCAAAGTATATCTAAGTGTATCAAAGTGTATCAAAGTATATCTAAGTATATTAAAGTATATCTAAGTGCATCAAAGTATATCAAAGTATATCTAAGTGTATCAAAGTATATCTAAGTGTATCAAAGTATATCTAAATGTATCAAAATGTATCAAAGTATATCTAAGTGTATCAAAGTATATCTAAGTGTATCAAAGTTTATCTAAGTGTATCAAAGTGTATCAAAGTATATCAAAGTATATCAAAGTATATCTAAGTGTATCAAAGTATACCTAAATGTATCAAAATGTATCAAAGTATATCTAAGTGTATCAAAGTCTATCTAAGTGTATCAAAGTTTATCTAAGTGTATCAAAGTATATCAAAGTATATCTAAGTGTATCAAAATATATCTAATTGTATCAAAATGTATCAAAGTATATCTAAGTGTATCAAAGTATATCTAAGTGTATCAAAGTATAACTAAGTGTATCAAAGTTTATCTAAGTGTATCAAAGTATATCTAAGTGTATCAAAGTATATCTAAGTGTATCAAAGTATATCTAAGTGTATCAAAGTATATCTAAGTGTATCTAAGTATATCAATGTATATCTAAGTGTATCAAAGTATATCAAAGTATATCAATGTGTATCAAAGTATATCAAAGTATATCTAAGTGTATCAAAGTGTATCAAAGTATATCTAAGTGTATTAAAGTATATCTAAGTGCATCAAAGTTTATCAAAGTATATCTAAGTGTATCAAAGTATATCTAAGTGTATCAAAGTGTTTAAAAGTATATCCAAGTGTATAAAAGTATATCTAAGTGTATCAAAGTATATCAAAGTATATCTAAGTGTATCAAAGTATATCTAAGGGTGTCAAAGTATATCAAAGTATATCTAAGTGTATCAAAGTATATCTAAAATGTATTAAAATGTATCAAAGTATATATAAGTGTATCAAAGTATATCTAAGTGTATCAAAGTATATCAAAGTATATCTAAGTGTATCAAAGTGTATCAAAGTATATCTAAGTGTATCAAAGTATATCTAAAGGTGTCAAAGTATATCAAAGTATATCTAAGTGTATCAAAGTATGTCTAAGTGTATCAAAGTGTATCAAAGTATATCTAAGTGTATCAAAGTATATCTAAGGGTGTCAAAGTATATCAAAGTATATCTAAGTGTATCAAAGTATGTCTAAGTGTATCAAAGTTTATCTAAGTGTATCAAAGTATATCAAAGTATATCTAAGTGTATCAAAGTGTATCAAAGTATATCTAAGTGTATCAAAGTTTATCTTAGTGTATCAAAGTGTATCAAAGTATAACAAAGTATATCTAAGTGTATCAACTTATATCTAAGTGTATCAAAGTGTATTAAAGTATATCAAAGTGTATCAAAGTATATCTAAGTGTATCAAAGTATATCTAAGTGTATCTAAGTGTATCAAAGTATATCTAAGTGTATCAAAGTGTATCTAAGTATATCAAAGTGTATCAAAGTATATCTAAATGTATCAAAATGTATCAAAGTATATCAAAGTCTATCAAAGTATATCTAAGTGTATCAAAGTTTATCTAAGTGTATCAAAGTGTATCAAAGTATATCAAAGTATATCAAAGTATATCTAAGTGTATCAAAGTATACCTAAATGTATCAAAATGTATCAAAGTATATCTAGGTGTATCAAAGTATATCTAAGTGTATCAAAGTTTATCTAAGTGTATCAAAGTGTATCAAAGTATATCAAAGTATATCTAAGTGTATCAAAGTATATCTAATTGTATCAAAATGTATCAAAGTATATCTAAGTGTATCAAAGTATATCTAAGTGTATCAAAGTATAACTAAGTGTATCAAAGTTAATCTAAGTGTATCAAAGTATATCTAAGTGTATCAAAGTATATCTAAGTGTATCAAAGTATATCTAAGTGTATCAAAGTTTATCTAAGTGTATAAAAGTGTATCAAAGTATATCAAAGTTTATCTAAGTGTATCAAAGTGTATCAAAGTATATCTAAGGGTGTCAAAGTATATCAAAGTATATCTAAGTGTATCAAAGTATATCTAAGTGTATCAAAGTAAATCTAAGTGTATCAAAGTTTATCTAAGTGTATCAAAGTGTATCAAAGTATATCAAAGTATATCAAAATGTATCAAAGTATATCTAAGTGTATCAAAGTATATCTAAGTGTATCAACGTTTATCTAAGTGTATTAAAGTGTATCAAAGTGTATCAAAGTATATCTAAGTGTATCAAAATTTATCTAAGTGTATCAAAGTGTATCAAAGTATATCAAAGTATATCTAAGTGTATCAAAGTATATCTAAGTGTACCAAAGTATATATAAGTGTATCAAAATGTATCAAAGTATATTTAAGAGTATCAAAGTATATCTAAATATATCTAAGTGTATCAAAGTATATATAAGTGTTTAAAAATGTATCAAAGTATATTTAAGAGTATCAAAGTATATCTAAGTGTATCAAAGTATATCTAAGTGTATCAAAGTATATCTAAGTGTATTAAAGTATATCTAAGTGTATCAAAGTTTATCTAAGTGTATCAAAGTGTATCAAATTATATCAAAGTATATCTAAGTGTATCAAAGTGTATCTAAGTGTATCTAAGTGTATCATATTATATCTAAGTGTATCAAAGTTTATCTAAGTGTATCAAAGTGTATCAAAGTATATCAAAGTGTACCAAAGTATATATAAGTGTATCAAAATGTATCAAAGTATATTTAAGAGTATCAAAGTATATCTAAATATATCTAAGTGTATCAAAGTATATATAAGTGTTTAAAAATGTATCAAAGTATATTTAAGAGTATCAAAGTATATCTAAGTGTGTCAAAGTATATCTAAGTGTATCAAAGTATATCAAAGTATATCTAAGTGTATCAAAGTGTATCAAAGTATATCTAAGTGTATTAAAGTATATCTAAGGGTGTCAAAGTATATCTAAGTGTATCAAAGTATATCTAAGGGTGTCAAAGTATATCAAAGTATATCTAAGTGTATCAAAGTATATCTAAGTGAATCAAAGTATATCTAAGTGTATCAAAGTTTATCTTAGTGTATCAAAGTGTAACAAAGTATATCAAAGTATATCTAAGTGTATCAAAGTATATCTAAATGTATCAAAATGTATCAAAGTATATCTAAGTGTATCTAAGTATATCAAAGTGTATCAAAGTATATCTAAGTGTATCAAAGTATATCTAAGTGTATCAAAGTGTATTAAAGTAAATCTAAGTGTATCAAAGTATATCAAAGTATATCTAAGTGTATCATTGTATATCAAAGTATATCAATGTGTATCAAAGTATATCAAAGTATATCTAAGTGTATCAAAGTGTATCAAAATATATCTAAGTGTATTAAAGTATATCTAAGTGCATCAAAGTATATCAAAGTATATCTAAGTGTATCATAGTATATCTAAGTGTATCAAAGTATATCTAAATGTATCAAAATGTATCAAAGTATATCTAAGTGTATCAAAGTATATCTAAGTGTATCAAAGTTTATCTAAGTGTATCAAAGTGTATCAAAGTATATCAAAGTATATCAAAGTATATCTAAGTGTATCAAAGTATACCTAAATGTATCAAAATGTATCAAAGTATATCTAAGTGTATCAATGTATATCTAAGTGTATCAAAGTTTATCTAAGTGTATCAAAGTGTATCAAAGTATATCAAAGTATATCTAAGTGTATCAAAGTATATCTAATTGTATCAAAATGTATCAAAGTATATCTAAGTGTATCAAAGTATATCTAAGTGTATCTAAGTGTATCAAAGTATAACTAAGTGTATCAAAGTTTATCTAAGTGTATCAAAGTATATCTAAGTGTATCAAAGTATATCTAAGTGTATCAAATTATATCTAAGTGTATCAAAGTATATCTAAGTGTATCAAAGTTTATCTAAGTGTATCAAAGTGTATCAAAGTATGTCAAAGTTTATCTAAGTGTATCAAAGTATATCTAAGGGTGTCAAAGTATATCAAAGTATATCTAACTGTATCAAAGTATATCTAAGTGTATCAAAGTTTATCTAAGTGTATCAAAGTATATCAAAGTATATCTAAGTGTATCAAAGTATATCTAAATGTATCAAAATGTATCAAAGTATATCTAAGTGTATCAAAGTATATCTAAGTGTATCAATGTTTATCTAAGTGTATTAAAGTGTATCAAAGTGTATCAAAGTATATCTAAGTGTATCAAAATTTATCAAAGTATATCTAAGTGTATCAAAGTATATCTAAGTGTATCTAAGTGTATCAAAGTATAACTAAGTGTATCAAAGTTTATCTAAGTGTATCTTACTTGAATACTTACTTGAATACTTGAAGGCTTCGTCTCTGACCGGTATTCCGGATGGACTGCTTCAAATTTATTTTAAAAAGTAAACTGAGATGGCGGCGAGTTAAAAAAGTGGCACGTCATCTAATTCTTTAAATGTGTAAATAGGCCTATTTTGAAGTTTTTCCTTCACTGAGGTTTTAAACCCAGCCACATCCATACTTCTGACTTCTTCAGGCAGACTATTGTAGAGTTTAATTGCGGTCACTGGGAAGCTATTCAGGGATTTGGACAGTCTGCATTGAGGGGTGTCGAGGTTTCTAGCGTTCCTGGTGTTATGCTGATGTATATCTTGTCTTCTTCCATACTTAGAGATGTTCTGGCGTACGTGTATCAGACAATTGAGGACATATTGTCCATAAACATTCAGGATGCCAAGACGTTGAAAGATAGGCCTATGAGTAAAATCTTTGCCTGTTATTTCAGTAGAGGTTATCACTCTCAACGCCTCCTTTTGGAGTATCAACAATCTACTGCATGCGGGAGCGTGACCCCAAAGGAGTATACCATACAAGATATGGCTGTGGAACAGCGAGAAATAAACAGTAACAAGGTACTGCTCAGTGACCACATGACGTAGCTTTCTGAGGAGGAAGATCACTCGAGACAATTTAGTGCAAATCTGGGCTATATGGTGATCCCAGTTTAATTTCTGGTCAAGCCAGAAACCAAGCAACTTTACTGGTTGATTCTCTTCAGCAGCAATTTGTCTCCCAAGAGTGCAGATCAGGAGTTGGGTCTTGTCCTCGTTTAATTTTAACTTATTTGAAGCGAACCACTCCATTGTTGTCTCCAGCAATGTACTTGCTTCCCTCTTAACCCGTTCAATACATCTACCTTCCGTCACCAATGTTGTGTCATCAGCAAATAGTAATGCCTGTCCGTCTATTCCTAGGTCATTAATTAATATCAGGAAAAGGAGAGGCCCTAGGACAGAGCCCTGGGGAACACCATAGGAGATTTCTTTACTGGCCGAATTCGCTCCCTCCAGGGATACAATTTGCCTCCTATTAGTTAAATAACTGGAGATTGTTTGTAGCGTGGTGCCTTCAACCCCATATGATTTTAGCTTGCTAAGCAGAATGTCGTGTGGCACGCAATCAAACGCACGACTCAAATCACAGAGGGTGAGAGCCAGTGAGTTTCCAGATTCAAAGGTGTCAGTTATTCTGGAAGCCAAGGATAAAACAGCAGTTGTTGTGGAACGCCCTCTACGAAAACCATGTTGAGCTTCATTCAGTAAGTTGTTCGACTCAAAGTAGCTGCATAGTTGGTTCTTGATCGTAGTCTCTATTACCTTAGACAACACTGGTAGCACAGATATAGGCCTATAGTTTTTAATTTCTTCGGTATCACCTTATTTATAGACTGGAACTGTCCGCGCTATCTTGAGGGAATCCGGGAAAATACCATCCCTGAGACAGCTGTTTATAGCCGATGACAGAGGAGAGGCAATATCACTGATTACAGATTTTAGAACATTACATGAGACCCCATAGATGTCCGGGCTTTTAGAGTTCTTTAAGTTCTTAACAATCTGACAGATCTCTTCTGGGTTTACTTCACGCCAGTTTCGAAGACCTGGTCCCAGTACGTTGTTCAGAGGGTTAAAGTTGACGGAGGGTAGGCTGGCCACTATTTCATCCACGGAATCAAGGAAGAAGCCGTTGAAGTCATCAGGGCTGGCAGAACAGCCAACTTTAGGCCTTTTTGGTCGATGCTGGTTAACGATACTCCAGGCAGCTTTGCATTTATTCGAGGACTGCTCTATAACTTTTACATTGAAAGCCTTTTTGGCCTCTGAAACTTTATTTCTGTACAGCCTATTTGTTTTAAGATATAGGGCAAATAATTTATTTCTCTCAATCGGTGACACGGTGGACTTGACATGGTCATTGATAATCTTAACGAGGTTTTTAAGATGACGTAGGGAAGGTGAATACCAAGGTTTATCCTGCTGCGCACATCCACGCCTGGCATTACAAGGCCTATTTGACTTTTTTTTGAAAATTGTTGTAGGAAAGATAGAATTGAATTTATAGTTAAAAATACTGATAAAGCTATCAAAAGGCAGTTGGTTCTGAGTTAGGCCTATACTTGTTTCATTTGCCCAATCAACTTTCCTCAGTTCATACTTCAGAACAGGCAGGAGCTCATCTCTGACTATCTGTTTGGAAACAATGTAGCTGGCCTGCCATGGGACTTTAGGTTGCCCACTGACTAGGTCAGGGTCTTCGCTTGGTTTTATCTGCATAATCACTGCAGAGTGATCAGCTACAGTAGGGTCAACGACAGACGTTCTGTATTCCCAAGTGTTCAGATTTGTTGCTATGGTATCAAGGCAGGCAGTATTTCTGGTGGGTTTTCGGCTTGTAATGTAAAGTCCATAAGTACGGAGCAGATTGGAGAATACATTTTCCTCCCTAGACTGTTTTTCCAGATGTATGTTAAAGTCCCCAGCAAGGACTATTTGTTTTCCAGAACGAGAAATAAAGTTTAAACAATCATTCAGCCGTTCTATGAATTGTGGGAAATCACCATCGGGAGAGCGATAAAGCGATAATATTATTAGCCTAGTGTTCAGCAGTTCAATGGCTACAATTTCTATGGTTTTTTCTATACAAAAGTTGTTTACACAGATTTCCTTAAAACTAATATTTCTATTTACAAAGATCGCTGACCCCCCATGTATAAATTCTTGTCGGGTGTAGATTGAGGCTAGAACAAGATCAGGTCCTATCCTGGAGTAAAATTCAGATTCTTCTGATCTTAGCCAGTGCTCAGTTATAGATAACACAGTGGGGTTGGTTTCATTTAGAAACAGGTCAAGAACAGTTAACTTAGTTCGAAGACATTGAACATTCACGGTGGCTATCACCATGTCAGAGTTAAAACTATTTACATTTATTTGCCTAGGCCCTGTTTCAGGAGTAGGCAGCCTGGACCTCGGCCTAGTAAGATCATTTGAGAAATCTAGGTTACACTCGTTTTGCGAATCTTCCAGAATAAAAAACGCTTCAGGGTGGTGTTTTTAGGCCACTTATTACTGTCCATTATCGTATCTTTGTGTACAAAGTCAACGCCAAGTTTGAAACTGTCATTGTGGCTTTTGTTTTCAAGCTGCTCTATTTCAAATTTAACCTCGGGAAAGGTTTTATTAACAAAATTCTGGACATCATTTGAGCTGGTCCCTTTAGCTACTCTCCCCAAATGAAACCAAGCCTTTTTTGTCCCACACAACCCTAGATTAGAGCCATTTTCCGAAGTAGCAGTGCCTACAATTGTCAGATTTTTGTTATTATTTCTAGGCCTATTCTTATGTTTAGCATCTTGGGAACCTGACTTACTACTAGGACTATAACTTAGACTTACTTGGTTTCCAGCTGAATTTGGCATAGGCCTAGGCCTAGATTGGTTTTGGGAGGTTCCAAGCTTGGCCTTCCTTTTAGTTCTATTTTTTGCAGTTTGCCATTCACCATCATTCAATTCACCTTCGATTTCGATAGAATTTGTATCACTGCTAGCCAGTGGCTTCCAAACAGGCATAGGCGTACTTTCTAGGGGATCTGCTGCATTGTCTCCAGGGCTAGGCTCAAGCTGGGCAGGCTTGAAGCCGGGTTTAGAAGGGCTAGTAGGCCTACTTTGAGTTTGTTGGTTACGATGCAGGGGCATATTTGAATTATTTTTGTCACCTTTTACAGCTTCTACAAATGAGGAAGGCTTCTTTATCTCATTTGTAGGCGTCATAATATGATTTCTAGCTGATTCGCTAGCGTCAAGTGAAGTTGCTTTAGAGGTTAAATGATCTGTCATATCACGTAACTGGAGCTTGATTGCCGCATTTTCATTCCCGAATTCAGAAAGTCTTTCTGACAAGGATAAATAGTTCTTACTTATCTCACTTAACTCTGAAACAATAATGTTAAGTATTGCGGTATTATCGCTTTGATCGTTTTCAGAATCCGCGGACGTAACCGTTGTTCTTGATACAGAATTAATACCGGTGTCAGCAGACGACGTCACGCACTCAGTACATAGCCACAATAGACCCGGCATTTTATCGGCGATGCGCTTGTAATGATCGTAATGAGACTTGATAATATTAGCACACGATATATGCCACCACTTTTTACACTTTCCGAAACATAACACTGCATTATGCCTATCCAAAACCACTTTTTGGCAGGAGCCACAGTGGCACTTTTGTTCACTCGCCGCCATCTTGCCATAAACCAAAGTATATCTAAGTGTATCAAAGTATATCTAAGTGTATCAAAGTATATCTAAGTGTATCAAAGTATATCTAAGTGTATCAAAGTTTATCTAAGTTTATCAAAGTGAATCAAAGTATATCAAAGTATATCTAAGTGTATCAAAGTATATCTAAGTGTACCAAAGTATATATAAGTGTATCAAAATGTATCAAAGTATATTTAAGAGTATCAAAGTGTATCTAAATTTATCTAAGTGTATCAAAGTATATCTAAGTGTATCAAAGTATATCTAAGTGTATCAAAGTATATCTAAGTGTATTAAAGTATATCTAAGTGTATCAAAGTTTATCTAAGTGTATCAAAGTGTATCAAATTATATAAAAGTATATTTAAGTGTATCAAAGTGTATTTAAGTGTATCTAAGTGTATCAAATTATATCTAAGTGTATCAAAGTTTATCTAAGTGTATCAAAGTGTATCAAAGTGTATCAAAGTATATCAAAGTATATCTAAGTGTATCAAAGTATATTTATTTATTTATTTATTTATTTATTTATTTATTTATTTATTTCTTTTATTACAATGCTGCAAAACAGGATAAACCCAGTTACATTGTACCATTAATATTCTAACAACAAAATCTTGACATGCATTATAAATAATAAATATGGTAAAAGTTCATCTTGCTGAATAAATTATAAATTTTTAGTGTAATCACTCACAACTTGTATATCTAATCTATTAATTATATTATCTAAATTATATTATATTAATTATATCTAAGTGTATCAAAGTATATATAAGTGTATCAAAATGTATCAAAGTATATTTAAGAGTATCAAAGTATATCTAAATATATCTAAGTGTATCAAAGTGCATCTAAGTATATCTAAGTGTATCAAAGTATATCTAAGTGTATCAAAGTGTATCTAAGTATATCAAAGTGTATCAAAGTATATCTAAGTGTATCTAAGTATGTCAAAGTATTAATAAGTGTATCAAAGAATATCAAAGTGTATCAAAATATATCAAAGTGTATCAAAGTATATCTAAGTGTATCAAAGTAAATCTAAGTGTATCAAAGTAAATCTAAGTGTATCAAAGTATATCAATGTATATCTAAGTGTATCAAAGTATATCAAAGTATATCAATGTGTATTAAAGTATATCTAAGTGTATCAAAGTGTAACAAAGTATATCTAAGTGTATTAAAGTATATCTAAGTGCATTAAAGTATGTCAAAGTATATCAAAGTGTATCAAAGTATATCTAAGTGTATCTAAGTATGTCAAAGTATATATAAGTGTATCAAAGAATATCAAAGTGTATCAAAGTGTATCAAAGTATATCAAAGTGTATCAAAGTATATCTAAGTGTATCAAATTAAATCTAAGTGTATCAAAGTAAATCTAAGTGTATCAAAGTATATCAATGTATATCTAAGTGTATCAAAGTATATCAAAGTATATCAATGTGTATCAAAGTATATCAAAGTATATCTAAGTGTATCAAAGTGTATCAAAGTATATCTAAGTGTATTAAAGTATATCTAAGTGCATCAAAGTGTATCAAAGTATATCTAAGTGTATCAAAGTATATCTAAGTGTATCAAAGTGTTTAAAAGTATATCTAAGTGTATAAAAGTATATCTAAGTGTATCAAAGTATATCAAAGTATATCTAAGTGTATCAAAGTATATCTAAGGGTGTCAAAGTATATCAAAGTATATCTAAGTGTATCAAAGTATATCTAAAATGTATTAAAATGTATCAAAGTATATATAAGTGTATCAAAGTATATCTAAGTGTATCAAAGTATATCAAAGTATATCTAAGTGTATCAAAGTGTATCAAAGTATATCTAAGTGTATCAAAGTTTATCTAAAGGTGTCAAAGTATATCTAAGTGTATCAAAGTATATCTAAGGGTGTCAAAGTATATCAAAGTATATCTAAGTGTATCAAAGTATGTCTAAGTGTATCAAAGTATATCTAAGTGTATCAAAGTATATCAAAGTATATCTAAGTGTATCAAAGTGTATCAAAGTATATCTAAGTGTATCAAAGTATATCTAAAGGTGTCAAAGTATATCTAAGTGTATCAAAGTTTATCTTAGTGTATCAAAGTGTATCAAAGTATATCAAAGTATATCTAAGTGTATCAACTTATATCTAAGTGTATCAAAGTGTTTTAAAGTATATCTAAGTGTATCAAAGTATATCTAAATGTATCAAAGTATATCTAAGTGTATCAAAGTATATCTAAGTGTATCAAAGTATATCTAAGTGTATCTAAGTGTATCAAAGTATATCTAAGTGTATCAAAGTGTATCTAAGTATATCAAAGTGTATCAAAGTATATCTAAGTGTATCAAAGTATATCTAAGTGTATCTAAGTGTATCAAAGTATATCTAAGTGTATCAAAGTGTATCTAAGTATATCAAAGTGTATCAAAGTATATCTAAGGGTGTCAAAGTATTTTTAAAGTATATCTAAGTGTATCAAAGTATATCAAAGTATATCTAAGTGTATCAAAGTGTATCAAAGTATATCTAAGTGTATCAAAGTATATCTAAAGGTGTCAAAGTATATCTAAGTGTATCAAAGTATATCTAAGGGTGTCAAAGTATATCAAAGTATATCTAAGTGTATCAAAGTATATCTAAAATGTATTAAAATGTATCAAAGTATATATAAGTGTATCAAAGTATATCTAAGTGTATCAAAGTATATCAAAGTATATCTAAGTGTATCAAAGTGTATCAAAGTATATCTAAGTGTATCAAAGTATATCTAAAGGTGTCAAAGTATATCTAAGTGTATCAAAGTATATCTAAGGGTGTCAAAGTATATCAAAGTATATCTAAGTGTATCAAAGTATGTCTAAGTGTATCAAAGTATATCTAAGTGTATCAAAGTATATCAAAGTATATCTAAGTGTATCAAAGTGTATCAAAGTATATCTAAGTGTATCAAAGTATATCTAAAGGTGTCAAAGTATATCTAAGTGTATCAAAGTTTATCTTAGTGTATCAAAGTGTATCAAAGTATATCAAAGTATATCTAAGTGTATCAACTTATATCTAAGTGTATCAAAGTGTATTAAAGTATATCAAAGTGTATCAAAGTATATCTAAGTGTATCAAAGTATATCTAAGTGTATCTAAGTGTATCAAAGTATATCTAAGTGTATCAAAGTGTATCTAAGTATATCAAAGTGTATCAAAGTATATCTAAATGTATCAAAATGTATCAAAGTATATCAAAGTGTATCAAAGTATATCTTAGTATATCAAAGTTTATCTAAGTGTATCAAAGTGTATCAAAGTATATCAAAGTATATCAAAGTATATCTAAGTGTATCAAAGTATACCTAAATGTATCAAAGTATATCTAGGTGTATCAAAGTATATCTAAGTGTATCAAAGTTTATCTAAGTGTATCAAAGTGTATCAAAGTATATCAAAGTATATCTAAGTGTATCAAAGTATATCTAATTGTATCAAAATGTATCAAAGTATATCTAAGTGTATCAAAGTGTATCAAAGTATAACTAAGTGTATCAAAGTTTATCTAAGTGTATCAAAGTATATCTAAGTGTATCAAAGTATATCTAAGTGTATCAAAGTATATCTAAGTGTATCAAAGTGTATCAAAGTATATCAAAGTATATCAAAATGTATCAAAGTATATCTAAGTGTATCAAAGTATATCTAAGTGTATCAATGTTTATCTAAGTGTATTAAAGTGTATCAAAGTGTATCAAAGTATATCTAAGTGTATCAAAATTTATCTAAGTGTATCAAAGTGTATCAAAGTATATCTAAGGGTGTCAAAGTATATAAAAGTATATCTAAGTGTATCAAAGTATATCTAAGTGTATCAAAGTAAATCTAAGTGTATCAAAGTTTATCTAAGTGTATCAAAGTGTATCAAAGTATATCAAAGTATATCAAAATGTATCAAAGTATATCTAAGTGTATCAAAGTATATCTAAGTGTGTCAATGTTTATCTAAGTGTATTAAAGTGTATCAAAGTGTATCAAAGTATATCTAAGTGTATCAAAATTTATCTAAGTGTATCAAAGTGTATCAAAGTATATCAAAGTATATCTAAGTGTATCAAAGTATATCTAAGTGTATCAAAGTATATCTAAGGGTGTCAAAGTATATCAAAGTGTATCTAAGTGTATCAAAGTATATCTAAGTGTATCAAAGTGTATCTAAGTATATCAAAGTGTATCAAAGTATATCTAAATGTATCAAAATGTATCAAAGTATATCAAAGAGTATCAAAGTATATCTTAGTGTATCAAAGTTTATCTAAGTGTATCAAAGTGTATCAAAGTATATCAAAGTATATCAAAGTATATCTAAGTGTATCAAAGTATACCTAAATGTATCAAAATGTATCAAAGTATATCTAGGTGTATCAAAGTATATCTAAGTGTATCAAAGTTTATCTAAGTGTATCAAAGTGTATCAAAGTATATCAAAGTATATCTAAGTGTATCAAAGTATATCTAATTGTATCAAAATGTATCAAAGTATATCTAAGTGTATCAAAGTATATCTAAGTGTATCAAAGTATAACTAATTGTATCAAAGTTTATCTAAGTGTATCAAAGTATATCTAAGTGTATCAAAGTATATCTAAGTGTATCAAAGTATATCTAAGTGTATCAAAGTATATCTAAGTATATCTATATCTATAGATATATTTAGATATACTTTGATACTCTTAAATATACTTTGATACATTTTGATACACTTATATATACTTTGGTACACTTAGATATACTTTGATACACTTAGATATACTTTGATATACTTTGATACACTTTGATACACTTAGATAAATTTTGATACACTTAGATATACTTTGATACACTTTGATACACTTAAATACACTAAGATAAACATTGATACACTTAGATATACTTTGATACACTTAGATATACTTTGATACATTTTGATATACTTTGATACACTTTGATACACTTAGATAAACTTTGATACACTTAGATTTACTTTGATACACTTAGATATACTTTGATACACTTAGATATACTTTGATATACTTTGACACCCTTAGATATACTTTGATACACTTTGATATACTATATCTAGGTAGATAAGTATATCTAGGTGTATCAAAGTATATCTAAGTGTATCAAAGTTTATCTAAGTGTATCAAAGTGTATCAAAGTATATCAAAGTATATCTAAGTGTATCAAAGTATATCTAATTGTATCAAAATGTATCAAAGTATATCTAAGTGTATCAAAGTATATCTAAGTGTATCAAAGTATAACTAATTGTATCAAAGTTTATCTAAGTGTATCAAAGTATATCTAAGTGTATCAAAGTATATCTAAGTGTATCAAAGTATATCTAAGTGTATCAAAGTATATCTAAGTGTATCAAAGTTTATCTAAGTGTATCAAAGTGTATCAAAGTATATCAAAGTTTATCTAAGTGTATCAAAGTATATCTAAGTGTATCAAAGTATATCTAAGTGTATCAAAGTATATCTAAGTGTACCAAAGTATATATAAGTGTATCAAAATGTATCAAAGTATATTTAAGAGTATCAAAGTGTATCTAAATTTATCTAAGTGTATCAAAGTATATCTAAGTGTATCAAAGTATATCTAAGTGTATCAAAGTATATCTAAGTGTATTAAAGTATATCTAAGTGTATCAAAGTTTATCTAAGTGTATCAAAGTGTATCAAATTATATAAAAGTATATTTAAGTGTATCAAAGTGTATTTAAGTGTATCTAAGTGTATCAAATTATATCTAAGTGTATCAAAGTTTATCTAAGTGTATCAAAGTGTATCAAAGTGTATCAAAGTATATCAAAGTATATCTAAGTGTATCAAAGTATATTTATTTATTTATTTATTTATTTATTTATTTATTTATTTATTTCT
Source organism: Macrosteles quadrilineatus (assembly GCF_028750875.1). Taxonomy (NCBI): domain Eukaryota; kingdom Metazoa; phylum Arthropoda; class Insecta; order Hemiptera; family Cicadellidae; genus Macrosteles; species Macrosteles quadrilineatus. Next base: position 234,782 of record NW_026542619.1, on the reverse strand, counting down.
TTTATTACAATGCTGCAAAACAGGATAAACCCAGTTACATTGTACCATTAATATTCTAACAACAAAATCTTGACATGCATTATAAATAATAAATATGGTAAAAGTTCATCTTGCTGAATAAATTATAAATTTTTAGTGTAATCACTCACAACTTGTATATCTAATCTATTAATTATATTATCTAAATTATATTATATTAATTATATCTAAGTGTATCAAAGTATATATAAGTGTATCAAAATGTATCAAAGTATATTTAAGAGTATCAAAGTATATCTAAATATATCTAAGTGTATCAAAGTGCATCTAAGTATATCTAAGTGTATCAAAGTATATCTAAGTGTATCAAAGTGTATCTAAGTATATCAAAGTGTATCAAAGTATATCTAAGTGTATCTAAGTATGTCAAAGTATTAATAAGTGTATCAAAGAATATCAAAGTGTATCAAAATATATCAAAGTGTATCAAAGTATATCTAAGTGTATCAAAGTAAATCTAAGTGTATCAAAGTAAATCTAAGTGTATCAAAGTATATCAATGTATATCTAAGTGTATCAAAGTATATCAAAGTATATCAATGTGTATTAAAGTATATCTAAGTGTATCAAAGTGTAACAAAGTATATCTAAGTGTATTAAAGTATATCTAAGTGCATTAAAGTATGTCAAAGTATATCAAAGTGTATCAAAGTATATCTAAGTGTATCTAAGTATGTCAAAGTATATATAAGTGTATCAAAGAATATCAAAGTGTATCAAAGTGTATCAAAGTATATCAAAGTGTATCAAAGTATATCTAAGTGTATCAAATTAAATCTAAGTGTATCAAAGTAAATCTAAGTGTATCAAAGTATATCAATGTATATCTAAGTGTATCAAAGTATATCAAAGTATATCAATGTGTATCAAAGTATATCAAAGTATATCTAAGTGTATCAAAGTGTATCAAAGTATATCTAAGTGTATTAAAGTATATCTAAGTGCATCAAAGTGTATCAAAGTATATCTAAGTGTATCAAAGTATATCTAAGTGTATCAAAGTGTTTAAAAGTATATCTAAGTGTATAAAAGTATATCTAAGTGTATCAAAGTATATCAAAGTATATCTAAGTGTATCAAAGTATATCTAAGGGTGTCAAAGTATATCAAAGTATATCTAAGTGTATCAAAGTATATCTAAAATGTATTAAAATGTATCAAAGTATATATAAGTGTATCAAAGTATATCTAAGTGTATCAAAGTATATCAAAGTATATCTAAGTGTATCAAAGTGTATCAAAGTATATCTAAGTGTATCAAAGTTTATCTAAAGGTGTCAAAGTATATCTAAGTGTATCAAAGTATATCTAAGGGTGTCAAAGTATATCAAAGTATATCTAAGTGTATCAAAGTATGTCTAAGTGTATCAAAGTATATCTAAGTGTATCAAAGTATATCAAAGTATATCTAAGTGTATCAAAGTGTATCAAAGTATATCTAAGTGTATCAAAGTATATCTAAAGGTGTCAAAGTATATCTAAGTGTATCAAAGTTTATCTTAGTGTATCAAAGTGTATCAAAGTATATCAAAGTATATCTAAGTGTATCAACTTATATCTAAGTGTATCAAAGTGTTTTAAAGTATATCTAAGTGTATCAAAGTATATCTAAATGTATCAAAGTATATCTAAGTGTATCAAAGTATATCTAAGTGTATCAAAGTATATCTAAGTGTATCTAAGTGTATCAAAGTATATCTAAGTGTATCAAAGTGTATCTAAGTATATCAAAGTGTATCAAAGTATATCTAAGTGTATCAAAGTATATCTAAGTGTATCTAAGTGTATCAAAGTATATCTAAGTGTATCAAAGTGTATCTAAGTATATCAAAGTGTATCAAAGTATATCTAAGGGTGTCAAAGTATTTTTAAAGTATATCTAAGTGTATCAAAGTATATCAAAGTATATCTAAGTGTATCAAAGTGTATCAAAGTATATCTAAGTGTATCAAAGTATATCTAAAGGTGTCAAAGTATATCTAAGTGTATCAAAGTATATCTAAGGGTGTCAAAGTATATCAAAGTATATCTAAGTGTATCAAAGTATATCTAAAATGTATTAAAATGTATCAAAGTATATATAAGTGTATCAAAGTATATCTAAGTGTATCAAAGTATATCAAAGTATATCTAAGTGTATCAAAGTGTATCAAAGTATATCTAAGTGTATCAAAGTATATCTAAAGGTGTCAAAGTATATCTAAGTGTATCAAAGTATATCTAAGGGTGTCAAAGTATATCAAAGTATATCTAAGTGTATCAAAGTATGTCTAAGTGTATCAAAGTATATCTAAGTGTATCAAAGTATATCAAAGTATATCTAAGTGTATCAAAGTGTATCAAAGTATATCTAAGTGTATCAAAGTATATCTAAAGGTGTCAAAGTATATCTAAGTGTATCAAAGTTTATCTTAGTGTATCAAAGTGTATCAAAGTATATCAAAGTATATCTAAGTGTATCAACTTATATCTAAGTGTATCAAAGTGTATTAAAGTATATCAAAGTGTATCAAAGTATATCTAAGTGTATCAAAGTATATCTAAGTGTATCTAAGTGTATCAAAGTATATCTAAGTGTATCAAAGTGTATCTAAGTATATCAAAGTGTATCAAAGTATATCTAAATGTATCAAAATGTATCAAAGTATATCAAAGTGTATCAAAGTATATCTTAGTATATCAAAGTTTATCTAAGTGTATCAAAGTGTATCAAAGTATATCAAAGTATATCAAAGTATATCTAAGTGTATCAAAGTATACCTAAATGTATCAAAGTATATCTAGGTGTATCAAAGTATATCTAAGTGTATCAAAGTTTATCTAAGTGTATCAAAGTGTATCAAAGTATATCAAAGTATATCTAAGTGTATCAAAGTATATCTAATTGTATCAAAATGTATCAAAGTATATCTAAGTGTATCAAAGTGTATCAAAGTATAACTAAGTGTATCAAAGTTTATCTAAGTGTATCAAAGTATATCTAAGTGTATCAAAGTATATCTAAGTGTATCAAAGTATATCTAAGTGTATCAAAGTGTATCAAAGTATATCAAAGTATATCAAAATGTATCAAAGTATATCTAAGTGTATCAAAGTATATCTAAGTGTATCAATGTTTATCTAAGTGTATTAAAGTGTATCAAAGTGTATCAAAGTATATCTAAGTGTATCAAAATTTATCTAAGTGTATCAAAGTGTATCAAAGTATATCTAAGGGTGTCAAAGTATATAAAAGTATATCTAAGTGTATCAAAGTATATCTAAGTGTATCAAAGTAAATCTAAGTGTATCAAAGTTTATCTAAGTGTATCAAAGTGTATCAAAGTATATCAAAGTATATCAAAATGTATCAAAGTATATCTAAGTGTATCAAAGTATATCTAAGTGTGTCAATGTTTATCTAAGTGTATTAAAGTGTATCAAAGTGTATCAAAGTATATCTAAGTGTATCAAAATTTATCTAAGTGTATCAAAGTGTATCAAAGTATATCAAAGTATATCTAAGTGTATCAAAGTATATCTAAGTGTATCAAAGTATATCTAAGGGTGTCAAAGTATATCAAAGTGTATCTAAGTGTATCAAAGTATATCTAAGTGTATCAAAGTGTATCTAAGTATATCAAAGTGTATCAAAGTATATCTAAATGTATCAAAATGTATCAAAGTATATCAAAGAGTATCAAAGTATATCTTAGTGTATCAAAGTTTATCTAAGTGTATCAAAGTGTATCAAAGTATATCAAAGTATATCAAAGTATATCTAAGTGTATCAAAGTATACCTAAATGTATCAAAATGTATCAAAGTATATCTAGGTGTATCAAAGTATATCTAAGTGTATCAAAGTTTATCTAAGTGTATCAAAGTGTATCAAAGTATATCAAAGTATATCTAAGTGTATCAAAGTATATCTAATTGTATCAAAATGTATCAAAGTATATCTAAGTGTATCAAAGTATATCTAAGTGTATCAAAGTATAACTAATTGTATCAAAGTTTATCTAAGTGTATCAAAGTATATCTAAGTGTATCAAAGTATATCTAAGTGTATCAAAGTATATCTAAGTGTATCAAAGTATATCTAAGTATATCTATATCTATAGATATATTTAGATATACTTTGATACTCTTAAATATACTTTGATACATTTTGATACACTTATATATACTTTGGTACACTTAGATATACTTTGATACACTTAGATATACTTTGATATACTTTGATACACTTTGATACACTTAGATAAATTTTGATACACTTAGATATACTTTGATACACTTTGATACACTTAAATACACTAAGATAAACATTGATACACTTAGATATACTTTGATACACTTAGATATACTTTGATACATTTTGATATACTTTGATACACTTTGATACACTTAGATAAACTTTGATACACTTAGATTTACTTTGATACACTTAGATATACTTTGATACACTTAGATATACTTTGATATACTTTGACACCCTTAGATATACTTTGATACACTTTGATATACTATATCTAGGTAGATAAGTATATCTAGGTGTATCAAAGTATATCTAAGTGTATCAAAGTTTATCTAAGTGTATCAAAGTGTATCAAAGTATATCAAAGTATATCTAAGTGTATCAAAGTATATCTAATTGTATCAAAATGTATCAAAGTATATCTAAGTGTATCAAAGTATATCTAAGTGTATCAAAGTATAACTAATTGTATCAAAGTTTATCTAAGTGTATCAAAGTATATCTAAGTGTATCAAAGTATATCTAAGTGTATCAAAGTATATCTAAGTGTATCAAAGTATATCTAAGTGTATCAAAGTTTATCTAAGTGTATCAAAGTGTATCAAAGTATATCAAAGTTTATCTAAGTGTATCAAAGTGTATCAAAGTATATCTAAGGGTGTCAAAGTATATCAAAGTATATCTAAGTGTATCAAAGTATATCTAAGTGTATCAAAGTAAATCTAAGTGTATCAAAGTTTATCTAAGTGTATCAAAGTGTATCAAAGTATATCAAAATGTATCAAAGTATATCTAAGTGTATCAAAGTATATCTAAGTGTATCAATGTTTATCTAAGTGTATTAAAGTGTATCAAAGTGTATCAAAGTATATCTAAGTGTATCAAAATTTATCTAAGTGTATCAAAGTGTATCAAAGTATATCAAAGTATATCTAAGTGTATCAAAGTATATCTAAGTGTACCAAAGTATATATAAGTGTATCAAAATGTATCAAAGTATATTTAAGAGTATCAAAGTATATCTAAATATATCTAAGTGTATCAAAGTATATATAAGTGTTTAAAAATGTATCAAAGTATATTTAAGAGTATCAAAGTATATCTAAGTGTATCAAAGTATATTAAGTGTATCAAAGTATATCTAAGTGTATTAAAGTATATCTAAGTGTATCAAAGTTTATCTAAGTGTATCAAAGTGTATCAAATTATATCAAAGTATATCTAAGTGTATCAAAGTGTATCTAAGTGTATCTAAGTGTATCATATTATATCTAAGTGTATCAAAGTTTATCTAAGTGTATCAAAGTGTATCAAAGTATATCAAAGTGTACCAAAGTATATATAAGTGTATCAAAATGTATCAAAGTATATTTAAGAGTATCAAAGTATATCTAAATATATCTAAGTGTATCAAAGTATATATAAGTGTTTAAAAATGTATCAAAGTATATTTAAGATCATCAAAGTATATCTAAGTGTATCAAAGTATATCTAAGTGTATCAAAGTATATCAAAGTATATCTAAGTGTATCAAAGTGTATCAAAGTATATCTAAGTGTATTAAAGTATATCTAAGGGTGTCAAAGTATATCTAAGTGTATCAAAGTATATCTAAGGGTGTCAAAGTATATCAAAGTATATCTAAGTGTATCAAAGTATATCTAAGTGAATCAAAGTATATCTAAGTGTATTAAAGTTTATCTTAGTGTATCAAAGTGTATCAAAGTATATCAAAGTATATCTAAGTGTATCAAAGTATATCTAAATGTATCAAAATGTATCAAAGTATATCTAAGTGTATCTAAGTATATCAAAGTGTATCAAAGTATATCTAAGTGTATCAAAGTATATCTAAGTGTATCAAAGTATATCAAAGTGTATCAAAGTATATCTAAGTGTATCAAAGTAAATCTAAGTGTATCAAAGTATATCAAAGTATATCTAAGTGTATCATTGTATATCAAAGTATATCAATGTGTATCAGAGTATATCAAAGTATATCTAAGTGTATCAAAGTGTATCAAAATATATCTAAGTGTATTAAAGTATATCTAAGTGCATCAAAGTATATCAAAGTATATCTAAGTGTATCATAGTATATCTAAGTGTATCAAAGTATATCTAAATGTATCAAAATGTATCAAAGTATATCTAAGTGTATCAAAGTATATCTAAGTGTATCAAAGTTTATCTAAGTGTATCAAAGTGTATCAAAGTATATCAAAGTATATCAAAGTATATCTAAGTGTATCAAAGTATACCTAAATGTATCAAAATGTATCAAAGTATATCTACTTGTATCAAAGTATATCTAAGTGTATCAAAGTTTATCTAAGTGTATCAAAGTGTATCAAAGTATATCAAAGTATATCTAAGTGTATCAAAGTATATCTAATTGTATCAAAATGTATCAAAGTATATCTAAGTGTGTCAAAGTATATCTAAGTGTATCTAAGTGTATCAAAGTATAACTAAGTGTATCAAAGTTTATCTAAGTGTATCAAAGTATATCTAAGTGTATCAAAGTATATCTAAGTGTATCAAAGTATATCTAAGTGTATCAAAGTATATCTAAGTGTATCAAAGTTTATCTAAGTGTATCAAAGTGTATCAAAGTATGTCAAAGTTTATCTAAGTGTATCAAAGTATATCTAAGGGTGTCAAAGTATATCAAAGTATATCTAAGTGTATCAAAGTATATCTAAGTGTATCAAAGTTTATCTAAGTGTATCAAAGTATATCAAAGTATATCTAAGTGTATCAAAGTATATCTAAATGTATCAAAATGTATCAAAGTATATCTAAGTGTATCAAAGTATATCTAAGTGTATCAATGTTTATCTAAGTGTATTAAAGTGTATCAAAGTGTATCAAAGTATATCTAAATGTATCAAAATTTATCAAAGTATATCTAAGTGTATCTAAGTGTATCAAATTATAACTAAGTGTATCAAAGTTTATCTAAGTGTATCAAAGTATATCTAAGTGTATCAAAGTATATCTAAGTGTATCAAAGTATATCTAAGTGTATCAAAGTATATCTAAGTGTATCAAAGTTTATCTAAGTTTATCAAAGTGAATCAAAGTATATCAAAGTATATCTAAGTGTATCAAAGTATATCTAATAGTACCAAAGTATATATAAGTGTATCAAAATGTATCAAAGTATATTTAAGAGTATCAAAGTATATCTAAATTTATCTAAGTGTATCAAAGTATATCTAAGTGTATCAAAGTATATCTAAGTGTATCAAAGTATATCTAAGTGTATTAAAGTATATCTAAGTGTATCAAAGTTTATCTAAGTGTATCAAAGTGTATCAAATTATATCAAAGTATATTTAAGTGTATCAAAGTGTATTTAAGTGTATCTAAGTGTATCAAATTATATCTAAGTGTATCAAAGTTTATCTAAGTGTATCAAAGTATATTTATTTATTTATTTATTTATTTATTTATTTATTTCTTTTATTACAATGCTGCAAAACAGGATAAACCCAGTTACATTGTACCATTAATATTCTAACAACAAAATCTTGACATGCATTATAAATAATAAATATGGTAAAAGTTCATCTTGCTGAATAAATTATAAATTTTTAGTGTAATCACTCACAACTTGTATATCTAATCTATTAATTATATTATCTAAATTATATTATATTAATTATATCTAAGTGTATCAAAGTATATATAAGTGTATCAAAGTATAACTAATTGTATCAAAGTTTATCTAAGTGTTCAAAGTATATCTAAGTGTATCAAAGTATATCTAAGTGTATCAAAGTATATCTAAGTGTATCAAAGTATATCTAAGTGTATCAAAGTTTATCTAAGTGTATCAAAGTGTATCAAAGTATATCAAAGTTTATCTAAGTGTATCAAAGTGTATCAAAGTATATCTAAGGGTGTCAAAGTATATCAAAGTATATCTAAGTGTATCAAAGTATATCTAAGTGTATCAAAGTAAATCTAAGTGTATCAAAGTTTATCTAAGTGTATCAAAGTGTATCAAAGTATATCAAAATGTATCAAAGTATATCTAAGTGTATCAAAGTATATCTAAGTGTATCAATGTTTATCTAAGTGTATTAAAGTGTATCAAAGTGTATCAAAGTATATCTAAGTGTATCAAAATTTATCTAAGTGTATCAAAGTGTATCAAAGTATATCAAAGTATATCTAAGTGTATCAAAGTATATCTAAGTGTACCAAAGTATATATAAGTGTATCAAAATGTATCAAAGTATATTTAAGAGTATCAAAGTATATCTAAATATATCTAAGTGTATCAAAGTATATATAAGTGTTTAAAAATGTATCAAAGTATATTTAAGAGTATCAAAGTATATCTAAGTGTATCAAAGTATATCTAAGTGTATCAAAGTATATCTAAGTGTATTAAAGTATATCTAAGTGTATCAAAGTTTATCTAAGTGTATCAAAGTGTATCAAATTATATCAAAGTATATCTAAGTGTATCAAAGTGTATCTAAGTGTATCTAAGTGTATCATATTATATCTAAGTGTATCAAAGTTTATCTAAGTGTATCAAAGTGTATCAAAGTATATCAAAGTGTACCAAAGTATATATAAGTGTATCAAAATGTATCAAAGTATATTTAAGAGTATCAAAGTATATCTAAATATATCTAAGTGTATCAAAGTATATATAAGTGTTTAAAAATGTATCAAAGTATATTTAAGATCATCAAAGTATATCTAAGTGTATCAAAGTATATCTAAGTGTATCAAAGTATATCAAAGTATATCTAAGTGTATCAAAGTGTATCAAAGTATATCTAAGTGTATTAAAGTATATCTAAGGGTGTCAAAGTATATCTAAGTGTATCAAAGTATATCTAAGGGTGTCAAAGTATATCAAAGTATATCTAAGTGTATCAAAGTATATCTAAGTGAATCAAAGTATATCTAAGTGTATCAAAGTTTATCTTAGTGTATCAAAGTGTATCAAAGTATATCAAAGTATATCTAAGTGTATCAAAGTATATCTAAATGTATCAAAATGTATCAAAGTATATCTAAGTGTATCTAAGTATATCAAAGTGTATCAAAGTATATCTAAGTGTATCAAAGTATATCTAAGTGTATCAAAGTATATCAAAGTGTATCAAAGTATATCTAAGTGTATCAAAGTAAATCTAAGTGTATCAAAGTATATCAAAGTATATCTAAGTGTATCATTGTATATCAAAGTATATCAATGTGTATCAGAGTATATCAAAGTATATCTAAGTGTATCAAAGTGTATCAAAATATATCTAAGTGTATTAAAGTATATCTAAGTGCATCAAAGTATATCAAAGTATATCTAAGTGTATCATAGTATATCTAAGTGTATCAAAGTATATCTAAATGTATCAAAATGTATCAAAGTATATCTAAGTGTATCAAAGTATATCTAAGTGTATCAAAGTATATCTAAGTGTATCAAAGTTTATCTAAGTGTATCAAAGTGTATCAAAGTATATCAAAGTATATCTAAGTGTATCAAAGTATATCTAATTGTATCAAAATGTATCAAAGTATATCTAAGTGTGTCAAAGTATATCTAAGTGTATCTAAGTGTATCAAAGTATAACTAAGTGTATCAAAGTTTATCTAAGTGTATCAAAGTATATCTAAGTGTATCAAAGTATATCTAAGTGTATCAAAGTATATCTAAGTGTATCAAAGTATATCTAAGTGTATCAAAGTTTATCTAAGTGTATCAAAGTGTATCAAAGTATGTCAAAGTTTATCTAAGTGTATCAAAGTATATCTAAGGGTGTCAAAGTATATCAAAGTATATCTAAGTGTATCAAAGTATATCTAAGTGTATCAAAGTTTATCTAAGTGTATCAAAGTATATCAAAGTATATCTAAGTGTATCAAAGTATATCTAAATGTATCAAAATGTATCAAAGTATATCTAAGTGTATCAAAGTATATCTAAGTGTATCAATGTTTATCTAAGTGTATTAAAGTGTATCAAAGTGTATCAAAGTATATCTAAATGTATCAAAATTTATCAAAGTATATCTAAGTGTATCTAAGTGTATCAAATTATAACTAAGTGTATCAAAGTTTATCTAAGTGTATCAAAGTATATCTAAGTGTATCAAAGTATATCTAAGTGTATCAAAGTATATCTAAGTGTATCAAAGTATATCTAAGTGTATCAAAGTTTATCTAAGTTTATCAAAGTGAATCAAAGTATATCAAAGTATATCTAAGTGTATCAAAGTATATCTAATAGTACCAAAGTATATATAAGTGTATCAAAATGTATCAAAGTATATTTAAGAGTATCAAAGTATATCTAAATTTATCTAAGTGTATCAAAGTATATCTAAGTGTATCAAAGTATATCTAAGTGTATCAAAGTATATCTAAGTGTATTAAAGTATATCTAAGTGTATCAAAGTTTATCTAAGTGTATCAAAGTGTATCAAATTATATCAAAGTATATTTAAGTGTATCAAAGTGTATTTAAGTGTATCTAAGTGTATCAAATTATATCTAAGTGTATCAAAGTTTATCTAAGTGTATCAAAGTATATTTATTTATTTATTTATTTATTTATTTATTTATTTCTTTTATTACAATGCTGCAAAACAGGATAAACCCAGTTACATTGTACCATTAATATTCTAACAACAAAATCTTGACATGCATTATAAATAATAAATATGGTAAAAGTTCATCTTGCTGAATAAATTATAAATTTTTAGTGTAATCACTCACAACTTGTATATCTAATCTATTAATTATATTATCTAAATTATATTATATTAATTATATCTAAGTGTATCAAAGTATATATAAGTGTATCAAAGTATAACTAATTGTATCAAAGTTTATCTAAGTGTATCAAAGTATATCTAAGTGTATCAAAGTATATCTAAGTGTATCAAAGTATATCTAAGTGTATCAAAGTATATCTAAGTGTATCAAAGTTTATCTAAGTGTATCAAAGTGTATCAAAGTATATCAAAGTTTATCTAAGTGTATCAAAGTGTATCAAAGTATATCTAAGGGTGTCAAAGTATATCAAAGTATATCTAAGTGTATCAAAGTATATCTAAGTGTATCAAAGTAAATCTAAGTGTATCAAAGTTTATCTAAGTGTATCAAAGTGTATCAAAGTATATCAAAATGTATCAAAGTATATCTAAGTGTATCAAAGTATATCTAAGTGTATCAATGTTTATCTAAGTGTATTAAAGTGTATCAAAGTGTATCAAAGTATATCTAAGTGTATCAAAATTTATCTAAGTGTATCAAAGTGTATCAAAGTATATCAAAGTATATCTAAGTGTATCAAAGTACATCTAAGTGTACCAAAGTATATATAAGTGTATCAAAATGTATCAAAGTATATTTAAGAGTATCAAAGTATATCTAAATATATCTAAGTGTATCAAAGTATATATAAGTGTTTAAAAATGTATCAAAGTATATTTAAGAGTATCAAAGTATATCTAAGTGTATCAAAGTATATCTAAGTGTATCAAAGTATATCTAAGTGTATTAAAGTATATCTAAGTGTATCAAAGTTTATCTAAGTGTATCAAAGTGTATCAAATTATATCAAAGTATATCTAAGTGTATCAAAGTGTATCTAAGTGTATCTAAGTGTATCATATTATATCTAAGTGTATCAAAGTTTATCTAAGTGTATCAAAGTGTATCAAAGTATATCAAAGTGTACCAAAGTATATATAAGTGTATCAAAATGTATCAAAGTATATTTAAGAGTATCAAAGTATATCTAAATATATCTAAGTGTATCAAAGTATATATAAGTGTTTAAAAATGTATCAAAGTATATTTAAGATCATCAAAGTATATCTAAGTGTATCAAAGTATATCTAAGTGTATCAAAGTATATCAAAGTATATCTAAGTGTATCAAAGTGTATCAAAGTATATCTAAGTGTATTAAAGTATATCTAAGGGTGTCAAAGTATATCTAAGTGTATCAAAGTATATCTAAGGGTGTCAAAGTATATCAAAGTATATCTAAGTGTATCAAAGTATATCTAAGTGAATCAAAGTATATCTAAGTGTATCAAAGTTTATCTTAGTGTATCAAAGTGTATCAAAGTATATCAAAGTATATCTAAGTGTATCAAAGTATATCTAAATGTATCAAAATGTATCAAAGTATATCTAAGTGTATCTAAGTATATCAAAGTGTATCAATGTATATCTAAGTGTATCAAAGTATATCTAAGTGTATCAAAGTATATCAAAGTGTATCAAAGTATATCTAAGTGTATCAAAGTAAATCTAAGTGTATCAAAGTATATCAAAGTATATCTAAGTGTATCATTGTATATCAAAGTATATCAATGTGTATCAGAGTATATCAAAGTATATCTAAGTGTATCAAAGTGTATCAAAATATATCTAAGTGTATTAAAGTATATCTAAGTGCATCAAAGTATATCAAAGTATATCTAAGTGTATCATAGTATATCTAAGTGTATCAAAGTATATCTAAATGTATCAAAATGTATCAAAGTATATCTAAGTGTATCAAAGTATATCTAAGTGTATCAAAGTTTATCTAAGTGTATCAAAGTGTATCAAAGTATATCAAAGTATATCAAAGTATATCTAAGTGTATCAAAGTATACCTAAATGTATCAAAATGTATCAAAGTATATCTACTTGTATCAAAGTATATCTAAGTGTATCAAAGTTTATCTAAGTGTATCAAAGTGTATCAAAGTATATCAAAGTATATCTAAGTGTATCAAAGTATATCTAATTGTATCAAAATGTATCAAAGTATATCTAAGTGTGTCAAAGTATATCTAAGTGTATCTAAGTGTATCAAAGTATAACTAAGTGTATCAAAGTTTATCTAAGTGTATCAAAGTATATCTAAGTGTATCAAAGTATATCTAAGTGTATCAAAGTATATCTAAGTGTATCAAAGTATATCTAAGTGTATCAAAGTTTATCTAAGTGTATCAAAGTGTATCAAAGTATGTCAAAGTTTATCTAAGTGTATCAAAGTATATCTAAGGGTGTCAAAGTATATCAAAGTATATCTAAGTGTATCAAAGTATATCTAAGTGTATCAAAGTTTATCTAAGTGTATCAAAGTATATCAAAGTATATCTAAGTGTATCAAAGTATATCTAAATGTATCAAAATGTATCAAAGTATATCTAAGTGTATCAAAGTATATCTAAGTGTATCAATGTTTATCTAAGTGTATTAAAGTGTATCAAAGTGTATCAAAGTATATCTAAATGTATCAAAATTTATCAAAGTATATCTAAGTGTATCTAAGTGTATCAAATTATAACTAAGTGTATCAAAGTTTATCTAAGTGTATCAAAGTATATCTAAGTGTATCAAAGTATATCTAAGTGTATCAAAGTATATCTAAGTGTATCAAAGTATATCTAAGTGTATCAAAGTTTATCTAAGTTTATCAAAGTGAATCAAAGTATATCAAAGTATATCTAAGTGTATCAAAGTATATCTAATAGTACCAAAGTATATATAAGTGTATCAAAATGTATCAAAGTATATTTAAGAGTATCAAAGTATATCTAAATTTATCTAAGTGTATCAAAGTATATCTAAGTGTATCAAAGTATATCTAAGTGTATCAAAGTATATCTAAGTGTATTAAAGTATATCTAAGTGTATCAAAGTTTATCTAAGTGTATCAAAGTGTATCAAATTATATCAAAGTATATTTAAGTGTATCAAAGTGTATTTAAGTGTATCTAAGTGTATCAAATTATATCTAAGTGTATCAAAGTTTATCTAAGTGTATCAAAGTATATTTATTTATTTATTTATTTATTTATTTATTTATTTCTTTTATTACAATGCTGCAAAACAGGATAAACCCAGTTACATTGTACCATTAATATTCTAACAACAAAATCTTGACATGCATTATAAATAATAAATATGGTAAAAGTTCATCTTGCTGAATAAATTATAAATTTTTAGTGTAATCACTCACAACTTGTATATCTAATCTATTAATTATATTATCTAAATTATATTATATTAATTATATCTAAGTGTATCAAAGTATATATAAGTGTATCAAAATGTATCAAAGTATATTTAAGAGTATCAAAGTATATCTAAATATATCTAAGTGTATCAAAGTGCATCTAAGTATATCTAAGTGTATCAAAGTATATCTAAGTGTATCAAAGTGTATCTAAGTATATCAAAGTGTATCAAAGTATATCTAAGTGTATCTAAGTATGTCAAAGTATATATAAGTGTATCAAAGAATATCAAAGTGTATCAAAGTATATCAAAGTGTATCAAAGTATATCTAAGTGTATCAAAGTAAATCTAAGTGTATCAAAGTAAATCTAAGTGTATCAAAGTATATCAATGTATATCTAAGTGTATCAAAGTATATCAAAGTATATCAATGTGTATTAAAGTATATCTAAGTGTATCAAAGTGTATCAAAGTATATCTAAGTGTATTAAAGTATATCTAAGTGCATTAAAGTATGTCAAAGTATATATAAGTGTATCAAAGTATATCTAAGTGTATCAAAGTGTTTAAAAGTATATCTAAGTGTATAAAAGTATATCTAAGTGTATCAAAGTATATCAAAGTATATCTAAGTGTATCAAAGTGTATCAAAGTATATCTAAGTGTATCAAAGTATATCTAAGGGTGTCAAAGTATATCTAAGTTTATCTAAGTGTATCTAAGTATATCAAAGTGTATCAAAGTATATCTAAATGTATCAAAATGTATCAAAGTATATCAAAGAGTATCAAAGTATATCTTAGTGTATCAAAGTTTATCTAAGTGTATCAAAGTGTATCAAAGTATATCAAAGTATATCAAAGTATATCTAAGTGTATCAAAGTATACCTAAATGTATCAAAATGTATCAAAGTATATCTAGGTGTATCAAAGTATATCTAAGTGTATCAAAGTTTATCTAAGTGTATCAAAGTGTATCAAAGTATATCAAAGTATATCTAAGTGTATCAAAGTATATCTAATTGTATCAAAATGTATCAAAGTATATCTAAGTGTATCAAAGTATATCTAAGTGTATCAAAGTATAACTAATTGTATCAAAGTTTATCTAAGTGTATCAAAGTATATCTAAGTGTATCAAAGTATATCTAAGTGTATCAAAGTATATCTAAGTGTATCAAAGTATATCTAAGTGTATCAAAGTTTATCTAAGTGTATCAAAGTGTATCAAAGTATATCAAAGTTTATCTAAGTGTATCAAAGTGTATCAAAGTATATCTAAGGGTGTCAAAGTATATCAAAGTATATCTAAGTGTATCAAAGTATATCTAAGTGTATCAAAGTAAATCTAAGTGTATCAAAGTTTATCTAAGTGTATCAAAGTGTATCAAAGTATATCAAAATGTATCAAAGTATATCTAAGTGTATCAAAGTATATCTAAGTGTATCAATGTTTATCTAAGTGTATTAAAGTGTATCAAAGTGTATCAAAGTATATCTAAGTGTATCAAAATTTATCTAAGTGTATCAAAGTGTATCAAAGTATATCAAAGTATATCTAAGTGTATCAAAGTATATCTAAGTGTACCAAAGTATATATAAGTGTATCAAAATGTATCAAAGTATATTTAAGAGTATCAAAGTATATCTAAATATATCTAAGTGTATCAAAGTATATATAAGTGTTTAAAAATGTATCAAAGTTTATTTAAGAGTATCAAAGTATATCTAAGTGTATCAAAGTATATCTAAGTGTATCAAAGTATATCTAAGTGTATTAAAGTATATCTAAGTGTATCAAAGTTTATCTAAGTGTATCAAAGTGTATCAAATTATATCAAAGTATATCTAAGTGTATCAAAGTGTATATAAGTGTATCTAAGTGTATCATATTATATCTAAGTGTATCAAAGTTTATCTAAGTGTATCAAAGTGTATCAAAGTATATCAAAGTGTACCAAAGTATATATAAGTGTATCAAAATGTATCAAAGTATATTTAAGAGTATCAAAGTATATCTAAATATATCTAAGTGTATCAAAGTATATATAAGTGTTTAAAAATGTATCAAAGTATATTTAAGATCATCAAAGTATATCTAAGTGTATCAAAGTATATCTAAGTGTATCAAAGTATATCAAAGTATATCTAAGTGTATCAAAGTGTATCAAAGTATATCTAAGTGTATTAAAGTATATCTAAGGGTGTCAAAGTATATCTAAGTGTATCAAAGTATATCTAAGGGTGTCAAAGTATATCAAAGTATATCTAAGTGTATCAAAGTATATCTAAGTGAATCAAAGTATATCTAAGTGTATCAAAGTTTATCTTAGTGTATCAAAGTGTATCAAAGTATATCAAAGTATATCTAAGTGTATCAAAGTATATCTAAATGTATCAAAATGTATCAAAGTATATCTAAGTGTATCTAAGTATATCAAAGTGTATCAAAGTATATCTAAGTGTATCAAAGTATATCTAAGTGTATCAAAGTATATCAAAGTGTATCAAAGTATATCTAAGTGTATCAAAGTAAATCTAAGTGTATCAAAGTATATCAAAGTATATCTAAGTGTATCATTGTATATCAAAGTATATCAATGTGTATCAGAGTATATCAAAGTATATCTAAGTGTATCAAAGTGTATCAAAATATATCTAAGTGTATTAAAGTATATCTAAGTGCATCAAAGTATATCAAAGTATATCTAAGTGTATCATAGTATATCTAAGTGTATCAAAGTATATCTAAATGTATCAAAATGTATCAAAGTATATCTAAGTGTATCAAAGTATATCTAAGTGTATCAAAGTTTATCTAAGTGTATCAAAGTGTATCAAAGTATATCAAAGTATATCAAAGTATATCTAAGTGTATCAAAGTATACCTAAATGTATCAAAATGTATCAAAGTATATCTACTTGTATCAAAGTATATCTAAGTGTATCAAAGTTTATCTAAGTGTATCAAAGTGTATCAAAGTATATCAAAGTATATCTAAGTGTATCAAAGTATATCTAATTGTATCAAAATGTATCAAAGTATATCTAAGTGTGTCAAAGTATATCTAAGTGTATCTAAGTGTATCAAAGTATAACTAAGTGTATCAAAGTTTATCTAAGTGTATCAAAGTATATCTAAGTGTATCAAAGTATATCTAAGTGTATCAAAGTATATCTAAGTGTATCAAAGTATATCTAAGTGTATCAAAGTTTATCTAAGTGTATCAAAGTGTATCAAAGTATGTCAAAGTTTATCTAAGTGTATCAAAGTATATCTAAGGGTGTCAAAGTATATCAAAGTATATCTAAGTGTATCAAAGTATATCTAAGTGTATCAAAGTTTATCTAAGTGTATCAAAGTATATCAAAGTATATCTAAGTGTATCAAAGTATATCTAAATGTATCAAAATGTATCAAAGTATATCTAAGTGTATCAAAGTATATCTAAGTGTATCAATGTTTATCTAAGTGTATTAAAGTGTATCAAAGTGTATCAAAGTATATCTAAATGTATCAAAATTTATCAAAGTATATCTAAGTGTATCTAAGTGTATCAAATTATAACTAAGTGTATCAAAGTTTATCTAAGTGTATCAAAGTATATCTAAGTGTATCAAAGTATATCTAAGTGTATCAAAGTATATCTAAGTGTATCAAAGTATATCTAAGTGTATCAAAGTTTATCTAAGTTTATCAAAGTGAATCAAAGTATATCAAAGTATATCTAAGTGTATCAAAGTATATCTAATAGTACCAAAGTATATATAAGTGTATCAAAATGTATCAAAGTATATTTAAGAGTATCAAAGTATATCTAAATTTATCTAAGTGTATCAAAGTATATCTAAGTGTATCAAAGTATATCTAAGTGTATCAAAGTATATCTAAGTGTATTAAAGTATATCTAAGTGTATCAAAGTTTATCTAAGTGTATCAAAGTGTATCAAATTATATCAAAGTATATTTAAGTGTATCAAAGTGTATTTAAGTGTATCTAAGTGTATCAAATTATATCTAAGTGTATCAAAGTTTATCTAAGTGTATCAAAGTATATTTATTTATTTATTTATTTATTTATTTATTTATTTCTTTTATTACAATGCTGCAAAACAGGATAAACCCAGTTACATTGTACCATTAATATTCTAACAACAAAATCTTGACATGCATTATAAATAATAAATATGGTAAAAGTTCATCTTGCTGAATAAATTATAAATTTTTAGTGTAATCACTCACAACTTGTATATCTAATCTATTAATTATATTATCTAAATTATATTATATTAATTATATCTAAGTGTATCAAAGTATATATAAGTGTATCAAAATGTATCAAAGTATATTTAAGAGTATTAAAGTATATCTAAATATATCTAAGTGTATCAAAGTGCATCTAAGTATATCTAAGTGTATCAAAGTATATCTAAGTGTATCAAAGTGTATCTAAGTATATCAAAGTGTATCAAAGTATATCTAAGTGTATCTAAGTATGTCAAAGTATATATAAGTGTATCAAAGAATATCAAAGTGTATCAAAGTATATCAAAGTGTATCAAAGTATATCTAAGTGTATCAAAGTAAATCTAAGTGTATCAAAGTAAATCTAAGTGTATCAAAGTATATCAATGTATATCTAAGTGTATCAAAGTATATCAAAGTATATCAATGTGTATTAAAGTATATCTAAGTGTATCAAAGTGTATCAAAGTATATCTAAGTGTATTAAAGTATATCTAAGTGCATTAAAGTATGTCAAAGTATATATAAGTGTATCAAAGTATATCTAAGTGTATCAAAGTGTTTAAAAGTATATCTAAGTGTATAAAAGTATATCTAAGTGTATCAAAGTATATCAAAGTATATCTAAGTGTATCAAAGTGTATCAAAGTATATCTAAGTGTATCAAAGTATATCTAAGGGTGTCAAAGTATATCTAAGTTTATCTAAGTGTATCAAAGTGTATCAAAGTATATCAAAGTTTATCTAAGTGTATCAAACTGTATCAAAGTATATCTAAGGGTGTCAAATTATATCAAAGTGTATCTAAGTGTATCAAAGTATATCAATGTATATCTAAGTGTATCAAAGTATATCAAAGTATATCAATGTGTATCAAAGTATATCAAAGTATATCTAAGTGTATCAAAGTGTATCAAAGTATATCTAAGTGTATTAAAGTATATCTAAGTGCATCAAAGTGTATCAAAGTATATCTAAGTGTATCAAAGCATATCTAAGTGTATCAAAGTGTTTAAAAGTATATCTAAGTGTATAAAAGTATATCTAAGTGTATCAAAGTATATCAAAGTATATCTAAGTGTATCAAAGTATATCTAAGGGTGTCAAAGTATATCAAAGTATATCTAAGTGTATCAAAGTATATCTAAAATGTATTAAAATGTATCAAAGTATATATAAGTGTATCAAAGTATATCAAAGTATATCTAAGTGTATCAAAGTGTATCAAAGTATATCTAAGTGTATCAAAGTATATCTAAAGGTGTCAAAGTATATCTAAGTGTATCAAAGTATATCTAAGGGTGTCAAAGTATATCAAAGTATATCTAAGTGTATCAAAGTATGTCTAAGTGTATCAAAGTATATCTAAGTGTATCAAAGTATATCAAAGTATATCTAAGTGTATCAAAGTGTATCAAAGTATATCTAAGTGTATCAAAGTATATCTAAAGGTGTCAAAGTATATCTAAGTGTATCAACTTATATCTAAGTGTATCAAAGTGTTTTAAAGTATATCTAAGTGTATCAAAGTATATCTAAATGTATCAAAGTATATCTAAGTGCATCAAAGTATATCTAAGTGTATCAAAGTATATCTAAGTGTATCTAAGTGTATCAAAGTATATCTAAGTGTATCAAAGTGTATCTAAGTATATCAAAATGTATCAAAGTATATCTAAGTGTATCAAAGTATATCTAAGTGTATCTAAGTGTATCAAAGTATATCTAAGTGTATCAAAGTGTATCTAAGTATATCAAAGTGTATCAAAGTATATCTAAGGGTGTCAAAGTATTTTTAAAGTATATCTAAGTGTATCAAAGTATATCTAAATGTATCAAAGTATATCTAAGTGTATCTAAGTGTATCAAAGTGTATCAAAGTATATCTAAGTGTATCAAAGTAAATCTAAGTGTATCAAAGTAAATCTAAGTGTATCAATGTATATCTAAGTGTATCAAAGTATATCAAAGTATATCAATGTGTATCAAAGTATATCAAAGTATATCTAAGTGTATCAAAGTGTATCAAAGTATATCTAAGTGTATTAAAGTATATCTAAGTGCATCAAAGTATGTAAAAGTATATATAAATGTATCAAAGTATATCTAAGTGTATCAAAGTGTTTAAAAGTATATCTAAGTGTATAAAAGTATATCTAAGTGTATCAAAGTATATCAAAGTATATCTAAGTGTATGAAAGTGTATCAAAGTATATCTAAGTGCATCAAAGTATATATAAGGGTGTCAAAGTATATCTAAGTGTATAAAAGTATATCTAAGTGTGTCAAAGTATATCAAAGTATATCTAAGTGTATCAAAGTATATCTAAGTGTATCAAAGTGTATCAAAGTATATTAAAGTGTATCAAAGTATATCTAAGTGTATAAAAGTAAATCTAAGTGTATCAAAGTAAATCTAAGTGTATCAAAGTATATCTAAGTGTATAAAAGTAAATCTAAGTGTATAAAAGTATATCTAAGTGTATCAAAGTATATCTAAATGTATCAAAATGTATCAAAGTGTATCTAAGTGTATCAAAGTGTATCAAAGTATATCTAAGTGTATCAAAGTATATCTAAATGTATCTAAATGTATTAAAGTGTATCTAAGTGTATAAAAGTATAACTAAGTGTATCAAAGTTTATATAAGTGTATCAAAATATATCAAAGTATATCTTAGTGTATCAAAGTACTGTATATCTAAGGGTTTTAAAGTATATCAAATTATATCTAAGTGTATCAAAGTATATCTAAGTGTATCAAAGTTTATCTAAGTGTATCAAAGTGTATCAAAGTATATCAAAGTATATCTAAGTGTATCAAATCATATCTAAATGTATCAAAATGTATCAAAGTATATCTAAGTGTATCAAAGTATATCTAATTGTATCAAAGTTTATCTAAGTGTATCAAAGTGTATCAAATTATATCAAAGTATATCTAAGTGTATCAAAGTGTATTAAAGTGTATCTAAGTGTATTAAATTATATCTAAGTGTATCAAAGTTTATCTAAGTGTATCAAAGTATATCAAAGTATATCTAAGTGTATCAAAGTATATCTAAGTGTATCAAAGTATATATAAGTGTATCAAAATGTATCAAAGTATATTAGAGAGTATCAAAGTATATCTAAATATATCTAAGTGTATCAACTAATATCTAAGTGTATCAAAGTGTATTAAAGTATATCAAAGTGTATCAAAGTATATCTAAGTGTATCAAAGTATATCTAAGTGTATCTAGGTGTATCAAAGTATATCTAAGTGTATCAAAGTGTATCTAAGTATATCAAAGTGTATCAAAGTATATCTAAGTGTATCAAAGTATATCTAAGTGTATCAAAGTGTATCAAAGTATATCAAAGTGTATCAAAGTATATCTAAGTGTATCAAAGTAAATCTAAGTGTATCAAAAAATATCAAAGTATATCTAAGTGTATCAAAGTATATCAAAGTATATCAATGTGTATCAAAGTATATCAAAGTATATCTAAGTGTATCAAAGTGTATCAAAGTATATCTAAGTATATTAAAGTATATCTAAGTGCATCAAAGTATATCAAAGTATATCTAAGTGTATCAAAGTATATCTAAATGTATCAAAATGTATCAAAGTATATCTAAGTGTATCAAAGTATATCTAAGTGTATCAAAGTTTATCTAAGTGTATCAAAGTGTATCAAAGTATATCAAAGTATATCAAAGTATATCTAAGTGTATCAAAGTATACCTAAATGTATCAAAATGTATCAAAGTATATCTAAGTGTATCAAAGTATATCTAAGTGTATCAAAGTTTATCTAAGTGTATCAAAGTGTATCAAAGTATATCAAAGTATATCTAAGTGTATCAAAGTATATCTAATTGTATCAAAATGTATCAAAGTATATCTAAGTGTATCAAAGTATATCTAAGTGTATCAAAGTATAACTAAGTGTATCAAAGTTTATTTAAGTGTATCAAAGTATATCTAAGTGTATCAAAGTATATCTAAGTGTATCAAAGTATATCTAAGTGTATCAAAGTATATCTAAGTGTATCAAAGTTTATCTAAGTGTATCAAAGTATATCTAAGTGTATCAATGTTTATCTAAGTGTATTAAAGTGTATCAAAGTGTATCAAAGTATATCTAAGTGTATCAAAATTTATCTAAGTGTATCAAAGTGTATCAAAGTATATCTAAGGGTGTCAAAGTATATCTAAGGGTGTCAAAGTATATCAAAGTATATCTAAGTGTATCAAAGTATATCTTAGTGTATCAAAGTATATCTAAGTGTATCAAAGTTTATCTAAGTGTATCAAAGTATATCTAAGTGTATCAATGTTTATCTAAGTGTATTAAAGTGTATCAAAGTGTATCAAAGTATATCTAAGTGTATCAAAATTTATCTAAGTGTATCAAAGTGTATCAAAGTATATCAAAGTATATCTAAGTCTATCAAAGTATATCTAAGTGTACCAAAGTATATATAAGTGTATCAAAATGTATCAAAGTATATTTAAGAGTATCAAAGTATATCTAAATATATCTAAGTGTATCAAAGTATATATAAGTGTTTAAAAATGTATCAAAGTATATTTAAGAGTATCAAAGTATATCTAAATATATCTAAGTGTATCAAAGTATATCTAAGTGTATCAAAGTATATCTAAGTGTATCAAAGTATATCTAAGTGTATTAAAGTATATCTAAGTGTATCAAAGTTTATCTAAGTGTATCAAAGTGTATCAAATTATATCAAAGTATATCTAAGTGTATCAAAGTATATATAAGTGTATCAAAATGTATCAAAGTATATTTAAGAGTATCAAAGTATATCTAAATATATCTAAGTGTATCAAAGTGTATCAAAGTATATTAAAGTGTATCAAAGTATATCTAAGTGTATCTAAGTATATCTAAGTGTATCAAAGTATATCTAAGTGTATCTAAGTGTATCAAAGTGTATCTAAGTATATCAAAGTGTATCAAAGTATATATAAGTGTATCAAAGAATATCAAAGTGTATCAAAGTGTATCAAAGTAAATCAAAGTGTATCAAAGTATATCTAAGTGTATCAAAGTAAATCTAAGTGTATCAAAGTAAATCTAAGTGTATCAAAGTATATCAATGTATATCTAAGTGTATCAAAGTATATCAAAGTATATCAATGTGTATCAAAGTATATCAAAGTATATCTAAGTGTATCAAAGTGTATCAAAGTATATCTAAGTGTATTAAAGTATATCTAAGTGCATTAAAGTATGTCAAAGTATATATAAGTTTATCAAAGTATATCTAAGTGTATCAAAGTGTTTAAAAGTATATCTAAGTGTATAAAAGTATATCTAAGTGTATCAAAGTATTTCAAACTTTATCTAAGTGTATCAAAGTGTATCAAAGTATATCTAAGTGTATTAAAGTATATCTAAGGGTGTCAAAGTATATCTAAGTGTATCAAAGTATATCTAAGGGTGTCAAAGTATATCAAAGTATATCTAAGTGTATCAAAGTATATCTAAATGTATCAAAATGTATCAAAGTATATCTAAGTGTATCAAAGTATATCTAAGTGTATCAAAGTATATCAAAGTATATCTAAGTGTATCAAAGTGTATCAAAGTATATCTAAGTGTATCAAAGTATATCTAAGGGTGTCAAAGTATATCTAAGTGTATTAAAGTATATTTAAGGGTGTCAAAGTATATCAAAGTATATCTAAGTGTATCAAAGTATATCTAAGTGTATCAAAGTATATCTAAGTGTATCAAAGTTTATCTTAGTGTATCAAAGTGTATCAAAGTATATCAAAGTATATCTAAGTGTATCAAAGTATATCTAAATGTATCAAAATGTATCAAAGTATATCTAAGTGTATCTAAGTATATCAAAGTGTATCAAAGTATATCTAAGTGTATCAAAGTATATCTAAGTGTATCAAAGTGTATCAAAATATATCTAAGTGTATTAAAGTATATCTAAGTGCATCAAAGTATATCTAAGTGTATCAAAGTATATCTAAGTGTATCAAAGTATATCTAAATGTATCAAAATGTATCAAAGTATATCTAAGTGTATCAAAGTATATCTAAGTGTATCAAAGTTTATCTAAGTGTATCAAAGTGTATCAAAGTATATCAAAGTATATCTAAGTGTATCAAAGTATACCTAAATGTATCAAAATGTATCAAAGTATATCTAAGTGTATCAAAGTATATCTAAGTGTATCAAAGTATATCTAAGGGTGTCAAAGTATATCAACGTATATCTAAGTGTATCAAAGTTTATCTAAGTGTATCATAGTGTATCAAAGTATATTAAAATATATCTAAGTGTATCAAAGTATATATAAGTGTATCAACGAATATCAAAGTGTATCAAAGTGTATCAAAGTATATCAAAGTGTATCAAAGTATATCTAAGTGTATCAAAGTAAATCTAAGTGTATCAAAGTAAATCTAAGTGTATCAAAGTATATCAATGTATATCTAAGTGTATCAAAGTATATCAAAGTATATCAATGTGTATCAAAGTATATCAAAGTATATCTAAGTGTATCAAAGTGTATCAAAGTATATCTAAGTGTATTAAAGTATATCTAAGTGCATCAAAGTATGTAAAAGTATATATAAATGTATCAAAGTATATCTAAGTGTATCAAAGTGTTTAAAAGTATATCTAAGTGTATAAAAGTATATCTAAGTGTATCAAAGTATATCAAAGTATATCTAAGTGTATGAAAGTGTATCAAAGTATATCTAAGTGCATCAAAGTATATATAAGGGTGTCAAAGTATATCTAAGTGTATAAAAGTATATCTAAGTGTGTCAAAGTATATCAAAGTATATCTAAGTGTATCAAAGTATATCTAAGTGTATCAAAGTGTATCAAAGTGTATCAAAGTATATTAAAGTGTATCAAAGTATATCTAATTGTATAAAAGTAAATCTAAGTGTATCAAAGTAAATCTAAGTGTATCAAAGTATATCTAAGTGTATAAAAGTAAATCTAAGTGTATAAAAGTAAATCTAAGTGTATCAAAGTATATCAAAGTATATCTAAGTGTATCAAAGTATATCTAAATGTATCAAAATGTATCAAAGTGTATCTAAGTGTATCAAAGTGTATCAAAGTATATCTAAGTGTATCAAAGTATATCTAAATGTATCTAAATGTATTAAAGTGTATCTAAGTGTATAAAAGTATAACTAAGTGTATCAAAGTTTATATAAGTGTATCAAAATATATCAAAGTATATCTTAGTGTATCAAAGTACTGTATATCTAAGGGTTTTAAAGTATATCAAATTATATCTAAGTGTATCAAAGTATATCTAAGTGTATCAAAGTTTATCTAAGTGTATCAAAGTGTATCAAAGTATATCAAAGTATATCTAAGTGTATCAAAGTATATCTAAATGTATCAAAATGTATCAAAGTATATCTAAGTGTATCAAAGTATATCTAATTGTATCAAAGTTTATCTAAGTGTATCAAAGTGTATCAAATTATATCAAAGTATATCTAAGTGTATCAAAGTGTATTAAAGTGTATCTAAGTGTATCAAATTATATCTAAGTGTATCAAAGTTTATCTAAGTGTATCAAAGTATATCAAAGTATATCTAAGTGTATCAAAGTATATCTAAGTGTATCAAAGTATATCTAAGTGTATCAAAGTATATCTAAGTGTATCAAAGTATATATAAGTGTATCAAAATGTATCAAAGTATATTAGAGAGTATCAAAGTATATCTAAATATATCTAAGTGTATCAACTAATATCTAAGTGTATCAAAGTGTATTAAAGTATATCAAAGTGTATCAAAGTATATCTAAGTGTATCAAAGTATATCTAAGTGTATCTAGGTGTATCAAAGTATATCTAAGTGTATCAAAGTGTATCTAAGTATATCAAAGTGTATCAAAGTATATCTAAGTGTATCAAAGTATATCTAAGTGTATCAAAGTGTATCAAAGTATATCAAAGTGTATCAAAGTATATCTAAGTGTATCAAAGTAAATCTAAGTGTATCAAAAAATATCAAAGTATATCTAAGTGTATCAAAGTATATCAAAGTATATCAATGTGTATCAAAGTATATCAAAGTATATCTAAGTGTATCAAAGTGTATCAAAGTATATCTAAGTATATTAAAGTATATCTAAGTGCATCAAAGTATATCAAAGTATATCTAAGTGTATCAAAGTATATCTAAGTGTATCAAAGTATATCTAAATGTATCAAAATGTATCAAAGTATATCAAAGTATATCTAAGTGTATCAAAGTATATCTAATTGTATCAAAATGTATCAAAGTATATCTAAGTGTATCAAAGTATATCTAAGTGTATCAAAGTATAACTAAGTGTATCAAAGTTTATCTAAGTGTATCAAAGTATATCTAAGTGTATCAAAGTATATCTAAGTGTATCAAAGTATATATAAGTGTATCAAAATGTATCAAAGTATATTAGAGAGTATCAAAGTATATCTAAATATATCTAAGTGTATCAACTAATATCTAAGTGTATCAAAGTGTATTAAAGTATATCAAAGTGTATCAAAGTATATCTAAGTGTATCAAAGTATATCTAAGTGTATCTAGGTGTATCAAAGTATATCTAAGTGTATCAAAGTGTATCTAAGTATATCAAAGTGTATCAAAGTATATCTAAGTGTATCAAAGTATATCTAAGTGTATCAAAGTGTATCAAAGTATATCAAAGTGTATCAAAGTATATCTAAGTGTATCAAAGTAAATCTAAGTGTATCAAAAAATATCAAAGTATATCTAAGTGTATCAAAGTATATCAAAGTATATCAATGTGTATCAAAGTATATCAAAGTATATCTAAGTGTATCAAAGTGTATCAAAGTATATCTAAGTATATTAAAGTATATCTAAGTGCATCAAAGTATATCAAAGTATATCTAAGTGTATCAAAGTATATCTAAGTGTATCAAAGTATATCTAAATGTATCAAAATGTATCAAAGTATATCAAAGTATATCTAAGTGTATCAAAGTATATCTAATTGTATCAAAATGTATCAAAGTATATCTAAGTGTATCAAAGTATATCTAAGTGTATCAAAGTATAACTAAGTGTATCAAAGTTTATCTAAGTGTATCAAAGTATATCTAAGTGTATCAAAGTATATCTAAGTGTATCAAAAGTATATCTAAGTGTATCACAGTATATCTAAGTGTATCAAAGTATATCTAAGTGTATCAAAGTTTATCTAAGTGTATTAAAGTGTATCAAAGTATATCAAAGTTTATCTAAGTGTATCAAAGTGTATCAAAGTATATCTAAGGGTGTCAAAGTATATCTAAGGGTGTCAAAGTATATCAAAGTATATCTAAGTGTATCAAAGTATATCTAAGTGTATCAAAGTATATCTAAGTGTATCAAAGTATATCTAAGTGTATCAAAGTTTATCTAAGTGTATCAAAGTATATCTAAGTGTATCAATGTTTATCTAAGTGTATTAAAGTGTATCAAAGTGTATCAAAGTATATCTAAGTGTATCAAAATTTATCTAAGTGTATCAAAGTGTATCAAAGTATATCAAAGTATATCTAAGTGTACCAAAGTATATATAAGTGTATCAAAATGTATCAAAGTATATTTAAGAGTATCAAAGTATATCTAAATATATCTAAGTGTATCAAAGTATATATAAGTGTTTAAAAATGTATCAAAGTATATTTAAGAGTATCAAAGTATATCTAAATATATCTAAGTGTATCAAAGTATATCTAAGTGTATCAAAGTATATCTAAGTGTATCAAAGTATATCTAAGTGTATTAAAGTATATCTAAGTGTATCAAAGTTTATCTAAGTGTATCAAAGTGTATCAAATTATATCAAAGTATATCTAAGTGTATCAAAGTATATATAAGTGTATCAAAATGTATCAAAGTATATTTAAGAGTATCAAAGTATATCTAAATATATCTAAGTGTATCAAAGTTTATCAAAGTATATTAAAGTGTATCAAAGTATATCTAAGTGTATCTAAGTATATCTAAGTGTATCAAAGTATATCTAAGTGTATCTAAGTGTATCAAAGTATATCTAAGTGTATCAAAGTGTATCTAAGTATATCAAAGTATATATAAGTGTATCAAAGAATATCAAATTGTATCAAAGTGTATCAAAGTATATCAAAGTGTATCAAAGTATATCTAAGTGTATCAAAGTAAATCTAAGTGTATCAAAGTAAATCTAAGTGTATTAAAGTATATCTAAGTGCATTAAAGTATGTCAAAGTATATATAAGTGTATCAAAGTATATCTAAGTGTATCAAAGTGTTTAAAAGTATATCTAAGTGTATAAAAGTATATCTAAGTGTATCAAAGTATATCAATGTATATCTAAGTGTATCAAAGTATATCAAAGTATATCAATGTGTATCAAAGTATATCAAAGTATATCTAAGTGTATCAAAGTGTATCAAAGTATATCTAAGTGTATTAAAGTATATCTAAGTGCATTAAAGTATGTCAAAGTATATATAAGTGTATCAAAGTATATCTAAGTGTATCAAAGTGTTTAAAAGTATATCTAAGTGTATAAAAGTATATCTAAGTGTATCAAAGTATATCAAAGTATATCTAAGTGTATCAAAGTGTATCAAAGTATATCTAAGTGTATTAAAGTATATCTAAGGGTGTCAAAGTATATCTAAGTGTATCAAAGTATATCTAAGGGTGTCAAAGTATATCAAAGTATATCTAAGTGTATCAAAGTATATCTAAATGTATCAAAATGTATCGAAGTATATCTAAGTGTATCAAAGTATATCTAAGTGTATCAAAGTATATCAAAGTATATCTAAGTGTATCAAAGTGTATCAAAGTATATCTAAGTGTATCAAAGTATATCTAAGGGTGTCAAAGTATATCTAAGTGTATTAAAGTATATTTAAGGGTGTCAAAGTATATCAAAGTATATCTAAGTGTATCAAAGTATATCTAAGTGTATCAAAGTATATCTAAGTGTATCAAAGTTTATCTTAGTGTATCAAAGTGTATCAAAGTATATCAAAGTATATCTAAGTGTATCAAAGTATATCTAAATGTATCAAAATGTATCAAAGTATATCTAAGTGTATCTAAGTATATCAAAGTGTATCAAAGTATATCTAAGTGTATCAAAGTATATCTAAGTGTATCAAAGTGTATCAAAATATATCTAAGTGTATTAAAGTATATCTAAGTGCATCAAAGTATATCAAAGTATATCTAAGTGTATCAAAGTATATCTAAGTGTATCAAAGTATATCTAAATGTATCAAAATGTATCAAAGTATATCTAAGTGTATCAAAGTATATCTAAGTGTATCAAAGTTTATCTAAGTGTATCAAAGTGTATCAAAGTATATCAAAGTATATCAAAGTATATCTAAGTGTATCAAAGTATACCTAAATGTATCAAAATGTATCAAAGTGTATCAAAGTATATCTAAGTGTATCAAAGTTTATCTAAGTGTATCAAAGTGTATCAAAGTATATCTAAGTGTATTAAAGTATATCTAAGTGCATTAAAGTATGTCAAAGTATATATAAGTGTATCAAAGTATATCTAAGTGTATCAAAGTGTTTAAAAGTATATCTAAGTGTATAAAAGTATATCTAAGTGTATCAAAGTATATCAAAGTATATCTAAGTGTATCAAAGTGTATCAAAGTATATCTAAGTGTATTAAAGTATATCTAAGGGTGTCAAAGTATATCTAAGTGTATCAAAGTATATCTAAGGGTGTCAAAGTATATCAAAGTATATCTAAGTGTATCAAAGTATATCTAAATGTATCAAAATGTATCAAAGTATATCTAAGTGTATCAAAGTATATCTAAGTGTATCAAAGTATATCAAAGTATATCTAAGTGTATCAAAGTGTATCAAAGTATATCTAAGTGTATCAAAGTATATCTAAGGGTGTCAAAGTATATCTAAGTGTATTAAAGTATATTTAAGGGTGTCAAAGTATATCAAAGTATATCTAAGTGTATCAAAGTATATCTAAGTGTATCAAAGTATATCTAAGTGTATCAAAGTTTATCTTAGTGTATCAAAGTGTATCAAAGTATATCAAAGTATATCTAAGTGTATCAAAGTATATCTAAATGTATCAAAATGTATCAAAGTATATCTAAGTGTATCTAAGTATATCAAAGTGTATCAAAGTATATCTAAGTGTATCAAAGTATATCTAAGTGTATCAAAGTGTATCAAAATATATCTAAGTGTATTAAAGTATATCTAAGTGCATCAAAGTATATCAAAGTATATCTAAGTGTATCAAAGTATATCTAAGTGTATCAAAGTATATCTAAATGTATCAAAATGTATCAAAGTATATCTAAGTGTATCAAAGTATATCTAAGTGTATCAAAGTTTATCTAAGTGTATCAAAGTGTATCAAAGTATATCAAAGTATATCTAAGTGTATCAAAGTATACCTAAATGTATCAAAATGTATCAAAGTATATCTAAGTGTATCAAAGTATATCTAAGTGTATCAAAGTTTATCTAAGTGTATCAAAGTATATCAAAGTATATCTAAGTGTATCAAAGTATATCTAATTGTATCAAAATGTATCAAAGTATATCTAAGTGTATCAAAGTATATCTAAGTGTATCTAAGTGTATCAAAGTATAACTAAATGTATCAAAGTTTATCTAAGTGTATCAAAGTATATCTAAGTGTATCAAAGTATATCTAAGTGTATCAAAGTATATCTAAGTGTATCAAAGTATATCTAAGTGTATCAAAGTTTATCTAAGTGTATCAAAGTGTATCAAAGTATTTCAAAGTTTATCTAAGTGTATCAAAGTATATCTAAGGGTGTCAAAGTATATCAAAGTATATCTAAGTGTATCAAAGTATATCTAAGTGTATCAAAGTTTATCTAAGTGTATCAAAGTGTATCAAAGTATATCAAAGTATATCTAAGTGTATCAAAGTATATCTAAATGTATCAAAATGTATCAAAGTATATCTAAGTGTATCAAAGTAAATCTAAGTGTATCAAAGTAAATCTAAGTGTATCAAAGTATATCAATGTATATCTAAGTGTATCAAAGTATATCAAAGTATATCAATGTGTATCAAAGTATATCAAAGTATATCTAAGTGTATCAAAGTGTATCAAAGTATATCTAAGTGTATTAAAGTATATCTAAGTGCATCAAAGTATATCAAAGTATATCTAAGTGTATCAAAGTATATCTAAGTGTATCAAAGTATATCTAAATGTATCAAAATGTATCAAAGTATATCTAAGTGTATCAAAGTATATCTAAGTGTATCAAAGTTTATCTAAGTGTATCAAAGTGTATCAAAGTATATCAAAGTATATCAAAGTATATCTAAGTGTATCAAAGTATACCTAAATGTATCAAAATGTATCAAAGTGTATCAAAGTATATCTAAGTGTATCAAAGTTTATCTAAGTGTATCAAAGTGTATCAAAGTATATCAAAGTATATCTAAGTGTATCAAAGTGTATCAAAGTATATCTAAGTGTATTAAAGTATATCTAAGTGCATTAAAGTATGTCAAAGTATATATAAGTGTATCAAAGTATATCTAAGTGTATCAAAGTGTTTAAAAGTATATCTAAGTGTATAAAAGTATATCTAAGTGTATCAAAGTATATCAAAGTATATCTAAGTGTATCAAAGTGTATCAAAGTATATCTAAGTGTATTAAAGTATATCTAAGGGTGTCAAAGTATATCTAAGTGTATCAAAGTATATCTAAGGGTGTCAAAGTATATCAAAGTATATCTAAGTGTATCAAAGTATATCTAAATGTATCAAAATGTATCAAAGTATATCTAAGTGTATCAAAGTATATCTAAGTGTATCAAAGTATATCAAAGTATATCTAAGTGTATCAAAGTGTATCAAAGTATATCTAAGTGTATCAAAGTATATCTAAGGGTGTCAAAGTATATCTAAGTGTATTAAAGTATATTTAAGGGTGTCAAAGTATATCAAAGTATATCTAAGTGTATCAAAGTATATCTAAGTGTATCAAAGTATATCTAAGTGTATCAAAGTTTATCTAAGTGTATCAAAGTATATCTAAGTGTATCAAAGTTTATCTTAGTGTATCAAAGTGTATCAAAGTATATCAAAGTATATCTAAGTGTATCAAAGTATATCTAAATGTATCAAAATGTATCAAAGTATATCTAAGTGTATCTAAGTATATCAAAGTGTATCAAAGTATATCTAAGTGTATCAAAGTATATCTAAGTGTATCAAAGTGTATCAAAATATATCTAAGTGTATTAAAGTATATCTAAGTGCATCAAAGTATATCAAAGTATATCTAAGTGTATCAAAGTATATCTAAGTGTATCAAAGTATATCTAAATGTATCAAAATGTATCAAAGTATATCTAAGTGTATCAAAGTATATCTAAGTGTATCAAAGTTTATCTAAGTGTATCAAAGTGTATCAAAGTATATCAAAGTATATCTAAGTGTATCAAAGTATACCTAAATGTATCAAAATGTATCAAAGTATATCTAAGTGTATCAAAGTATATCTAAGTGTATCAAAGTTTATCTAAGTGTATCAAAGTATATCAAAGTATATCTAAGTGTATCAAAGTATATCTAATTGTATCAAAATGTATCAAAGTATATCTAAGTGTATCAAAGTATATCTAAGTGTATCTAAGTGTATCAAAGTATAACTAAATGTATCAAAGTTTATCTAAGTGTATCAAAGTATATCTAAGTGTATCAAAGTATATCTAAGTGTATCAAAGTATATCTAAGTGTATCAAAGTATATCTAAGTGTATCAAAGTTTATCTAAGTGTATCAAAGTGTATCAAAGTATTTCAAAGTTTATCTAAGTGTATCAAAGTATATCTAAGGGTGTCAAAGTATATCAAAGTATATCTAAGTGTATCAAAGTATATCTAAGTGTATCAAAGTTTATCTAAGTGTATCAAAGTGTATCAAAGTATATCAAAGTATATCTAAGTGTATCAAAGTATATCTAAATGTATCAAAATGTATCAAAGTATATCTAAGTGTATCAAAGTAAATCTAAGTGTATCATAGTAAATCTAAGTGTATCAAAGTATATCAATGTATATCTAAGTGTATCAAAGTATATCAAAGTATATCAATGTGTATCAAAGTATATCAAAGTATATCTAAGTGTATCAAAGTGTATCAAAGTATATCTAAGTGTATTAAAGTATATCTAAGTGCATTAAAGTATGTCAAAGTATATATAAGTGTATCAAAGTATATCTAAGTGTATCAAAGTGTTTAAAAGTATATCTAAGTGTATAAAAGTATATCTAAGTGTATCAAAGTATATCAAAGTATATCTAAGTGTATCAAAGTGTATCAAAGTATA
The DNA here is from genome assembly GCF_028750875.1 of Macrosteles quadrilineatus. NCBI lineage: Eukaryota > Metazoa > Arthropoda > Insecta > Hemiptera > Cicadellidae > Macrosteles > Macrosteles quadrilineatus. Next base: position 200,874 of record NW_026542619.1, on the reverse strand, counting down.
TCTAAGTGTATTAAAGTATATCTAAGGGTGTCAAAGTATATCTAAGTGTATCAAAGTATATCTAAGGGTGTCAAAGTATATCAAAGTATATCTAAGTGTATCAAAGTATATCTAAATGTATCAAAATGTATCAAAGTATATCTAAGTGTATCAAAGTGTATCAAAGTATATCAAAGTATATCTAAGTGTATCAAAGTGTATAAAAGTATATCTAAGTGTATCAAAGTATATCTAAGGGTGTCAAAGTATATCTAAGTGTATTAAAGTATATTTAAGGGTGTCAAAGTATATCAAAGTATATCTAAGTGTATCAAAGTATATCTAAGTGTATCAAAGTATATCTAAGTGTATCAAAGTTTATCTTAGTGTATCAAAGTGTATCAAAGTATATCAAAGTATATCTAAGTGTATCAAAGTATATCTAAATGTATCAAAATGTATCAAAGTATATCTAAGTGTATCTAAGTATATCAAAGTGTATCAAAGTATATCTAAGTGTATCAAAGTATATCTAAGTGTATCAAAGTGTATCAAAATATATCTAAGTGTATTAAAGTATATCTAAGTGCATCAAAGTATATCAAAGTATATCTATGTGTATCAAAGTATATCTAAGTGTATCAAAGTATACCTAAATGTATCAAAATGTATCAAAGTATATCTAAGTGTATCAAAGTATATCTAAGTGTATCAAAGTTTATCTAAGTGTATCAAAGTGTATCAAAGTATATCAAAGTATATCTAAGTGTATCAAAGTGTATCAAAGTATATTAAAGTATATCTAAGTGCATTAAAGTATGTCAAAGTATATATAAGTGTATCAAAGTATATCTAAGTGTATCAAAGTGTTTAAAAGTATATCTAAGTGTATAAAAGTGTATCAAAGTGTATCAAAGTATACCTAAGTGTATTAAAGTATATCTAAGGGTGTCAAAGTATATCTAAGTGTATCAAAGTATATCTAAGGGTGTCAAAGTATATCAAAGTATATCTAAGTGTATCAAAGTTTATCTAAGTGTATCAAAGTGTATCAAAGTATATCAAAGTATATCTAAGTGTATCAAAGTATATCTAAATGTATCAAAATGTATCAAAGTATATCTAAGTGTATCAAAGTAAATCTAAGTGTATCAAAGTAAATCTAAGTGTATCAAAGTATATCAATGTATATCTAAGTGTATCAAAGTATATCAAAGTATATCAATGTGTATCAAAGTATATCAAAGTATATCTAAGTGTATCAAAGTGTATCAAAGTATATCTAAGTGTATTAAAGTATATCTAAGTGCATCAAAGTATATCAAAGTATATCTAAGTGTATCAAAGTATATCTAAGTGTATCAAAGTATATCTAAATGTATCAAATTGTATCAAAGTATATCTAAGTGTATCAAAGTATATCTAAGTGTATCAAAGTTTATCTAAGTGTATCAAAGTGTATCAAAGTATATCAAAGTATATCAAAGTATATCTAAGTGTATCAAAGTATACCTAAATGTATCAAAATGTATCAAAGTGTATCAAAGTATATCTAAGTGTATCAAAGTTTATCTAAGTGTATCAAAGTGTATCAAAGTATATCAAAGTATATCTAAGTGTATCAAAGTGTATCAAAGTATAACTAAGTGTATTAAAGTATATCTAAGTGCATTAAAGTATGTCAAAGTATATATAAGTGTATCAAAGTATATCTAAGTGTATCAAAGTGTTTAAAAGTATATCTAAGTGTATAAAAGTATATCTAAGTGTATCAAAGTATATCAAAGTATATCTAAGTGTATCAAAGTGTATCAAAGTATATCTAAGTGTATTAAAGTATATCTAAGGGTGTCAAAGTATATCTAAGTGTATCAAAGTATATCTAAGGGTGTCAAAGTATATCAAAGTATATCTAAGTGTATCAAAGTATATCTAAATGTATCAAAATGTATCAAAGTATATCTAAGTGTATCAAAGTATATCTAAGTGTATCAAAGTATATCAAAGTATATCTAAGTGTATCAAAGTGTATCAAAGTATATCTAAGTGTATCAAAGTATATCTAAGGGTGTCAAAGTATATCTAAGTGTATTAAAGTATATTTAAGGGTGTCAAAGTATATCAAAGTATATCTAAGTGTATCAAAGTATATCTAAGTGTATCAAAGTATATCTAAGTGTATCAAAGTTTATCTTAGTGTATCAAAGTGTATCAAAGTATATCAAAGTATATCTAAGTGTATCAAAGTATATCTAAATGTATCAAAATGTATCAAAGTATATCTAAGTGTATCTAAGTATATCAAAGTGTATCAAAGTATATCTAAGTGTATCAAAGTATATCTAAGTGTATCAAAGTGTATCAAAATATATCTAAGTGTATTAAAGTATATCTAAGTGCATCAAAGTATATCAAAGTATATCTAAGTGTATCAAAGTATATCTAAGTGTATCAAAGTATATCTAAATGTATCAAAATGTATCAAAGTATATCTAAGTGTATCAAAGTATATCTAAGTGTATCAAAGTTTATCTAAGTGTATCAAAGTGTATCAAAGTATATCAAAGTATATCTAAGTGTATCAAAGTATACCTAAATGTATCAAAATGTATCAAAGTATATCTAAGTGTATCAAAGTATATCTAAGTGTATCAAAGTTTATCTAAGTGTATCAAAGTATATCAAAGTATATCTAAGTGTATCAAAGTATATCTAATTGTATCAAAATGTATCAAAGTATATCTAAGTGTATCAAAGTATATCTAAGTGTATCTAAGTGTATCAAAGTATAACTAAATGTATCAAAGTTTATCTAAGTGTATCAAAGTATATCTAAGTGTATCAAAGTATATCTAAGTGTATCAAAGTATATCTAAGTGTATCAAAGTATATCTAAGTGTATCAAAGTTTATCTAAGTGTATCAAAGTGTATCAAAGTATTTCAAAGTTTATCTAAGTGTATCAAAGTATATCTAAGGGTGTCAAAGTATATCAAAGTATATCTAAGTGTATCAAAGTATATCTAAGTGTATCAAAGTTTATCTAAGTGTATCAAAGTGTATCAAAGTATATCAAAGTATATCTAAGTGTATCAAAGTATATCTAAATGTATCAAAATGTATCAAAGTATATCTAAGTGTATCAAAGTAAATCTAAGTGTATCAAAGTAAATCTAAGTGTATCAAAGTATATCAATGTATATCTAAGTGTATCAAAGTATATCAAAGTATATCAATGTGTATCAAAGTATATCAAAGTATATCTAAGTGTATCAAAGTGTATCAAAGTATATCTAAGTGTATTAAAGTATATCTAAGTGCATTAAAGTATGTCAAAGTATATATAAGTGTATCAAAGTATATTTAAGTGTATCAAAGTGTTTAAAAGTATATCTAAGTGTATAAAAGTATATCTAAGTGTATCAAAGTATATCAAAGTATATCTAAGTGTATCAAAGTGTATCAAAGTATATCTAAGTGTATTAAAGTATATCTAAGGGTGTCAAAGTATATCTAAGTGTATCAAAGTATATCTAAGGGTGTCAAAGTATATCAAAGTATATCTAAGTGTATCAAAGTATATCTAAATGTATCAAAATGTATCAAAGTATATCTAAGTGTATCAAAGTGTATCAAAGTATATCAAAGTATATCTAAGTGTATCAAAGTGTATAAAAGTATATCTAAGTGTATCAAAGTATATCTAAGGGTGTCAAAGTATATCTAAGTGTATTAAAGTATATTTAAGGGTGTCAAAGTATATCAAAGTATATCTAAGTGTATCAAAGTATATCTAAGTGTATCAAAGTATATCTAAGTGTATCAAAGTTTATCTTAGTGTATCAAAGTGTATCAAAGTATATCAAAGTATATCTAAGTGTATCAAAGTATATCTAAATGTATCAAAATGTATCAAAGTATATCTAAGTGTATCTAAGTATATCAAAGTGTATCAAAGTATATCTAAGTGTATCAAAGTATATCTAAGTGTATCAAAGTGTATCAAAATATATCTAAGTGTATTAAAGTATATCTAAGTGCATCAAAGTATATCAAAGTATATCTATGTGTATCAAAGTATATCTAAGTGTATCAAAGTATACCTAAATGTATCAAAATGTATCAAAGTATATCTAAGTGTATCAAAGTATATCTAAGTGTATCAAAGTTTATCTAAGTGTATCAAAGTGTATCAAAGTATATCAAAGTATATCTAAGTGTATCAAAGTGTATCAAAGTATATTAAAGTATATCTAAGTGCATTAAAGTATGTCAAAGTATATATAAGTGTATCAAAGTATATCTAAGTGTATCAAAGTGTTTAAAAGTATATCTAAGTGTATAAAAGTATATCTAAGTGTATCAAAGTATATCAAAGTATATCTAAGTGTATCAAAGTGTATCAAAGTATATCTAAGTGTATTAAAGTATATCTAAGGGTGTCAAAGTATATCTAAGTGTATCAAAGTATATCTAAGGGTGTCAAAGTATATCAAAGTATATCTAAGTGTATCAAAGTATATCTAAATGTATCAAAATGTATCAAAGTATATCTAAGTGTATCAAAGTATATCTAAGTGTATCAAAGTATATCAAAGTATATCTAAGTGTATCAAAGTGTATCAAAGTATATCTAAGTGTATCAAAGTATATTTAAGGGTGTCAAAGTATATCTAAGTGTATTAAAGTATATTTAAGGGTGTCAAAGTATATCAAAGTATATCTAAGTGTATCAAAGTATATCTAAGTGTATCAAAGTATATCTAAGTGTATCAAAGTATATCTAAGTGTATCAAAGTTTATCTTAGTGTATCAAAGTGTATCAAAGTATATCAAAGTATATCTAAGTGTATCAAAGTATATCTAAATGTATCAAAATGTATCAAAGTATATCTAAGTGTATCTAAGTATATCAAAGTGTATCAAAGTATATCTAAGTGTATCAAAGTATATCTAAGTGTATCAAAGTGTATCAAAATATATCTAAGTGTATTAAAGTATATCTAAGTGCATCAAAGTATATCAAAGTATATCTAAGTGTATCAAAGTATATCTAAGTGTATCAAAGTATATCTAAATGTATCAAAATGTATCAAAGTATATCTAAGTGTATCAAAGTATATCTAAATGTATCAAAGTTTATCTAAGTGTATCAAAGTGTATCAAAGTATATCAAAGTATATCAAAGTATATCTAAGTGTATCAAAGTATACCTAAATGTATCAAAATGTATCAAAGTATATCTAAGTGTATCAAAGTATATCTAAGTGTATCAAAGTTTATCTAAGTGTATCAAAGTGTATCAACATATATCAAAGTATATCTAAGTGTATCAAAGTATATCTAATTGTATCAAAATGTATCAAAGTATATCTAAGTGTATCAAAGTATATCTAAGTGTATCTAAGTGTATCAAAGTATAACTAAATGTATCAAAGTTTATCTAAGTGTATCAAAGTATATCTAAGTGTATCAAAGTATATCTAAGTGTATCAAAGTATATCTAAGTGTATCAAAGTATATCTAAGTGTATCAAAGTTTATCTAAGTGTATCAAAGTGTATCAAAGTATATCAAAGTTTATCTAAGTGTATCAAAGTATATCTAAGGGTGTCAAAGTATATCAAAGTATATCTAAGTGTATCAAAGTATATCTAAGTGTATCAAAGTTTATCTAAGTGTATCAAAGTGTATCAAAGTATATCAAAGTATATCTAAGTGTATCAAAGTATATCTAAATGTATCAAAATGTATCAAAGTATATCTAAGTGTATCAAAGTATATCTAAGTGTATCAATGTTTATCTAAGTGTATTAAAGTGTATCTAAGTGTATCAAAGTATATCAAAGTATATCAATGTGTATCAAAGTATATCAAAGTATATCTAAGTGTATCAAAGTGTATCAAAGTATATCTAAGTGTATTAAAGTATATCTAAGTGCATTAAAGTATGTCAAAGTATATATAAGTGTATCAAAGTATATCTAAGTGTATCAAAGTGTTTAAAAGTATATCTAAGTGTATAAAAGTGTATCAAAGTGTATCAAAGTATACCTAAGTGTATTAAAGTATATCTAAGGGTGTCAAAGTATATCTAAGTGTATCAAAGTATATCTAAGGGTGTCAAAGTATATCAAAGTATATCTAAGTGTATCAAAGTATATTTAAATGTATCAAAATGTATCAAAGTATATCTAAGTGTATCAAAGTATATCTAAGTATATCAAAGTATATCTAAGTGTATCAAAGTGTATCAAAGTATATCTAAGTGTATCAAAGTATATCTAAGGGTGTCAAAGTATATCTAAGTGTATCAAAGTATATTTAAGGGTGTCAAAGTATATCAAAGTATATCTAAGTGTATCAAAGTATATCTAAGTGTATCAAAGTATATCTAAGTGTATTAAAGTTTATCTTAGTGTATCAAAGTGTATCAAAGTATATCTAAGTGTATCAAAGTATATCTAAATGTATCAAAATGTATCAAAGTATATCTAAGTGTATCTAAGTATATCAAAGTGTATCAAAGTATATCTAAGTGTATCAAAGTATATCTAAGTATATCAATGTGTATCAAAGTATATCAAAGTATATCTAAGTGTATCAAAGTGTATCAAAATATATCTAAGTGTATTAAAGTATATCTAAGTGCATCAAAGTATATCAAAGTATATCTAAGTGTATCAAAGTATATCTAAGTGTATCAAAGTATATCTAAATGTATCAAAATGTATCAAAGTATGTCAAAGTATATATAAGTGTATCAAAGTGTATTAAAGTATATCAAAGTGTATCAAAGTATATCTAAGTGTATCAAAGTATATCTAAGTGTATCTAGGTGTATCAAAGTATATCTAAGTGTATCAAAGTGTATCTAAGTATATCAAAGTGTATCAAAGTATATCTAAGTGTATCAAAGTATATCTAAGTGTATCAAAGTGTATCAAAGTATATCAAAGTGTATCAAAGTATATCTAAGTGTATCAAAGTAAATCTAAGTGTATCAAAAAATATCAAAGTATATCTAAGTGTATCAAAGTATATCAAAGTATATCAATGTGTATCAAAGTATATCAAAGTATATCTAAGTGTATCAAAGTGTATCAAAGTATATCTAAGTGTATTAAAGTATATCTAAGTGCATCAAAGTATATCAAAGTATATCTAAGTGTATCAAAGTATATCTAAGTGTATCAAAGTATATCTAAATGTATCAAAATGTATCAAAGTATATCTAAGTGTATCAAAGTATATCTAAGTGTATCAAAGTTTATCTAAGTGTATCAAAGTGTATCAAAGTATATCAAAGTATATCTAAGTGTATCAAAGTATACCTAAATGTATCAAAATGTATCAAAGTATATCTAAGTGTATCAAAGTATATCTAAGTGTATCAAAGTTTATCTAAGTGTATCAAAGTGTATCAAAGTATATCAAAGTATATCTAAGTGTATCAAAGTATATCTAAGTGTATTAAAGTTTATCTTAGTGTATCAAAGTGTATCAAAGTATATCTAAGTGTATCAAAGTATATCTAAATGTATCAAAATGTATCAAAGTATATCTAAGTGTATCTAAGTATATCAAAGTGTATCAAAGTATATCTAAGTGTATCAAAGTATATCTAAGTATATCAATGTGTATCAAAGTATATCAAAGTATATCTAAGTGTATCAAAGTGTATCAAAATATATCTAAGTGTATTAAAGTATATCTAAGTGCATCAAAGTATATCAAAGTATATCTAAGTGTATCAAAGTATATCTAAGTGTATCAAAGTTTATCTAAGTGTATCAAAGTGTATCAAAGTATATCAAAGTATATCTAAGTGTATCAAAGTATACCTAAATGTATCAAAATGTATCAAAGTATATCTAAGTGTATCAAAGTATATCTAAGTGTATCAAAGTATATCTAAGGGTGTCAAAGTATATCTAAGTGTATCAAAGTATATCTAAGGGTGTCAAAGTATATCAACGTATATCTAAGTGTATCAAAGTTTATCTAAGTGTATCATAGTGTATCAAAGTATATTAAAATATATCTAAGTGTATCAAAGTATATATAAGTGTATCAACGAATATCAAAGTGTATCAAAGTGTATCAAAGTATATCAAAGTGTATCAAAGTATATCTAAGTGTATCAAAGTAAATCTAAGTGTATCAAAGTAAATCTAAGTGTATCAAAGTATATCAATGTATATCTAAGTGTATCAAAGTATATCAAAGTATATCAATGTGTATCAAAGTATATCAAAGTATATCTAAGTGTATCAAAGTGTATCAAAGTATATCTAAGTGTATTAAAGTATATCTAAGTGCATCAAAGTATGTAAATTATATATAAATGTATCAAAGTATATCTAAGTGTATCAAAGTGTTTAAAAGTATATCTAAGTGTATAAAAGTATATCTAAGTGTATCAAAGTATATCAAAGTATATCTAAGTGTATGAAAGTGTATCAAAGTATATCTAAGTGCATCAAAGTATATATAAGGGTGTCAAAGTATATCTAAGTGTATAAAAGTATATCTAAGTGTGTCAAAGTATATCAAAGTATATCTAAGTGTATCAAAGTATATCTAAGTGTATCAAAGTGTATCAAAGTGTATCAAAGTATATTAAAGTGTATCAAAGTATATCTAATTGTATAAAAGTAAATCTAAGTGTATCAAAGTAAATCTAAGTGTATCAAAGTATATCTAAGTGTATAAAAGTAAATCTAAGTGTATAAAAGTAAATCTAAGTGTATCAAAGTATATCAAAGTATATCTAAGTGTATCAAAGTATATCTAAATGTATCAAAATGTATCAAAGTGTATCTAAGTGTATCAAAGTGTATCAAAGTATATCTAAGTGTATCAAAGTATATCTAAATGTATCTAAATGTATTAAAGTGTATCTAAGTGTATAAAAGTATAACTAAGTGTATCAAAGTTTATATAAGTGTATCAAAATATATCAAAGTATATCTTAGTGTATCAAAGTACTGTATATCTAAGGGTTTTAAAGTATATCAAATTATATCTAAGTGTATCAAAGTATATCTAAGTGTATCAAAGTTTATCTAAGTGTATCAAAGTGTATCAAAGTATATCAAAGTATATCTAAGTGTATCAAAGTATATCTAAATGTATCAAAATGTATCAAAGTATATCTAAGTGTATCAAAGTATATCTAATTGTATCAAAGTTTATCTAAGTGTATCAAAGTGTATCAAATTATATCAAAGTATATCTAAGTGTATCAAAGTGTATTAAAGTGTATCTAAGTGTATCAAATTATATCTAAGTGTATCAAAGTTTATCTAAGTGTATCAAAGTATATCAAAGTATATCTAAGTGTATCAAAGTATATCTAAGTGTATCAAAGTATATCTAAGTGTATCAAAGTATATCTAAGTGTATCAAAGTATATATAAGTGTATCAAAATGTATCAAAGTATATTAGAGAGTATCAAAGTATATCTAAATATATCTAAGTGTATCAACTAATATCTAAGTGTATCAAAGTGTATTAAAGTATATCAAAGTGTATCAAAGTATATCTAAGTGTATCAAAGTATATCTAAGTGTATCTAGGTGTATCAAAGTATATCTAAGTGTATCAAAGTGTATCTAAGTATATCAAAGTGTATCAAAGTATATCTAAGTGTATCAAAGTATATCTAAGTGTATCAAAGTGTATCAAAGTATATCAAAGTGTATCAAAGTATATCTAAGTGTATCAAAGTAAATCTAAGTGTATCAAAAAATATCAAAGTATATCTAAGTGTATCAAAGTATATCAAAGTATATCAATGTGTATCAAAGTATATCAAAGTATATCTAAGTGTATCAAAGTGTATCAAAGTATATCTAAGTATATTAAAGTATATCTAAGTGCATCAAAGTATATCAAAGTATATCTAAGTGTATCAAAGTATATCTAAGTGTATCAAAGTATATCTAAATGTATCAAAATGTATCAAAGTATATCAAAGTATATCTAAGTGTATCAAAGTATATCTAATTGTATCAAAATGTATCAAAGTATATCTAAGTGTATCAAAGTATATCTAAGTGTATCAAAGTATAACTAAGTGTATCAAAGTTTATCTAAGTGTATCAAAGTATATCTAAGTGTATCAAAGTATATCTAAGTGTATCAAAAGTATATCTAAGTGTATCACAGTATATCTAAGTGTATCAAAGTATATCTAAGTGTATCAAAGTTTATCTAAGTGTATTAAAGTGTATCAAAGTATATCAAAGTTTATCTAAGTGTATCAAAGTGTATCAAAGTATATCTAAGGGTGTCAAAGTATATCTAAGGGTGTCAAAGTATATCAAAGTATATCTAAGTGTATCAAAGTATATCTAAGTGTATCAAAGTATATCTAAGTGTATCAAAGTATATCTAAGTGTATCAAAGTTTATCTAAGTGTATCAAAGTATATCTAAGTGTATCAATGTTTATCTAAGTGTATTAAAGTGTATCAAAGTGTATCAAAGTATATCTAAGTGTATCAAAATTTATCTAAGTGTATCAAAGTGTATCAAAGTATATCAAAGTATATCTAAGTGTACCAAAGTATATATAAGTGTATCAAAATGTATCAAAGTATATTTAAGAGTATCAAAGTATATCTAAATATATCTAAGTGTATCAAAGTATATATAAGTGTTTAAAAATGTATCAAAGTATATTTAAGAGTATCAAAGTATATCTAAATATATCTAAGTGTATCAAAGTATATCTAAGTGTATCAAAGTATATCTAAGTGTATCAAAGTATATCTAAGTGTATTAAAGTATATCTAAGTGTATCAAAGTTTATCTAAGTGTATCAAAGTGTATCAAATTATATCAAAGTATATCTAAGTGTATCAAAGTATATATAAGTGTATCAAAATGTATCAAAGTATATTTAAGAGTATCAAAGTATATCTAAATATATCTAAGTGTATCAAAGTTTATCAAAGTATATTAAAGTGTATCAAAGTATATCTAAGTGTATCTAAGTATATCTAAGTGTATCAAAGTATATCTAAGTGTATCTAAGTGTATCAAAGTATATCTAAGTGTATCAAAGTGTATCTAAGTATATCAAAGTATATATAAGTGTATCAAAGAATATCAAAGTGTATCAAAGTGTATCAAAGTATATCAAAGTGTATCAAAGTATATCTAAGTGTATCAAAGTAAATCTAAGTGTATCAAAGTAAATCTAAGTGTATTAAAGTATATCTAAGTGCATTAAAGTATGTCAAAGTATATATAAGTGTATCAAAGTATATCTAAGTGTATCAAAGTGTTTAAAAGTATATCTAAGTGTATAAAAGTATATCTAAGTGTATCAAAGTATATCAATGTATATCTAAGTGTATCAAAGTATATCAAAGTATATCAATGTGTATCAAAGTATATCAAAGTATATCTAAGTGTATCAAAGTGTATCAAAGTATATCTAAGTGTATTAAAGTATATCTAAGTGCATTAAAGTATGTCAAAGTATATATAAGTGTATCAAAGTATATCTAAGTGTATCAAAGTGTTTAAAAGTATATCTAAGTGTATAAAAGTATATCTAAGTGTATCAAAGTATATCAAAGTATATCTAAGTGTATCAAAGTGTATCAAAGTATATCTAAGTGTATTAAAGTATATCTAAGGGTGTCAAAGTATATCTAAGTGTATCAAAGTATATCTAAGGGTGTCAAAGTATATCAAAGTATATCTAAGTGTATCAAAGTATATCTAAATGTATCAAAATGTATCGAAGTATATCTAAGTGTATCAAAGTATATCTAAGTGTATCAAAGTATATCAAAGTATATCTAAGTGTATCAAAGTGTATCAAAGTATATCTAAGTGTATCAAAGTATATCTAAGGGTGTCAAAGTATATCTAAGTGTATTAAAGTATATTTAAGGGTGTCAAAGTATATCAAAGTATATCTAAGTGTATCAAAGTATATCTAAGTGTATCAAAGTATATCTAAGTGTATCAAAGTTTATCTTAGTGTATCAAAGTGTATCAAAGTATATCAAAGTATATCTAAGTGTATCAAAGTATATCTAAATGTATCAAAATGTATCAAAGTATATCTAAGTGTATCTAAGTATATCAAAGTGTATCAAAGTATATCTAAGTGTATCAAAGTATATCTAAGTGTATCAAAGTGTATCAAAATATATCTAAGTGTATTAAAGTATATCTAAGTGCATCAAAGTATATCAAAGTATATCTAAGTGTATCAAAGTATATCTAAGTGTATCAAAGTATATCTAAATGTATCAAAATGTATCAAAGTATATCTAAGTGTATCAAAGTATATCTAAGTGTATCAAAGTTTATCTAAGTGTATCAAAGTGTATCAAAGTATATCAAAGTATATCAAAGTATATCTAAGTGTATCAAAGTATACCTAAATGTATCAAAATGTATCAAAGTGTATCAAAGTATATCTAAGTGTATCAAAGTTTATCTAAGTGTATCAAAGTGTATCAAAGTATATCTAAGTGTATTAAAGTATATCTAAGTGCATTAAAGTATGTCAAAGTATATATAAGTGTATCAAAGTATATCTAAGTGTATCAAAGTGTTTAAAAGTATATCTAAGTGTATAAAAGTATATCTAAGTGTATCAAAGTATATCAAAGTATATCTAAGTGTATCAAAGTGTATCAAAGTATATCTAAGTGTATTAAAGTATATCTAAGGGTGTCAAAGTATATCTAAGTGTATCAAAGTATATCTAAGGGTGTCAAAGTATATCAAAGTATATCTAAGTGTATCAAAGTATATCTAAATGTATCAAAATGTATCAAAGTATATCTAAGTGTATCAAAGTATATCTAAGTGTATCAAAGTATATCAAAGTATATCTAAGTGTATCAAAGTGTATCAAAGTATATCTAAGTGTATCAAAGTATATCTAAGGGTGTCAAAGTATATCTAAGTGTATTAAAGTATATTTAAGGGTGTCAAAGTATATCAAAGTATATCTAAGTGTATCAAAGTATATCTAAGTGTATCAAAGTATATCTAAGTGTATCAAAGTTTATCTTAGTGTATCAAAGTGTATCAAAGTATATCAAAGTATATCTAAGTGTATCAAAGTATATCTAAATGTATCAAAATGTATCAAAGTATATCTAAGTGTATCTAAGTATATCAAAGTGTATCAAAGTATATCTAAGTGTATCAAAGTATATCTAAGTGTATCAAAGTGTATCAAAATATATCTAAGTGTATTAAAGTATATCTAAGTGCATCAAAGTATATCAAAGTATATCTAAGTGTATCAAAGTATATCTAAGTGTATCAAAGTATATCTAAATGTATCAAAATGTATCAAAGTATATCTAAGTGTATCAAAGTATATCTAAGTGTATCAAAGTTTATCTAAGTGTATCAAAGTGTATCAAAGTATATCAAAGTATATCTAAGTGTATCAAAGTATACCTAAATGTATCAAAATGTATCAAAGTATATCTAAGTGTATCAAAGTATATCTAAGTGTATCAAAGTTTATCTAAGTGTATCAAAGTATATCAAAGTATATCTAAGTGTATCAAAGTATATCTAATTGTATCAAAATGTATCAAAGTATATCTAAGTGTATCAAAGTATATCTAAGTGTATCTAAGTGTATCAAAGTATAACTAAATGTATCAAAGTTTATCTAAGTGTATCAAAGTATATCTAAGTGTATCAAAGTATATCTAAGTGTATCAAAGTATATCTAAGTGTATCAAAGTATATCTAAGTGTATCAAAGTTTATCTAAGTGTATCAAAGTGTATCAAAGTATTTCAAAGTTTATCTAAGTGTATCAAAGTATATCTAAGGGTGTCAAAGTATATCAAAGTATATCTAAGTGTATCAAAGTATATCTAAGTGTATCAAAGTTTATCTAAGTGTATCAAAGTGTATCAAAGTATATCAAAGTATATCTAAGTGTATCAAAGTATATCTAAATGTATCAAAATGTATCAAAGTATATCTAAGTGTATCAAAGTAAATCTAAGTGTATCAAAGTAAATCTAAGTGTATCAAAGTATATCAATGTATATCTAAGTGTATCAAAGTATATCAAAGTATATCAATGTGTATCAAAGTATATCAAAGTATATCTAAGTGTATCAAAGTGTATCAAAGTATATCTAAGTGTATTAAAGTATATCTAAGTGCATCAAAGTATATCAAAGTATATCTAAGTGTATCAAAGTATATCTAAGTGTATCAAAGTATATCTAAATGTATCAAAATGTATCAAAGTATATCTAAGTGTATCAAAGTATATCTAAGTGTATCAAAGTTTATCTAAGTGTATCAAAGTGTATCAAAGTATATCAAAGTATATCAAAGTATATCTAAGTGTATCAAAGTATACCTAAATGTATCAAAATGTATCAAAGTGTATCAAAGTATATCTAAGTGTATCAAAGTTTATCTAAGTGTATCAAAGTGTATCAAAGTATATCAAAGTATATCTAAGTGTATCAAAGTGTATCAAAGTATATCTAAGTGTATTAAAGTATATCTAAGTGCATTAAAGTATGTCAAAGTATATATAAGTGTATCAAAGTATATCTAAGTGTATCAAAGTGTTTAAAAGTATATCTAAGTGTATAAAAGTATATCTAAGTGTATCAAAGTATATCAAAGTATATCTAAGTGTATCAAAGTGTATCAAAGTATATCTAAGTGTATTAAAGTATATCTAAGGGTGTCAAAGTATATCTAAGTGTATCAAAGTATATCTAAGGGTGTCAAAGTATATCAAAGTATATCTAAGTGTATCAAAGTATATCTAAATGTATCAAAATGTATCAAAGTATATCTAAGTGTATCAAAGTATATCTAAGTGTATCAAAGTATATCAAAGTATATCTAAGTGTATCAAAGTGTATCAAAGTATATCTAAGTGTATCAAAGTATATCTAAGGGTGTCAAAGTATATCTAAGTGTATTAAAGTATATTTAAGGGTGTCAAAGTATATCAAAGTATATCTAAGTGTATCAAAGTATATCTAAGTGTATCAAAGTATATCTAAGTGTATCAAAGTTTATCTAAGTGTATCAAAGTATATCTAAGTGTATCAAAGTTTATCTTAGTGTATCAAAGTGTATCAAAGTATATCAAAGTATATCTAAGTGTATCAAAGTATATCTAAATGTATCAAAATGTATCAAAGTATATCTAAGTGTATCTAAGTATATCAAAGTGTATCAAAGTATATCTAAGTGTATCAAAGTATATCTAAGTGTATCAAAGTGTATCAAAATATATCTAAGTGTATTAAAGTATATCTAAGTGCATCAAAGTATATCAAAGTATATCTAAGTGTATCAAAGTATATCTAAGTGTATCAAAGTATATCTAAATGTATCAAAATGTATCAAAGTATATCTAAGTGTATCAAAGTATATCTAAGTGTATCAAAGTTTATCTAAGTGTATCAAAGTGTATCAAAGTATATCAAAGTATATCTAAGTGTATCAAAGTATACCTAAATGTATCAAAATGTATCAAAGTATATCTAAGTGTATCAAAGTATATCTAAGTGTATCAAAGTTTATCTAAGTGTATCAAAGTATATCAAAGTATATCTAAGTGTATCAAAGTATATCTAATTGTATCAAAATGTATCAAAGTATATCTAAGTGTATCAAAGTATATCTAAGTGTATCTAAGTGTATCAAAGTATAACTAAATGTATCAAAGTTTATCTAAGTGTATCAAAGTATATCTAAGTGTATCAAAGTATATCTAAGTGTATCAAAGTATATCTAAGTGTATCAAAGTATATCTAAGTGTATCAAAGTTTATCTAAGTGTATCAAAGTGTATCAAAGTATTTCAAAGTTTATCTAAGTGTATCAAAGTATATCTAAGGGTGTCAAAGTATATCAAAGTATATCTAAGTGTATCAAAGTATATCTAAGTGTATCAAAGTTTATCTAAGTGTATCAAAGTGTATCAAAGTATATCAAAGTATATCTAAGTGTATCAAAGTATATCTAAATGTATCAAAATGTATCAAAGTATATCTAAGTGTATCAAAGTAAATCTAAGTGTATCAAAGTAAATCTAAGTGTATCAAAGTATATCAATGTATATCTAAGTGTATCAAAGTATATCAAAGTATATCAATGTGTATCAAAGTATATCAAAGTATATCTAAGTGTATCAAAGTGTATCAAAGTATATCTAAGTGTATTAAAGTATATCTAAGTGCATTAAAGTATGTCAAAGTATATATAAGTGTATCAAAGTATATCTAAGTGTATCAAAGTGTTTAAAAGTATATCTAAGTGTATAAAAGTATATCTAAGTGTATCAAAGTATATCAAAGTATATCTAAGTGTATCAAAGTGTATCAAAGTATATCTAAGTGTATTAAAGTATATCTAAGGGTGTCAAAGTATATCTAAGTGTATCAAAGTATATCTAAGGGTGTCAAAGTATATCAAAGTATATCTAAGTGTATCAAAGTATATCTAAATGTATCAAAATGTATCAAAGTATATCTAAGTGTATCAAAGTGTATCAAAGTATATCAAAGTATATCTAAGTGTATCAAAGTGTATAAAAGTATATCTAAGTGTATCAAAGTATATCTAAGGGTGTCAAAGTATATCTAAGTGTATTAAAGTATATTTAAGGGTGTCAAAGTATATCAAAGTATATCTAAGTGTATCAAAGTATATCTAAGTGTATCAAAGTATATCTAAGTGTATCAAAGTTTATCTTAGTGTATCAAAGTGTATCAAAGTATATCAAAGTATATCTAAGTGTATCAAAGTATATCTAAATGTATCAAAATGTATCAAAGTATATCTAAGTGTATCTAAGTATATCAAAGTGTATCAAAGTATATCTAAGTGTATCAAAGTATATCTAAGTGTATCAAAGTGTATCAAAATATATCTAAGTGTATTAAAGTATATCTAAGTGCATCAAAGTATATCAAAGTATATCTATGTGTATCAAAGTATATCTAAGTGTATCAAAGTATACCTAAATGTATCAAAATGTATCAAAGTATATCTAAGTGTATCAAAGTATATCTAAGTGTATCAAAGTTTATCTAAGTGTATCAAAGTGTATCAAAGTATATCAAAGTATATCTAAGTGTATCAAAGTGTATCAAAGTATATTAAAGTATATCTAAGTGCATTAAAGTATGTCAAAGTATATATAAGTGTATCAAAGTATATCTAAGTGTATCAAAGTGTTTAAAAGTATATCTAAGTGTATAAAAGTGTATCAAAGTGTATCAAAGTATACCTAAGTGTATTAAAGTATATCTAAGGGTGTCAAAGTATATCTAAGTGTATCAAAGTATATCTAAGGGTGTCAAAGTATATCAAAGTATATCTAAGTGTATCAAAGTTTATCTAAGTGTATCAAAGTGTATCAAAGTATATCAAAGTATATCTAAGTGTATCAAAGTATATCTAAATGTATCAAAATGTATCAAAGTATATCTAAGTGTATCAAAGTAAATCTAAGTGTATCAAAGTAAATCTAAGTGTATCAAAGTATATCAATGTATATCTAAGTGTATCAAAGTATATCAAAGTATATCAATGTGTATCAAAGTATATCAAAGTATATCTAAGTGTATCAAAGTGTATCAAAGTATATCTAAGTGTATTAAAGTATATCTAAGTGCATCAAAGTATATCAAAGTATATCTAAGTGTATCAAAGTATATCTAAGTGTATCAAAGTATATCTAAATGTATCAAATTGTATCAAAGTATATCTAAGTGTATCAAAGTATATCTAAGTGTATCAAAGTTTATCTAAGTGTATCAAAGTGTATCAAAGTATATCAAAGTATATCAAAGTATATCTAAGTGTATCAAAGTATACCTAAATGTATCAAAATGTATCAAAGTGTATCAAAGTATATCTAAGTGTATCAAAGTTTATCTAAGTGTATCAAAGTGTATCAAAGTATATCAAAGTATATCTAAGTGTATCAAAGTGTATCAAAGTATAACTAAGTGTATTAAAGTATATCTAAGTGCATTAAAGTATGTCAAAGTATATATAAGTGTATCAAAGTATATCTAAGTGTATCAAAGTGTTTAAAAGTATATCTAAGTGTATAAAAGTATATCTAAGTGTATCAAAGTATATCAAAGTATATCTAAGTGTATCAAAGTGTATCAAAGTATATCTAAGTGTATTAAAGTATATCTAAGGGTGTCAAAGTATATCTAAGTGTATCAAAGTATATCTAAGGGTGTCAAAGTATATCAAAGTATATCTAAGTGTATCAAAGTATATCTAAATGTATCAAAATGTATCAAAGTATATCTAAGTGTATCAAAGTATATCTAAGTGTATCAAAGTATATCAAAGTATATCTAAGTGTATCAAAGTGTATCAAAGTATATCTAAGTGTATCAAAGTATATCTAAGGGTGTCAAAGTATATCTAAGTGTATTAAAGTATATTTAAGGGTGTCAAAGTATATCAAAGTATATCTAAGTGTATCAAAGTATATCTAAGTGTATCAAAGTATATCTAAGTGTATCAAAGTTTATCTTAGTGTATCAAAGTGTATCAAAGTATATCAAAGTATATCTAAGTGTATCAAAGTATATCTAAATGTATCAAAATGTATCAAAGTATATCTAAGTGTATCTAAGTATATCAAAGTGTATCAAAGTATATCTAAGTGTATCAAAGTATATCTAAGTGTATCAAAGTGTATCAAAATATATCTAAGTGTATTAAAGTATATCTAAGTGCATCAAAGTATATCAAAGTATATCTAAGTGTATCAAAGTATATCTAAGTGTATCAAAGTATATCTAAATGTATCAAAATGTATCAAAGTATATCTAAGTGTATCAAAGTATATCTAAGTGTATCAAAGTTTATCTAAGTGTATCAAAGTGTATCAAAGTATATCAAAGTATATCTAAGTGTATCAAAGTATACCTAAATGTATCAAAATGTATCAAAGTATATCTAAGTGTATCAAAGTATATCTAAGTGTATCAAAGTTTATCTAAGTGTATCAAAGTATATCAAAGTATATCTAAGTGTATCAAAGTATATCTAATTGTATCAAAATGTATCAAAGTATATCTAAGTGTATCAAAGTATATCTAAGTGTATCTAAGTGTATCAAAGTATAACTAAATGTATCAAAGTTTATCTAAGTGTATCAAAGTATATCTAAGTGTATCAAAGTATATCTAAGTGTATCAAAGTATATCTAAGTGTATCAAAGTATATCTAAGTGTATCAAAGTTTATCTAAGTGTATCAAAGTGTATCAAAGTATTTCAAAGTTTATCTAAGTGTATCAAAGTATATCTAAGGGTGTCAAAGTATATCAAAGTATATCTAAGTGTATCAAAGTATATCTAAGTGTATCAAAGTTTATCTAAGTGTATCAAAGTGTATCAAAGTATATCAAAGTATATCTAAGTGTATCAAAGTATATCTAAATGTATCAAAATGTATCAAAGTATATCTAAGTGTATCAAAGTAAATCTAAGTGTATCAAAGTAAATCTAAGTGTATCAAAGTATATCAATGTATATCTAAGTGTATCAAAGTATATCAAAGTATATCAATGTGTATCAAAGTATATCAAAGTATATCTAAGTGTATCAAAGTGTATCAAAGTATATCTAAGTGTATTAAAGTATATCTAAGTGCATTAAAGTATGTCAAAGTATATATAAGTGTATCAAAGTATATCTAAGTGTATCAAAGTGTTTAAAAGTATATCTAAGTGTATAAAAGTATATCTAAGTGTATCAAAGTATATCAAAGTATATCTAAGTGTATCAAAGTGTATCAAAGTATATCTAAGTGTATTAAAGTATATCTAAGGGTGTCAAAGTATATCTAAGTGTATCAAAGTATATCTAAGGGTGTCAAAGTATATCAAAGTATATCTAAGTGTATCAAAGTATATCTAAATGTATCAAAATGTATCAAAGTATATCTAAGTGTATCAAAGTGTATCAAAGTATATCAAAGTATATCTAAGTGTATCAAAGTGTATAAAAGTATATCTAAGTGTATCAAAGTATATCTAAGGGTGTCAAAGTATATCTAAGTGTATTAAAGTATATTTAAGGGTGTCAAAGTATATCAAAGTATATCTAAGTGTATCAAAGTATATCTAAGTGTATCAAAGTATATCTAAGTGTATCAAAGTTTATCTTAGTGTATCAAAGTGTATCAAAGTATATCAAAGTATATCTAAGTGTATCAAAGTATATCTAAATGTATCAAAATGTATCAAAGTATATCTAAGTGTATCTAAGTATATCAAAGTGTATCAAAGTATATCTAAGTGTATCAAAGTATATCTAAGTGTATCAAAGTGTATCAAAATATATCTAAGTGTATTAAAGTATATCTAAGTGCATCAAAGTATATCAAAGTATATCTATGTGTATCAAAGTATATCTAAGTGTATCAAAGTATACCTAAATGTATCAAAATGTATCAAAGTATATCTAAGTGTATCAAAGTATATCTAAGTGTATCAAAGTTTATCTAAGTGTATCAAAGTGTAT
This sequence comes from Macrosteles quadrilineatus, assembly GCF_028750875.1. Taxonomy (NCBI): domain Eukaryota; kingdom Metazoa; phylum Arthropoda; class Insecta; order Hemiptera; family Cicadellidae; genus Macrosteles; species Macrosteles quadrilineatus. The sequence continues at coordinate 180,348 of NW_026542619.1, read as the reverse complement.
CAAAGTATATCAAAGTATATCTAAGTGTATCAAAGTGTATCAAAGTATATTAAAGTATATCTAAGTGCATTAAAGTATGTCAAAGTATATATAAGTGTATCAAAGTATATCTAAGTGTATCAAAGTGTTTAAAAGTATATCTAAGTGTATAAAAGTATATCTAAGTGTATCAAAGTATATCAAAGTATATCTAAGTGTATCAAAGTGTATCAAAGTATATCTAAGTGTATTAAAGTATATCTAAGGGTGTCAAAGTATATCTAAGTGTATCAAAGTATATCTAAGGGTGTCAAAGTATATCAAAGTATATCTAAGTGTATCAAAGTATATCTAAATGTATCAAAATGTATCAAAGTATATCTAAGTGTATCAAAGTATATCTAAGTGTATCAAAGTATATCAAAGTATATCTAAGTGTATCAAAGTGTATCAAAGTATATCTAAGTGTATCAAAGTATATTTAAGGGTGTCAAAGTATATCTAAGTGTATTAAAGTATATTTAAGGGTGTCAAAGTATATCAAAGTATATCTAAGTGTATCAAAGTATATCTAAGTGTATCAAAGTATATCTAAGTGTATCAAAGTTTATCTTAGTGTATCAAAGTGTATCAAAGTATATCAAAGTATATCTAAGTGTATCAAAGTATATCTAAATGTATCAAAATGTATCAAAGTATATCTAAGTGTATCTAAGTATATCAAAGTGTATCAAAGTATATCTAAGTGTATCAAAGTATATCTAAGTGTATCAAAGTGTATCAAAATATATCTAAGTGTATTAAAGTATATCTAAGTGCATCAAAGTATATCAAAGTATATCTAAGTGTATCAAAGTATATCTAAGTGTATCAAAGTATATCTAAATGTATCAAAATGTATCAAAGTATATCTAAGTGTATCAAAGTATATCTAAATGTATCAAAGTTTATCTAAGTGTATCAAAGTGTATCAAAGTATATCAAAGTATATCAAAGTATATCTAAGTGTATCAAAGTATACCTAAATGTATCAAAATGTATCAAAGTATATCTAAGTGTATCAAAGTATATCTAAGTGTATCAAAGTTTATCTAAGTGTATCAAAGTGTATCAACATATATCAAAGTATATCTAAGTGTATCAAAGTATATCTAATTGTATCAAAATGTATCAAAGTATATCTAAGTGTATCAAAGTATATCTAAGTGTATCTAAGTGTATCAAAGTATAACTAAATGTATCAAAGTTTATCTAAGTGTATCAAAGTATATCTAAGTGTATCAAAGTATATCTAAGTGTATCAAAGTATATCTAAGTGTATCAAAGTATATCTAAGTGTATCAAAGTTTATCTAAGTGTATCAAAGTGTATCAAAGTATATCAAAGTTTATCTAAGTGTATCAAAGTATATCTAAGGGTGTCAAAGTATATCAAAGTATATCTAAGTGTATCAAAGTATATCTAAGTGTATCAAAGTTTATCTAAGTGTATCAAAGTGTATCAAAGTATATCAAAGTATATCTAAGTGTATCAAAGTATATCTAAATGTATCAAAATGTATCAAAGTATATCTAAGTGTATCAAAGTATATCTAAGTGTATCAATGTTTATCTAAGTGTATTAAAGTGTATCTAAGTGTATCAAAGTATATCAAAGTATATCAATGTGTATCAAAGTATATCAAAGTATATCTAAGTGTATCAAAGTGTATCAAAGTATATCTAAGTGTATTAAAGTATATCTAAGTGCATTAAAGTATGTCAAAGTATATATAAGTGTATCAAAGTATATCTAAGTGTATCAAAGTGTTTAAAAGTATATCTAAGTGTATAAAAGTGTATCAAAGTGTATCAAAGTATACCTAAGTGTATTAAAGTATATCTAAGGGTGTCAAAGTATATCTAAGTGTATCAAAGTATATCTAAGGGTGTCAAAGTATATCAAAGTATATCTAAGTGTATCAAAGTATATTTAAATGTATCAAAATGTATCAAAGTATATCTAAGTGTATCAAAGTATATCTAAGTATATCAAAGTATATCTAAGTGTATCAAAGTGTATCAAAGTATATCTAAGTGTATCAAAGTATATCTAAGGGTGTCAAAGTATATCTAAGTGTATCAAAGTATATTTAAGGGTGTCAAAGTATATCAAAGTATATCTAAGTGTATCAAAGTATATCTAAGTGTATCAAAGTATATCTAAGTGTATTAAAGTTTATCTTAGTGTATCAAAGTGTATCAAAGTATATCTAAGTGTATCAAAGTATATCTAAATGTATCAAAATGTATCAAAGTATATCTAAGTGTATCTAAGTATATCAAAGTGTATCAAAGTATATCTAAGTGTATCAAAGTATATCTAAGTATATCAATGTGTATCAAAGTATATCAAAGTATATCTAAGTGTATCAAAGTGTATCAAAATATATCTAAGTGTATTAAAGTATATCTAAGTGCATCAAAGTATATCAAAGTATATCTAAGTGTATCAAAGTATATCTAAGTGTATCAAAGTATATCTAAATGTATCAAAATGTATCAAAGTATGTCAAAGTATATATAAGTGTATCAAAGTGTATTAAAGTATATCAAAGTGTATCAAAGTATATCTAAGTGTATCAAAGTATATCTAAGTGTATCTAGGTGTATCAAAGTATATCTAAGTGTATCAAAGTGTATCTAAGTATATCAAAGTGTATCAAAGTATATCTAAGTGTATCAAAGTATATCTAAGTGTATCAAAGTGTATCAAAGTATATCAAAGTGTATCAAAGTATATCTAAGTGTATCAAAGTAAATCTAAGTGTATCAAAAAATATCAAAGTATATCTAAGTGTATCAAAGTATATCAAAGTATATCAATGTGTATCAAAGTATATCAAAGTATATCTAAGTGTATCAAAGTGTATCAAAGTATATCTAAGTGTATTAAAGTATATCTAAGTGCATCAAAGTATATCAAAGTATATCTAAGTGTATCAAAGTATATCTAAGTGTATCAAAGTATATCTAAATGTATCAAAATGTATCAAAGTATATCTAAGTGTATCAAAGTATATCTAAGTGTATCAAAGTTTATCTAAGTGTATCAAAGTGTATCAAAGTATATCAAAGTATATCTAAGTGTATCAAAGTATACCTAAATGTATCAAAATGTATCAAAGTATATCTAAGTGTATCAAAGTATATCTAAGTGTATCAAAGTTTATCTAAGTGTATCAAAGTGTATCAAAGTATATCAAAGTATATCTAAGTGTATCAAAGTATATCTAATTGTATCAAAATGTATCAAAGTATATCTAAGGGTATTAAAGTATATCAAAGTGTATCAAAGTATATCTAAGTGTATCAAAGTATATCTAAGTGTATCTAGGTGTATCAAAGTATATCTAAGTGTATCAAAGTGTATCTAAGTATATCAAAGTGTATCAAAGTATATCTAAGTGTATCAAAGTATATCTAAGTGTATCAAAGTGTATCAAAGTATATCAAAGTGTATCAAAGTATATCTAAGTGTATCAAAGTATATCTAAGTGTATCAAAGTATATCTAAGTGTATCAAAGTATATCTAAGTGTATCAAAGTTTATCTAAGTGTATCAAAGTGTATCAAAGTATATCAAAGTTTATCTAAGTGTATCAAAGTGTATCAAAGTATATCTAAGGGTGTCAAAGTATATCAAAGTATATCTAAGTGTATCAAAGTATATCTAAGTGTATCAAAGTGTATCAAAGTATATCAAAGTATATCTAAGTGTATCAAAGTGTATCAAAGTATATTAAAGTATATCTAAGTGCATTAAAGTATGTCAAAGTATATATAAGTGTATCAAAGTATATCTAAGTGTATCAAAGTGTTTAAAAGTATATCTAAGTGTATAAAAGTATATCTAAGTGTATCAAAGTATATCAAAGTATATCTAAGTGTATCAAAGTGTATCAAAGTATATCTAAGTGTATTAAAGTATATCTAAGGGTGTCAAAGTATATCTAAGTGTATCAAAGTATATCTAAGGGTGTCAAAGTATATCAAAGTATATCTAAGTGTATCAAAGTATATCTAAATGTATCAAAATGTATCAAAGTATATCTAAGTGTATCAAAGTATATCTAAGTGTATCAAAGTATATCAAAGTATATCTAAGTGTATCAAAGTGTATCAAAGTATATCTAAGTGTATCAAAGTATATTTAAGGGTGTCAAAGTATATCTAAGTGTATTAAAGTATATTTAAGGGTGTCAAAGTATATCAAAGTATATCTAAGTGTATCAAAGTATATCTAAGTGTATCAAAGTATATCTAAGTGTATCAAAGTTTATCTTAGTGTATCAAAGTGTATCAAAGTATATCAAAGTATATCTAAGTGTATCAAAGTATATCTAAATGTATCAAAATGTATCAAAGTATATCTAAGTGTATCTAAGTATATCAAAGTGTATCAAAGTATATCTAAGTGTATCAAAGTATATCTAAGTGTATCAAAGTGTATCAAAATATATCTAAGTGTATTAAAGTATATCTAAGTGCATCAAAGTATATCAAAGTATATCTAAGTGTATCAAAGTATATCTAAGTGTATCAAAGTATATCTAAATGTATCAAAATGTATCAAAGTATATCTAAGTGTATCAAAGTATATCTAAATGTATCAAAGTTTATCTAAGTGTATCAAAGTGTATCAAAGTATATCAAAGTATATCAAAGTATATCTAAGTGTATCAAAGTATACCTAAATGTATCAAAATGTATCAAAGTATATCTAAGTGTATCAAAGTATATCTAAGTGTATCAAAGTTTATCTAAGTGTATCAAAGTGTATCAACATATATCAAAGTATATCTAAGTGTATCAAAGTATATCTAATTGTATCAAAATGTATCAAAGTATATCTAAGTGTATCAAAGTATATCTAAGTGTATCTAAGTGTATCAAAGTATAACTAAATGTATCAAAGTTTATCTAAGTGTATCAAAGTATATCTAAGTGTATCAAAGTATATCTAAGTGTATCAAAGTATATCTAAGTGTATCAAAGTATATCTAAGTGTATCAAAGTTTATCTAAGTGTATCAAAGTGTATCAAAGTATATCAAAGTTTATCTAAGTGTATCAAAGTATATCTAAGGGTGTCAAAGTATATCAAAGTATATCTAAGTGTATCAAAGTATATCTAAGTGTATCAAAGTTTATCTAAGTGTATCAAAGTGTATCAAAGTATATCAAAGTATATCTAAGTGTATCAAAGTATATCTAAATGTATCAAAATGTATCAAAGTATATCTAAGTGTATCAAAGTATATCTAAGTGTATCAATGTTTATCTAAGTGTATTAAAGTGTATCTAAGTGTATCAAAGTATATCAAAGTATATCAATGTGTATCAAAGTATATCAAAGTATATCTAAGTGTATCAAAGTGTATCAAAGTATATCTAAGTGTATTAAAGTATATCTAAGTGCATTAAAGTATGTCAAAGTATATATAAGTGTATCAAAGTATATCTAAGTGTATCAAAGTGTTTAAAAGTATATCTAAGTGTATAAAAGTGTATCAAAGTGTATCAAAGTATACCTAAGTGTATTAAAGTATATCTAAGGGTGTCAAAGTATATCTAAGTGTATCAAAGTATATCTAAGGGTGTCAAAGTATATCAAAGTATATCTAAGTGTATCAAAGTATATTTAAATGTATCAAAATGTATCAAAGTATATCTAAGTGTATCAAAGTATATCTAAGTATATCAAAGTATATCTAAGTGTATCAAAGTGTATCAAAGTATATCTAAGTGTATCAAAGTATATCTAAGGGTGTCAAAGTATATCTAAGTGTATCAAAGTATATTTAAGGGTGTCAAAGTATATCAAAGTATATCTAAGTGTATCAAAGTATATCTAAGTGTATCAAAGTATATCTAAGTGTATTAAAGTTTATCTTAGTGTATCAAAGTGTATCAAAGTATATCTAAGTGTATCAAAGTATATCTAAATGTATCAAAATGTATCAAAGTATATCTAAGTGTATCTAAGTATATCAAAGTGTATCAAAGTATATCTAAGTGTATCAAAGTATATCTAAGTATATCAATGTGTATCAAAGTATATCAAAGTATATCTAAGTGTATCAAAGTGTATCAAAATATATCTAAGTGTATTAAAGTATATCTAAGTGCATCAAAGTATATCAAAGTATATCTAAGTGTATCAAAGTATATCTAAGTGTATCAAAGTATATCTAAATGTATCAAAATGTATCAAAGTATGTCAAAGTATATATAAGTGTATCAAAGTGTATTAAAGTATATCAAAGTGTATCAAAGTATATCTAAGTGTATCAAAGTATATCTAAGTGTATCTAGGTGTATCAAAGTATATCTAAGTGTATCAAAGTGTATCTAAGTATATCAAAGTGTATCAAAGTATATCTAAGTGTATCAAAGTATATCTAAGTGTATCAAAGTGTATCAAAGTATATCAAAGTGTATCAAAGTATATCTAAGTGTATCAAAGTAAATCTAAGTGTATCAAAAAATATCAAAGTATATCTAAGTGTATCAAAGTATATCAAAGTATATCAATGTGTATCAAAGTATATCAAAGTATATCTAAGTGTATCAAAGTGTATCAAAGTATATCTAAGTGTATTAAAGTATATCTAAGTGTATCAAAGTATATCTAAATGTATCAAAATGTATCAAAGTATATCTAAGTGTATCAAAGTATATCTAAGTGTATCAAAGTTTATCTAAGTGTATCAAAGTGTATCAAAGTATATCAAAGTATATCTAAGTGTATCAAAGTATACCTAAATGTATCAAAATGTATCAAAGTATATCTAAGTGTATCAAAGTATATCTAAGTGTATCAAAGTTTATCTAAGTGTATCAAAGTGTATCAAAGTATATCAAAGTATATCTAAGTGTATCAAAGTATATCTAATTGTATCAAAATGTATCAAAGTATATCTAAGGGTATTAAAGTATATCAAAGTGTATCAAAGTATATCTAAGTGTATCAAAGTATATCTAAGTGTATCTAGGTGTATCAAAGTATATCTAAGTGTATCAAAGTGTATCTAAGTATATCAAAGTGTATCAAAGTATATCTAAGTGTATCAAAGTATATCTAAGTGTATCAAAGTGTATCAAAGTATATCAAAGTGTATCAAAGTATATCTAAGTGTATCAAAGTATATCTAAGTGTATCAAAGTATATCTAAGTGTATCAAAGTATATCTAAGTGTATCAAAGTTTATCTAAGTGTATCAAAGTGTATCAAAGTATATCAAAGTTTATCTAAGTGTATCAAAGTGTATCAAAGTATATCTAAGGGTGTCAAAGTATATCAAAGTATATCTAAGTGTATCAAAGTATATCTAAGTGTATCAAAGTATATCTAAGTGTATCAAAGTTTATCTAAGTGTATCAAAGTGTATCAAAGTATATCAAATTATATCAAAATGTATCAAAGTATATCTAAGTGTATCAAAGTATATCTAAGTGTATCAATGTTTATCTAAGTGTATTAAAGTGTATCAAAGTGTATCAAAGTATATCTAAGTGTTTTAAAATTTATCTAAGTGTATCAAAGTGTATCAAAGTATATCAAAGTATATCTAAGTGTATCAAAGTATATCTAAGTGTATTAAAGTTTATCTTAGTGTATCAAAGTGTATCAAAGTATATCAAAGTATATCTAAGTGTATCAAAGTATATCTAAATGTATCAAAATGTATCAAAGTATATCTAAGTGTATCTAAGTATATCAAAGTGTATCAAAGTATATCTAAGTGTATCAAAGTATATCTAAGTATATCAATGTGTATCAAAGTATATCAAAGTATATCTAAGTGTATCAAAGTGTATCAAAATATATCTAAGTGTATTAAAGTATATCTAAGTGCATCAAAGTATATCAAAGTATATCTAAGTGTATCAAAGTATATCTAAGTGTATCAAAGTATATCTAAATGTATCAAAATGTATCAAAGTATGTCAAAGTATATATAAGTGTATCAAAGTGTATTTAAGTATATCAAAGTGTATCAAAGTATATCTAAGTGTATCAAAGTATATCTAAGTGTATCTAGGTGTATCAAAGTATATCTAAGTGTATCAAAGTGTATCTAAGTATATCAAAGTGTATCAAAGTATATCTAAGTGTATCAAAGTATATCTAAGTGTATCAAAGTGTATCAAAGTATATCAAAGTGTATCAAAGTATATCTAAGTGTATCAAAGTAAATCTAAGTGTATCAAAAAATATCAAAGTATATCTAAGTGTATCAAAGTATATCAAAGTATATCAATGTGTATCAAAGTATATCAAAGTATATCTAAGTGTATCAAAGTGTATCAAAGTATATCTAAGTGTATTAAAGTATATCTAAGTGCATCAAAGTATATCAAAGTATATCTAAGTGTATCAAAGTATATCTAAGTGTATCAAAGTATATCTAAATGTATCAAAATGTATCAAAGTATATCAAAGTGTATCAAAGTATATCTAAGTGTATCAAAGTTTATCTAAGTGTATCAAAGTGTATCAAAGTATATCAAAGTATATCTAAGTGTATCAAAGTATACCTAAATGTATCAAAATGTATCAAAGTATATCTAAGTGTATCAAAGTATATCTAAGTGTATCAAAGTGTATCAAAATATATCTAAGTGTATTAAAGTATATCTAAGTGCATCAAAGTATATCAAAGTATATCTAAGTGTATCAAAGTATATCTAAGTGTATCTAGGTGTATCAAAGTATATCTAAGTGTATCAAAGTGTATCTAAGTATATCAAAGTGTATCAAAGTATATCTAAGTGTATCAAAGTATATCTAAGTGTATCAAAGTGTATCAAAGTATATCAAAGTTTATCTAAGTGTATCAAAGTATATCTAAGGGTGTCAAAGTATATCAAAGTATATCTAAGTGTATCAAAGTATATCTAAGTGTATCAAAGTATATCTAAGTGTATCAAAGTTTATCTAAGTGTATCAAAGTGTATCAAAGTATATCAAATTATATCAAAATGTATCAAAGTATATCTAAGTGTATCAAAGTATATCTAAGTGTATCAATGTTTATCTAAGTGTATCAAAGTGTTTAAAAGTATATCTAAGTGTATAAAAGTGTATCAAAGTGTATCAAAGTATACCTAAGTGTATTAAAGTATATCTAAGGGTGTCAAAGTATATCTAAGTGTATCAAAGTATATCTAAGGGTGTCAAAGTATATCAAAGTATATCTAAGTGTATCAAAGTATATTTAAATGTATCAAAATGTATCAAAGTATATCTAAGTGTATCAAAGTATATCTAAGTGTATCAAAGTATATCAAAGTATATCTAAGTGTATCAAAGTGTATCAAAGTATATCTAAGTTTATCAAAGTATATCTAAGGGTGTCAAAGTATATCTAAGTGTATCAAAGTATATTTAAGGGTGTCAAAGTATATCAAAGTATATCTAAGTGTATCAAAGTATATCTAAGTGTATCAAAGTATATCTAAGTGTATTAAAGTTTATCTTAGTGTATCAAAGTGTATCAAAGTATATCTAAGTGTATCAAAGTATATCTAAATGTATCAAAATGTATCAAAGTATATCTAAGTGTATCTAAGTATATCAAAGTGTATCAAAGTATATCTAAGTGTATCAAAGTATATCTAAGTATATCAATGTGTATCAAAGTATATCAAAGTATATCTAAGTGTATCAAAGTGTATCAAAATATATCTAAGTGTATTAAAGTATATCTAAGTGCATCAAAGTATATCAAAGTATATCTAAGTGTATCAAAGTATATCTAAGTGTATCAAAGTATATCTAAATGTATCAAAATGTATCAAAGTATGTCAAAGTATATATAAGTGTATCAAAGTGTATTAAAGTATATCAAAGTGTATCAAAGTATATCTAAGTGTATCAAAGTATATCTAAGTGTATCTAGGTGTATCAAAGTATATCTAAGTGTATCAAAGTGTATCTAAGTATATCAAAGTGTATCAAAGTATATCTAAGTGTATCAAAGTATATCTAAGTGTATCAAAGTGTATCAAAGTATATCAAAGTGTATCAAAGTATATCTAAGTGTATCAAAGTAAATCTAAGTGTATCAAAAAATATCAAAGTATATCTAAGTGTATCAAAGTATATCAAAGTATATCAATGTGTATCAAAGTATATCAAAGTATATCTAAGTGTATCAAAGTGTATCAAAGTATATCTAAGTGTATTAAAGTATATCTAAGTGCATCAAAGTATATCAAAGTATATCTAAGTGTATCAAAGTATATCTAAGTGTATCAAAGTATATCTAAATGTATCAAAATGTATCAAAGTATATCTAAGTGTATCAAAGTATATCTAAGTGTATCAAAGTTTATCTAAGTGTATCAAAGTGTATCAAAGTATATCAAAGTATATCTAAGTGTATCAAAGTATACCTAAATGTATCAAAATGTATCAAAGTATATCTAAGTGTATCAAAGTATATCTAAGTGTATCAAAGTTTATCTAAGTGTATCAAAGTGTATCAAAGTATATCAAAGTATATCTAAGTGTATCAAAGTATATCTAATTGTATCAAAATGTATCAAAGTATATCTAAGGGTATTAAAGTATATCAAAGTGTATCAAAGTATATCTAAGTGTATCAAAGTATATCTAAGTGTATCTAGGTGTATCAAAGTATATCTAAGTGTATCAAAGTGTATCTAAGTATATCAAAGTGTATCAAAGTATATCTAAGTGTATCAAAGTATATCTAAGTGTATCAAAGTGTATCAAAGTATATCAAAGTGTATCAAAGTATATCTAAGTGTATCAAAGTATATCTAAGTGTATCAAAGTATATTTAAGTGTATCAAAGTATATCTAAGTGTATCAAAGTTTATCTAAGTGTATCAAAGTGTATCAAAGTATATCAAAGTTTATCTAAGTGTATCAAAGTGTATCAAAGTATATCTAAGGGTGTCAAAGTATATCAAAGTATATCTAAGTGTATCAAAGTATATCTAAGTGTATCAAAGTATATCTAAGTGTATCAAAGTTTATCTAAGTGTATCAAAGTGTATCAAAGTATATCAAATTATATCAAAATGTATCAAAGTATATCTAAGTGTATCAAAGTATATCTAAGTGTATCAATGTTTATCTAAGTGTATTAAAGTGTATCAAAGTGTATCAAAGTATATCTAAGTGTTTTAAAATTTATCTAAGTGTATCAAAGTGTATCAAAGTATATCAAAGTATATCTAAGTGTATCAAAGTATATCTAAGTGTATTAAAGTTTATCTTAGTGTATCAAAGTGTATCAAAGTATATCAAAGTATATCTAAGTGTATCAAAGTATATCTAAATGTATCAAAATGTATCAAAGTATATCTAAGTGTATCTAAGTATATCAAAGTGTATCAAAGTATATCTAAGTGTATCAAAGTATATCTAAGTATATCAATGTGTATCAAAGTATATCAAAGTATATCTAAGTGTATCAAAGTGTATCAAAATATATCTAAGTGTATTAAAGTATATCTAAGTGCATCAAAGTATATCAAAGTATATCTAAGTGTATCAAAGTATATCTAAGTGTATCAAAGTATATCTAAATGTATCAAAATGTATCAAAGTATGTCAAAGTATATATAAGTGTATCAAAGTGTATTTAAGTATATCAAAGTGTATCAAAGTATATCTAAGTGTATCAAAGTATATCTAAGTGTATCTAGGTGTATCAAAGTATATCTAAGTGTATCAAAGTGTATCTAAGTATATCAAAGTGTATCAAAGTATATCTAAGTGTATCAAAGTATATCTAAGTGTATCAAAGTGTATCAAAGTATATCAAAGTGTATCAAAGTATATCTAAGTGTATCAAAGTAAATCTAAGTGTATCAAAAAATATCAAAGTATATCTAAGTGTATCAAAGTATATCAAAGTATATCAATGTGTATCAAAGTATATCAAAGTATATCTAAGTGTATCAAAGTGTATCAAAGTATATCTAAGTGTATTAAAGTATATCTAAGTGCATCAAAGTATATCAAAGTATATCTAAGTGTATCAAAGTATATCTAAGTGTATCAAAGTATATCTAAATGTATCAAAATGTATCAAAGTATATCAAAGTGTATCAAAGTATATCTAAGTGTATCAAAGTTTATCTAAGTGTATCAAAGTGTATCAAAGTATATCAAAGTATATCTAAGTGTATCAAAGTATACCTAAATGTATCAAAATGTATCAAAGTATATCTAAGTGTATCAAAGTATATCTAAGTGTATCAAAGTTTATCTAAGTGTATCAAAGTGTATCAAAGTATATCAAAGTATATCTAAGTGTATCAAAGTATATCTAATTGTATCAAAATGTATCAAAGTATATCTAAGGGTATTAAAGTATATCAAAGTGTATCAAAGTATATCTAAGTGTATCAAAGTATATCTAAGTGTATCTAGGTGTATCAAAGTATATCTAAGTGTATCAAAGTGTATCTAAGTATATCAAAGTGTATCAAAGTATATCTAAGTGTATCAAAGTATATCTAAGTGTATCAAAGTGTATCAAAGTATATCAAAGTGTATCAAAGTATATCTAAGTGTATCAAAGTATATCTAAGTGTATCAAAGTATATCTAAGTGTATCAAAGTATATCTAAGTGTATCAAAGTTTATCTAAGTGTATCAAAGTGTATCAAAGTATATCAAAGTTTATCTAAGTGTATCAAAGTATATCTAAGGGTGTCAAAGTATATCAAAGTATATCTAAGTGTATCAAAGTATATCTAAGTGTATCAAAGTATATCTAAGTGTATCAAAGTTTATCTAAGTGTATCAAAGTGTATCAAAGTATATCAAATTATATCAAAATGTATCAAAGTATATCTAAGTGTATCAAAGTATATCTAAGTGTATCAATGTTTATCTAAGTGTATTAAAGTGTATCAAAGTGTATCAAAGTATATCTAAGTGTTTTAAAATTTATCTAAGTGTATCAAAGTGTATCAAAGTATATCAAAGTATATCTAAGTGTATCAAAGTATATCTAAGTGTACCAAAGTATATATAAGTGTATCAAAATGTTTCAAAGTATATTTAAGAGTATCAAAGTATATCTAAATATATCTAAGTGTATCAAAGTATATATAAGTGTTTAAAAATGTATCAAAGTATATTTAAGAGTATCAAAGTATATCTAAATATATCTAAGTGTATCAAAGTATATCTAAGTGTATCATAGTATATCTAAGTGTATCAAAGTATATCTAAGTGTATTAAAGTATATTAAGTGTATCAAAGTTTATCTAAGTGTATCAAAGTGTATCAAATTATATCAAAGTATATCTAAGTGTATCAAAGTATATATAAGTGTATCAAAATGTATCAAAGTATATTTAAGAGTATCAAAGTATATCTAAATATATCTAAGTGTATCAAAGTGTATCAAAGTATATCAAAGTGTATCAAAGTATATCTAAGTGTATCTAATTATATCTAAGTGTATCAAAGTATATCTAAGTGTATCAAAGTTTATCTAAGTGTATCAAAGTGTATCAAAGTATGTCAAAGTATATCAAAGTATATCTAAGTGTATCAAAGTATACCTAAATGTATCAAAATGTATCAAAGTATATCTAAGTGTATCAAAGTATATCTAAGTGTATCAAAGTTTATCTAAGTGTATCAAAGTGTATCAAAGTATATCAAAGTATATCTAAGTGTATCAAAGTATATCTAATTGTATCAAAATATATCAAAGTATATCTAAGTGTATCAAAGTATATCTAAGTGTATCAAAGTATAACTAAGTGTATCAAAGTTTATCTAAGTGTATCAAAGTATATCTAAGTGTATCAAAGTATATCTAAGTGTATCAAAGTATATCTAAGTGTATCAAAGTATATCTAAGTGTATCAAAGTTTATCTAAGTGTATCAAAGTGTATCAAAGTATATCAAAGTTTATCTAAGTGTATCAAAGTGTATCAAAGTATATCTAAGGGTGTCAAAGTATATCAAAGTATATCAAATTATATCAAAATGTATCAAAGTATATCTAAGTGTATCAAAGTATATCTAAGTGTATCAAAGTATATCTAAGTGTATCAAAGTGTATCAAAGTATATCAAAGTATATCAATGTGTATCAAAGTATATCAAAGAATATCTAAGTGTATCAAAGTGTATCAAAATATATCTAAGTGTATTAAAGTATATCTAAGTGCATCAAAGTATATCAAAGTATATCTAAGTGTATCAAAGTATATCTAAGTGTATCAAAGTATATCTAAATGTATCAAAATGTATCAAAGTATGTCAAAGTATATATAAGTGTATCAAAGTGTATTAAAGTATATCAAAGTGTATCAAAGTATATCTAAGTGTATCAAAGTATATCTAAGTGTATCTAGGTGTATCAAAGTATATCTAAGTGTATCAAAGTGTATCTAAGTATATCAAAGTGTATCAAAGTATATCTAAGTGTATCAAAGTATATCTAAGTGTATCAAAGTGTATCAAAGTATATCAAAGTGTATCAAAGTATATCTAAGTGTATCAAAGTAAATCTAAGTGTATCAAAAAATATCAAAGTATATCTAAGTGTATCAAAGTATATCAAAGTATATCAATGTGTATCAAAGTATATCAAAGTATATCTAAGTGTATCAAAGTGTATCAAAGTATATCTAAGTGTATTAAAGTATATCTAAGTGCATCAAAGTATATCAAAGTATATCTAAGTGTATCAAACTATATCTAAGTATATCAAAGTATATCTAAATGTATCAAAATGTATCAAATTATATCTAAGTGTATCAAAGTATATCTAAGTGTATCAAAGTTTATCTAAGTGTATCAAAGTGTATCAAAGTATATCAAAGTATATCTAAGTGTATCAAAGTATACCTAAATGTATCAAAATGTATCAAAGTATATCTAAGTGTATCAAAGTATATCTAAGTGTATCAAAGTATATCTAAGTGTATCAAAGTTTATCTTAGTGTATCAAAGTGTATCAAAGTATATCAAAGTATATCTAAGTGTATCAAAGTATATCTAATTGTATCAAAATGTATCAAAGTATATCTAAGTGTATCAAAGTGTATCAATTTATATCAAAGTATATCAAAGTGTATTAAAGTATATCAAAGTGTATCAAAGTATATCTAAGTGTATCAAAGTATATCTAAGTGTATCTAGGTGTATCAAAGTATATCTAAGTGTATCAAAGTGTATCTAAGTATATCAAAGTGTATCAAAGTATATCTAAGAGTATCAAAGTATATCTAAGTGTATCAAAGTGTATCAAAGTATATCAAAGTGTATCAAAGTATATCTAAGTGTATCAAAGTATATCTAAGTGTATCAAAGTATATCTAAGTGTATCAAAGTATATCTAAGTGTATCAAAGTTTATCTAAGTGTATCAAAGTGTATCAAAGTATATCAAAGTTTATCTAAGTGTATCAAAGTGTATCAAAGTATATCTAAGGGTGTCAAAGTATATCAAAGTATATCTAAGTGTATCAAAGTATATCTAAGTGTATCAAAGTATATCTAAGTGTATCAAAGTTTATCTAAGTGTATCAAAGTGTATCAAAGTATATCAAATTATATCAAAATGTATCAAAGTATATCTAAGTGTATCAATGTTTATCTAAGTGTATTAAAGTGTATCAAAGTGTATCAAAGTATATCTAAGTGTTTTAAAATTTATCTAAGTGTATCAAAGTGTATCAAAGTATATCAAAGTATATCTAAGTGTATCAAAGTATATCTAAGTGTACCAAAGTATATATAAGTGTATCAAAATGTTTCAAAGTATATTTAAGAGTATCAAAGTATATCTAAATATATCTAAGTGTATCAAAGTATATATAAGTGTTTAAAAATGTATCAAAGTATATTTAAGAGTATCAAAGTATATCTAAATATATCTAAGTGTATCAAAGTATATCTAAGTGTATCAAAGTATATCTAAGTGTATCAAAGTATATCTAAGTGTATTAAAGTATATCTAAGTGTATCAAAGTTTATCTAAGTGTATCAAAGTGTATCAAATTATATCAAAGTATATCTAAGTGTATCAAAGTATATATAAGTGTATCAAAATGTATCAAAGTATATTTAAGAGTATCAAAGTATATCTAAATATATCTAAGTGTATCAAAGTGTATCAAAGTATATCAAAGTGTATCAAAGTATATCTAAGTGTATCTAAGTATATCTAAGTGTATCAAAGTATATCTAAGTGTATCAAAGTTTATCTAAGTTTATCTAAGTGTATCAAAGTGTATCAAAGTATGTCAAAGTATATCAAAGTATATCTAAGTGTATCAAAGTATACCTAAATGTATCAAAATGTATCAAAGTATATCTAAGTGTATCAAAGTATATCTAAGTGTATCAAAGTTTATCTAAGTGTATCAAAGTGTATCAAAGTATATCAAAGTATATCTAAGTGTATCAAAGTATATCTAATTGTATCAAAATATATCAAAGTATATCTAAGTGTATCAAAGTAAATCCAAGTGTATCAAAGTATAACTAAGTGTATCAAAGTTTATCTAAGTGTATCAAAGTATATCTAAGTGTATCAAAGTTTATCTAAGTGTATCAAAGTGTATCAAAGTATATCAAAGTTTATCTAAGTGTATCAAAGTGTATCAAAGTATATCTAAGGGTGTCAAAGTATATCTAAGGGTGTCAAAGTATATCAAAGTATATCTAAGTGTATCAAAGTATATCTAAGTGTATCAAAGTTTATCTAAGTGTATCAAAGTGTATCAAAGTATATCAAATTATATCAAAATGTATCAAAGTATATCTAAGTGTATCAAAGTATATCTAAGTGTATCAATGTTTATCTAAGTGTATTAAAGTGTATCAAAGTGTATCAAAGTATATCTAAGTGTATCAAAATTTATCTAAGTGTATCAAAGTAAATCAAAGTATATCAAAGTATATCTAAGTGTA
Source organism: Macrosteles quadrilineatus (assembly GCF_028750875.1). Lineage (NCBI taxonomy): Eukaryota > Metazoa > Arthropoda > Insecta > Hemiptera > Cicadellidae > Macrosteles > Macrosteles quadrilineatus. Next base: position 163,400 of record NW_026542619.1, on the reverse strand, counting down.
TCAAAGTATATCTAAGTGTACCAAAGTATATATAAGTGTATCAAAATGTATCAAAGTATATTTAAGAGTATCAAAGTATATCTAAATATATCTAAGTGTATCAAAGTATATATAAGTGTTTAAAAATGTATCAAAGTATATTTAAGAGTATCAAAGTATATCTAAGTGTATCAAAGTATATCTAAGTGTATCAAAGTATATCTAAGTGTATTAAAGTATATCTAAGTGTATCAAAGTTTATCTAAGTGTATCAAAGTGTATCAAATTATATCAAAGTATATCTAAGTGTATCAAAGTATATATAAGTGTATCAAAATGTATCAAAGTATATTTAAGAGTATCAAAGTATATCTAAATATATCTAAGTGTATCAAAGTGTTTTAAAGTATATCAAAGTGTATCAAAGTATATCTAAGTGTATCTAAGTATATCTAAGTGTATCAAAGTATATCTAAGTGTATCAAAGTTTATCTAAGTGTATCAAAGTGTATCAAAGTATATCAAAGTTTATCTAAGTGTATCAAAGTGTATCAAAGTATATCTAAGGGTGTCAAAGTATATCTAAGGGTGTCAAAGTATATCAAAGTATATCTAAGTGTATCAAAGTATATCTAAGTGTATCAAAGTTTATCTAAGTGTATCAAAGTGTATCAAAGTATATCAAATTATATCAAAATGTATCAAAGTATATCTAAATATATCTAAGTGTATCAAAGTATATATAAGTGTTTAAAAATGTATCAAAGTATATTTAAGAGTATCAAAGTATATCTAAGTGTATCAAAGTATATCTAAGTGTATCAATGTTTATCTAAGTGTATTAAAGTGTATCAAAGTGTATCAAAGTATATCTAAGTGTATCAAAATTTATCTAAGTGTATCAAAGTAAATCAAAGTATATCAAAGTATATCTAAGTGTATCAAAGTATATCTAAGTGTACCAAAGTATATATAAGTGTATCAAAATGTATCAAAGTATATTTAAGAGTATCAAAGTATATCTAAATATATCTAAGTGTATCAAAGTATATATAAGTGTTTAAAAATGTATCAAAGTATATTTAAGAGTATCAAAGTATATCTAAGTGTATCAAAGTATATCTAAGTGTATCAAAGTATATCTAAGTGTATTAAAGTATATCTAAGTGTATCAAAGTTTATCTAAGTGTATCAAAGTGTATCAAATTATATCAAAGTATATCTAAGTGTATCAAAGTATATATAAGTGTATCAAAATGTATCAAAGTATATTTAAGAGTATCAAAGTATATCTAAATATATCTAAGTGTATCAAAGTGTTTTAAAGTATATCAAAGTGTATCAAAGTATATCTAAGTGTATCTAAGTATATCTAAGTGTATCAAAGTATATCTAAGTGTATCTAAGTTTATCAAAGTATATCTAAGTGTATCAAAGTGTATCTAAGTATGTCAAAGTATATATAAGTGTATCAAAGAATATCAAAGTGTATCAAAGTGTATCAAAGTATATCAAAGTGTATCAAAGTATATCTAAGTGTATCAAAGTAAATCTAAGTGTATCAAAGTAAATCTAAGTGTATCAAAGTATATCAATGTATATCTAAGTGTATCAAAGTATATCAAAGTATATCAATGTGTATCAAAGTATATCAAAGTATATCTAAGTGTATCAAAGTGTATCAAAGTATATCTAAGTGTATCAAAGTTTATCTAAGTGTATCAAAGTGTATAAAAGTATATCAAAGTATATCTAAGTGTATCAAAGTATATCTAAATGTATCAAAATGAATCAAAGTATATCTAAGTGTATCAAAGTATATCTAAGTGTATCAAAGTTTATCTTAGTGTATCAAAGTGTATCAATGTATATCAAAGTATATCTAAGTGTATCAAAGTATATCTAAATGTATCAAAATGTATCAAAGTATATCTAAGTGTATCTAAGTATATCAAAGTGTATCAAAGTATATCTAAGTGTATCAAAGTGTATCAAAATATATCTAAGTGTATTAAAGTATATCTAAGTGCATCAAAGTATATCAAAGTATATCTAAGTGTATCAAAGTATATCTAAGTGTATCAAAGTATATCTAAATGTATCAAAATGTATCAAAGTATATCTAAGTGTATCAAAGTTTATCTAAGTGTATCAAAGTGTATCAAAGTATATCAAAGTATATCTAAGTGTATCAAAGTATACCTAAATGTATCAAAATGTATCAAAGTATATCTAAGTGTATCAAAGTATATCTAAGTTTATCAAAGTATATCTAAGTGTATCAAAGTGTATCAAAGTATATCAAAGTATATCTAAGTGTATCAAAGTATATCTAATTGTATCAAAATGTATCAAAGTATATCTAAGTGTATCAAAGTATATCAAAGTATATCTAAGTGTATCAAAGTTTATCTAAGTGTATCAAAGTGTATCAAAGTATATCAAAGTTTATCTAAGTGTATCAAAGTATATCTAAGGGTGGTCAAGATGGTGGAGGAGAGTGAGGACGCCCCTTGTGCTGTATGTAAAGTTGTGATTCCTAGTGATGGAAAAGGACTATTTTGTGATGGATTTTGTAAATTATGGTTTCATCCATCATGTGTAAATGTATCAGATACGAGATATGAGCTTATTAATGAGATACAAGAAGACATTAAGTGGTACTTCTCAACCTGTGTGCTGAAGATAGACAGGTTAGTCACTAAAGTGTGGGATACGGACGATTTGTTAAATTTGAGATCAATTGTTGACAACTTAGTGGGGCTTGTAAAAGGAGTGATAAATGACAATTTAGAACTAAATAAGCGAATGGACTCTTTAGCTGATGGTAATTTAAGGTTAAGCAATACAATACTGTCACTGTCGTCTGCGGACGGGAGTAAACAGGAATTAGCAATGTCGAACATTTCAGGGTTTTGTGGTTCTTCCTCTTCCTCTCTCCGGCAGAGTGCAAAAAACTCCGCTGTCGACGATATGACTTTCGATCAAACGATCGGTGAACCAATGACTTCCAATGCTCTATGCAATGGCAAAGATGAATTAACAAATAATTTAGTTGGCGTTGAAGGAGACTTGCATTCTAGAAACCCAAGATATTCGGGACATAACCAAGCAACGAGAAAATTGTTCTTATTCAAACAAAAGTAGAATTTATACCAACTCTTCTGACTGGACAGAAGTCAGAAATAATAAAAGGCGCTTTAATAATAGAAAGTATCCAGCAACCATTACTTATAATGAGAAGAAATCTGAAACCATAGTTAGGCCTATTGATTCTGAGGATAAGGCTCATGCTCATGGTATGTCGAAGCCCAAGGCTTACAACGAGGCTGTAAAAGGTAGGCCTACTATAAGAAATAAAGTTGTGCATGGGACTCAAGAGGTAAGTGAAGACAATTTGCTTAAACCAGCTCAGAGAATGATGTGGCTTTTTCTGACAGGCATGGACATTTCGGTAACTTCGGACTCGATCTTAAAATATTTGAGAAGTTTAAAAGAAAATGCCAATTTTCAGTGTCAAATTATAGTGTCAAGGTATGACAGTTATCGCTCTTTCAAGGTAGGTGTACCTTTCGATCTTGGTGAGGAATTCATGCATCCTAACCTCTGGCCCATAGGGAGTAAGATTGGGAGATATCGCCCCCCTAGGACAAACCGTTGGGATAGGGCTGGTCAAGAAAATTTTTTAGGCCCAGTATCAAACAGGACTATAGAAACCAGCTATCACCCAAAATAAATCAAGTTATCAAGTTACTATCAGTAAACATACAGGGTCTTAAATGTAAACTTGGCGATTTGGAGCTTTTTATGAATGACTGTGACATTAATGTTGCTTGCCTCTGTGAACATTTTTTAAGAAATGATGAAGCTGAATTTTATATACCAAGTGGTTACCTATTAGGAAACAATTTTTGTCGTTCCAATCTATCAAGAGGTGGAGTTGGAATACTTGTTGCAAAGGACATTCTGTTTAAAAAAATTGATTTGAATCATTTTTGTTTAGAACTCGACTTTGAAGTCACTGCGGTTGAACTACCTCATTTTAACCTAATTGTTGTGTCATTATATAGATCGCCTATGGGTAATGTAGACATTTTCTTGCGGTCTTTGGAAGATATGCTAGCTTTCCTAGTTAGTAGAGGAAGTACGAGTAAACTCATGATTGGCGGTGATTTCAATGCGGACTTTGACATCACAACTGTAAAGCCTAGTGTTACAAACTTTTTGAATATACTAAGACAGTTTAATATTTTTTGTGCAAATGACAAACCTACTAGAGGCGCAGCGTGTCTTGACAATGTGCTAACCAATATTAATTCTTCAGACTATAAAATAAGTGTTGTAAACCCGTTGTTAGGGGACCATGATGCGTTAATACTGGAACATTCCCAAATTTCTGCGGAACGTCAACTTCAGAAAGACGGCGAAGTATGGACCAGAAGATTCACGCCTGTTATGGTTGATAAACTTATTATGAACCTTAGCACTGTCAGTTGGGACTTGGTTTTTGACCCTAATTTATCTGCTGAAGAAAGTTTCAATATGTTCTGGGACTGTTTTTTCTCAAATTTTAATGATTGTTTTCCTTTGGTGAAGAAGGTGTTTAAAAAAAGAACTCTCAATTTTAAAAATAAAGTTAACTGGTACACCCCAGAGCTGGAAAAAATGAAAAAATTAATACTGTTTTATCAAGATGTGTATAAATTGTATGGTAATGAGGACATTCTTTTTTTATCCAAAAATCTAAAGGGCAAGTATCGCACTGCTATCCGAGAAGCAAAGAAGAGAAAAAACGAAGAACTCATCGAGAGGTCTACCAATAAGTGCAAGACTGCTTGGTCGGTAATTAACTCAGCTGCTGGGAGGTCCACGCAGAAAAATATGTCAGCGCTATCCCCTGATGACTACAGCTCCTACTTCTCCACGGCGGTGGAAGAAATCTGTGAGAAAGTGAATGTGTCAAAAAGCAATGCTCATCAAATGGTGGCAAAAAGTGCTCAACCTGTGTTTGATTTTAAATTCACAATGGTATCAGAATTAGATGTTTTAAATGTGATTGTGTCGTAAAAAAATTCTGAAACCAGAGATGCGTATGGGTTAACGAGTAATTTATTGAAAAATGTTTGCTCTGTTATTTTAAGTCCTTTCACTTATTGTATAAATCGCTGTCTCATTGAGGGTGTTTTTCCATCCTTTATGAAATTGTCAAGGGTTGTCCCGGTGTACAAAAAAGGGGACAAAAATTTGCCTAGCAGTTACCGACCCATTTCATGTATTTCTACAATGGCTAAAGTTATGGAAAAAATAGTCAAAAACCAAGTATGTAATTTTTTTGAACATAGTAATCTGTTTAGTAACTGTCAATTTGCTTATAGGTTAGGTCTTTCATCAACTTTAGCGGTGGATCATGTTGTAAATAATCTTTTTAACGCTTTAGAGGATAGGTGCTTTGCTCAGATCACCTTATGTGATCTGAGCAAAGCGTTTGACTGTGTTAATCATCCCATTCTTGTAGACAAATTAGCTCATTATGGTTTTCAAGGCTGTGAATTAGATTTATTTGTGTCATATCTTAGTAATCGTAGGCAAATGGTTGAGGTCAATGGTATTACATCGCAAGTCACTCATGTTAATTTTGGAGTTCCGCAAGGTTCAATTTTGGGCCCCATTTTATTTTTAATACTTATGAATGATCTATCTGTTAATGTTTCTTGTAGTGATGTCACAATCTATGCAGACGACACAACACTGTTTTGTAGCCACAGTGACTTAGGGCAGTTGCACTGCCTATCAGAAAAGGCCTTAGGTGAATCGACAGAGTGGTTCTCTGCAAATGGTTTGCTTTTAAATGTTGACAAAACTGACAATTTATTGGTTTCAACCCATGACATCTGTGATTTTAGTTCTGTTAAGCTTTTAGGTATATATATTGACAATAGGCTGTCTTGGCAGCATCATATTGATTTTCTCTGTACAAGGTTATCCAGAGTCAAATGTTTATTAAGCAGTTTAAGGAATCATGTCACTAATAGCTATTTGAAATTAGCCTATTTTGCATTTTTTGAGAGCATCATAAGATTTGGTATTGTGATTTGGGGTAATGGAGTAGGTATTGGTAAGGTGTTATTGATACAGAAAAAAGTCATTAGAATTGTTACTGGTGCCAAAAGATTAGACCATTGTAAATCTCTGTTCATAGAATCTAGTATTTTAACTGTTGTAAATCTGTATATTTATGAAGTCTCCATTTTTGTGAAAAAGAACTCAAACAAACATGTTTTAAGAGGAAATGTCCATAGCCACTTAACTAGGAATAGAAATTTTATTGATGTAAGTAGAGTAAGACTGTCTAGATCTCAAAACTATCATACCCACTTGGGGATCAAAATATTTAACATGTTTCCAGTTGATTTTCGTGCATTGCCCTTAAATGAATTTTCAAAAAAACTGCTCTCTTGGTGTAAAGCTAATCCTATGTACAAGTTAAGTGATTTCTTCAATTTACAATTTGTAAACAAAGACTTAAATTTTATAGTTGTTTATAAATAATGTTTCTATTGTTTAGATTGACGATGTCTATTGTAATTCTTGTGAATTAATTAATGACTAATAAACTTGTCTATTGTCTATTGTCTATTGTCTAAGGGTGTCAAAGTATATCAAAGTATATCTAAGTGTATCAAAGTATATCTAAGTGTATCAAAGTTTATCTAAGTGTATCAAAGTGTATCAAAGTATATCAAAGTATATATAAGTGTATCAAAGTATATCTAAATGTATCAAAATGTATCAAAGTATATCTAAGTGTATCAAAGTGTATCAATGTTTATCTAAGTGTATTAAAGTGTATCAAAGTGTATCAAAGTATATCTAAGTGTATCAAAGTATATCAAAGTATATCAATGTGTATCAAAGTATATCTAAGTGCTTTAAAGTATGTCAAAGTATATAAGTGTATCAAAGTATATCTAAGTGTATCAAAGTGTTTAAAAGTATATCTAAGTGTATAAAAGTATATCTAAGTGTATCAAAGTATATCAAAGTATATCTAAGTGTATCAAAGTGTATCAAAGTATATCTAATAGTATTAAAGTATATCTAAGGGTGTCAAAGTATATCTAAGTGTATCAAAGTATATCTAAGGGTGTCAAAGTATATCTAAGTGTATCAAAGTATATTTAAGGGTGTCAAAGTATATCAAAGTATATCTAAGTGTATCAAAGTATATCTAAGTGTATCAAAGTATATCTAAGTGTATTAAAGTTTATCTTAGTGTATCAAAGTGTATCAAAGTATATCAAAGTATATCTAAGTGTATCAAAGTATATCTAAATGTATCAAAATGTATCAAAGTATAACTAAGTGTATCTAAGTATATCTAAGTGTATCTAAGTATATCAAAGTGTATCAAAGTATATCTAAGTGTATCAAAGTATATCTAAGTGTATCAAAGTGTATCAAAGTATATCAAAGTATATCAATGTGTATCAAAGTATATCAAAGTATATCTAAGTGTATCAAAGTGTATCAAATTATATCTAAGTGTATTAAAGTATATCTAAGTGCATCAAAGTATATCAAAGTATATCTAAGTGTATCAAAGTATATCTAAGTGTATCAAAGTATATCTAAGTGTATCAAAGTATATCTAAATGTATCAAAATGTATCAAAGTATGTCAAAGTATATATAAGTGTATCAAAGTATATCAAAGTATATCAAAGTGTATCAAAGTGTATCAAAGTATATCTAAGTGTATCAAAGTATATCTAAGGGTGTCAAAGTATATCTAAGTGTAATAAAGTATATTTAAGGGTGTCAAAGTATATCAAAGTATATCTAAGTGTATCAAAGTATATCTAAGTGTATCAAAGTATATCTAAGTGTATCAAAGTATATCTAAGTGTATCAAAGTTTATCTTAGTGTATCAAAGTGTATCAAAGTATATCAAAGTATATCTAAGTGTATCAAAGTATATCTAAATGTATCAAAATGTATCAAAGTATATCTAAGTGTATCTAAGTATATCAAAGTGTATCAAAGTATATCTAAGTGTATCAAAGTATATCTAAGTGTATCAAAGTGTATCAAAATATATCTAAGTGTATTAAAGTATATCTAAGTGCATCAAAGTATATCAAAGTATATCTAAGTGTATCAAAGTATATCTAAGTGTATCAAAGTATATCTAAATGTATCAAAATGTATCAAAGTATATCTAAGTGTATCAAAGTATATCTAAGTGTATCAAAGTTTATCTAAGTGTATCAAAGTGTATCAAAGTATATCAAAGTATATCAAAGTATATCTAAGTGTATCAAAGTATACCTAAATGTATCAAAATGTATCAAAGTATATCTAAGTGTATCAAAGTATATCTAAGTGTATCAAAGTTTATCTAAGTGTATCAAAGTGTATCAAAGTATATCAAAGTATATCTAAGTGTATCAAAGTATATCTAATTGTATCAAAATGTATCAAAGTATATCTAAGTGTATCAAAGTATATCTAAGTGTATCTAAGTGTATCAAAGTATAACTAAATGTATCAAAGTTTATCTAAGTGTATCAAAGTATATCTAAGTGTATCAAAGTATATCTAAGTGTATCAAAGTATATCTAAGTGTATCAAAGTATATCTAAGTGTATCAAAGTTTATTTAAGTGTATCAAAGTGTATCAAAGTATATCAAAGTTTATCTAAGTGTATCAAAGTATATCTAAGGGTGTCAAAGTATATCAAAGTATATCTAAGTGTATCAAAGTATATCTAAGTGTATCAAAGTTTATCTAAGTGTATCAAAGTGTATCAAAGTATATCAAAGTATATCTAAGTGTATCAAAGTATATCTAAATGTATCAAAATGTATCAAAGTATATCTAAGTGTATCAAAGTATATCTAAGTGTATCAATGTTTATCTAAGTGTATTAAAGTGTATCTAAGTGTATCAAAGTATATCAAAGTATATCAATGTGTATCAAAGTATATCAAAGTATATCTAAGTGTATCAAAGTGTATCAAATTATATCTAAGTGTATTAAAGTATATCTAAGTGCATTAAAGTATGTCAAAGTATATATAAGTGTATCAAAGTATATCTAAGTGTATCAAAGTGTTTAAAAGTATATCTAAGTTTATAAAAGTATATCTAAGTGTATCAAAGTATATCAAAGTATATCTAAGTGTATCAAAGTGTATCAAAGTATATCTAAGTGTATTAAAGTATATCTAAGGGTGTCAAAGTATATCTAAGTGTATCAAAGTATATCTAAGGGTGTCAAAGTATATCAAAGTATATCTAAGTGTATCAAAGTATATTTAAATGTATCAAAATGTATCAAAGTATATCTAAGTGTATCAAAGTATATCTAAGTGTATCAAAGTATATCAAAGTATATCTAAGTGTATCAAAGTGTATCAAAGTATATCTAAGTGTATCAAAGTATATCTAAGGGTGTCAAAGTATATCTAAGTGTATCAAAGTATATTTAAGGGTGTCAAAGTATATCAAAGTATATCTAAGTATATCAAAGTATATCTAAGTGTATCAAAGTATATCTAAATGTATCAAAATGTATCAAAGTATATCTAAGTGTATCTAAGTATATCAAAGTGTATCAAAGTATATCTAAGTGTATCAAAGTATATCTAAGTGTATCAAAGTGTATCAAAGTATATCAAAGTATATCAATGTGTATCAAAGTATATCAAAGTATATCTAAGTGTATCAAAGTGTATCAAAATATATCTAAGTGTATCAAAGTATATCTAAGTGTATCAAAGTATATCTAAATGTATCAAAATGTATCAAAGTATGTCAAAGTATATATAAGTGTATCAAAGTGTATTAAAGTATATCAAAGTGTATCAAAGTATATCTAAGTGTATCAAAGTATATCTAAGTGTATCTAGGTGTATCAAAGTATATCTAAGTGTATCAAAGTGTATCTAAGTATATCAAAGTGTATCAGAGTATATCTAAGTGTATCAAAGTATATCTAAGTGTATCAAAGTAAATCTAAGTGTATCAAAAAATATCAAAGTATATCTAAGTGTATCAAAGTATATCAAAGTATATCAATGTGTATCAAAGTATATCAAAGTATATCTAAGTGTATCAAAGTGTATCAAAGTATATCTAAGTGTATTAAAGTATATCTAAGTGCATCAAAGTATATCAAAGTATATCTAAGTGTATCAAAGTATATCTAAGTGTATCAAAGTATATCTAAATGTATCAAAATGTATCAAAGTATATCTAAGTGTATCAAAGTATATCTAAGTGTATCAAAGTTTATCTAAGTGTATCAAAGTGTATCAAAGTATATCAAAGTATATCTAAGTGTATCAAAGTATACCTAAATGTATCAAAATGTATCAAAGTATATCTAAGTGTATCAAAGTATATCTAAGTGTATCAAAGTTTATCTAAGTGTATCAAAGTGTATCAAAGTATATCAAAGTATATCTAATTGTATCAAAATGTATCAAAGTATATCTAAGTGTATCAAAGTGTATCAATTTATATCAAAGTATATCAAAGTGTATTAAAGTATATCAAAGTGTATCAAAGTATATCTAAGTGTACCAAAGTATATATAAGTGTATCAAAATGTTTCAAAGTATATTTAAGAGTATCAAAGTATATCTAAATATATCTAAGTGTATCAAAGTATATATAAGTGTTTAAAAATGTATCAAAGTATATTTAAGAGTATCAAAGTATATCTAAATATATCTAAGTGTATCAAAGTATATCTAAGTGTATCAAAGTATATCTAAGTGTATCAAAGTATATCTAAGTGTATTAAAGTATATCTAAGTGTATCAAAGTTTATCTAAGTGTTTCAAAGTGTATCAAATTATATCAAAGTATATCTAATTGTATCAAAGTATATATAAGTGTATCAAAATGTATCAAAGTATATTTAAGAGTATCAAAGTATATCTAAATATATCTAAGTGTATCAAAGTGTATCAAAGTATATCAAAGTGTATCAAAGTATATCTAAGTGTATCTAAGTATATCTAAGTGTATCAAAGTATATCTAAGTGTATCAAAGTTTATCTAAGTGTATCAAAGTGTATCAAAGTATGTCAAAGTATATCAAAGTATATCTAAGTGTATCAAAGTATACCTAAATGTATCAAAATGTATCAAAGTATATATAAGTGTATCTAAGTATATCTAAGTGTATCAAAGTATATCTAAGTGTATCAAAGTGTATCAAAGTATATCAAAGTATATCTAAGTGTATCAAAGTATATCTAATTGTATCAAAATATATCAAAGTATATCTAAGTGTATCAAAGTATATCTAAGTGTATCAAAGTATAACTAAGTGTATCAAAGTTTATCTAAGTGTATCAAAGTATATCTAAGTGTATCAAAGTATATCTAAGTGTATCAAAGTATATCTAAGTGTATCAAAGTATATCTAAGTGTATCAAAGTTTATCTAAGTGTATCAAAGTGTATCAAAGTATATCAAAGTTTATCTAAGTGTATCAAAGTGTATCAAAGTATATCTAAGGGTGTCAAAGTATATCAAAGTATATCTAAGTGTATCAAAGTATATCTAAGTGTATCAAAGTATATCTAAGTGTATCAAAGTTTATCTAAGTGTATCAAAGTGTATCAAAGTATATCAAATTATATCAAAATGTATCAAAGTATATCTAAGTGTATCAAAGTATATCTAAGTGTATCAATGTTTATCTAAGTGTATTAAAGTGTATCAAAGTGTATCAAAGTATATCTAAGTGTATCAAAATTTATCTAAGTGTATCAAAGTGTATCAAAGTATATCAAAGTATATCTAAGTGTATCAAAGTATATCTAAGTGTACCAAAGTATATATAAGTGTATCAAAATGTATCAAAGTATATTTAAGAGTATCAAAGTATATCTAAATATATCTAAGTGTATCAAAGTATATATAAGTGTTTAAAAATGTATCAAAGTATATTTAAGAGTATCAAAGTATATCTAAATATATCTAAGTGTATCAAAGTATATCTAAGTGTATCAAAGTATATCTAAGTGTATCAAAGTATATCTAAGTGTATTAAAGTATATCTAAGTGTATCAAAGTTTATCTAAGTGTATCAAAGTGTATCAAATTATATCAAAGTATATCTAAGTGTATCAAAGTATATATAAGTGTATCAAAATGTATCAAAGTATATTTAAGAGTATCAAAGTATATCTAAATATATCTAAGTGTATCAAAGTGTATCAAAGTATATCAAAGTGTATCAAAGTATATCTAAGTGTATCTAAGTATATCTAAGTGTATCAAAGTATATCTAAGTGTATCTAAGTGTATCAAAGTATATCTAAGTGTATCAAAGTGTATCTAAGTATATCAAAGTGTATCAAAGTATATCTAAGTGTATCTAAGTATGTCAAAGTATATATAAGTGTATCAAAGAATATCAAAGTGTATCAAAGTGTATCAAAGTATATCAAAGTGTATCAAAGTATATCTAAGTGTATCAAAGTAAATCTAAGTGTATCAAAGTAAATCTAAGTGTATCAAAGTATATCAATGTATATCTAAGTGTATCAAAGTATATCAAAGTATATCAATGTGTATCAAAGTATATCAAAGTATATCTAAGTGTATCAAAGTGTATCAAAGTATATCTAAGTGTATCAAAGTTTATCTAAGTGTATCAAAGTGTATCAAAGTATATCAAAGTATATCTAAGTGTATCAAAGTATATCTAAGTGTATCAAAATTTATCTAAGTGTATCAAAGTGTATCAAAGTATATCAAATTATATCAAAATGTATCAAAGTATATCTAAGTGTATCAAAGTATATCTAAGTGTATCAATGTTTATCTAAGTGTATTAAAGTGTATCAAAGTGTATCAAAGTATATCTAAGTGTATCAAAATTTATCTAAGTGTATCAAAGTGTATCAAAGTATATCAAAGTATACCTAAATGTATCAAAATGTATCAAAGTATATCTAAGTGTATCAAAGTAAATCTAAGTGTATTAAAGTATATCTAAGTGCATCAAAGTATATCAAAGTATATCTAAGTGTATCAAAGTATATCTAAGTGTATCAAAGTATATCTAAATGTATCAAAATGTATCAAAGTATATCTAAGTGTATCAAAGTATATCAAAGTGTATCAAAGTATATCAAAGTATATCTAAGTGTATCAAAGTATATCTAAATGTATCAAAATGTATCAAAGTATATCTAAGTGTATCTAAGTATATCAAAGTGTATCAAAGTATATCTAAGTGTATCAAAGTATATCTAAGTGTATCAAAGTGTATCAAAATATATCTAAGTGTATTAAAGTATATCTAAGTGCATCAAAGTATATCAAAGTATATCTAAGTGTATCAAAGTATATCTAAGTGTATCAAAGTATATCTAAATGTATCAAAATGTATCAAAGTATATCTAAGTGTATCAAAGTATATCTAAGTGTATCAAAGTTTATCTAAGTGTATCAAAGTGTATCAAAGTATATCAAAGTATATCTAAGTGTATCAAAGTATATCTAATTGTATCAAAATATATCAAAGTATATCTAAGTGTATCAAAGTATATCTAAGTGTATCAAAGTATAACTAAGTGTATCAAAGTTTATCTAAGTGTATCAAAGTATATCTAAGTGTATCAAAGTATATCTAAGTGTATCAAAGTATATCTAATTGTATCAAAGTATATCTAAGTGTATCAAAGTTTATCTAAGTGTATCAAAGTGTATCAAAGTATATCAAAGTTTATCTAAGTGTATCAAAGTGTATCAAAGTATATCTAAGGGTGTCAAAGTATATCAAAGTATATCTAAGTGTATCAAAGTATATCTAAGTGTATCAAAGTATATCTAAGTGTATCAAAGTTTATCTAAGTGTATCAAAGTGTATCAAAGTATATCAAATTATATCAAAATGTATCAAAGTATATCTAAGTGTATCAAAGTATATCTAAGTGTATCAATGTTTATCTAAGTGTATTAAAGTGTATCAAAGTGTATCAAAGTATATCTAAGTGTATCAAAATTTATCTAAGTGTATCAAAGTGTATCAAAGTATATCAAAGTATATCTAAGTGTATCAAAGTATATCTAAGTGTACCAAAGTATATATAAGTGTATCAAAATGTATCAAAGTATATTTAAGAGTATCAAAGTATATCTAAATATATCTAAGTGTATCAAAGTATATATAAGTGTTTAAAAATGTATCAAAGTATATTTAAGAGTATCAAAGTATATCTAAATATATCTAAGTGTATCAAAGTATATCTAAGTGTATCAAAGTATATCTAAGTGTATCAAAGTATATCTAAGTGTATTAAAGTATATCTAAGTGTATCAAAGTTTATCTAAGTGTATCAAAGTGTATCAAATTATATCAAAGTATATCTAAGTGTATCAAAGTATATATAAGTGTATCAAAATGTATCAAAGTATATTTAAGAGTATCAAAGTATATCTAAATATATCTAAGTGTATCAAAGTATATCAAAGTGTATCAAAGTATATCTAAGTGTATCAAAATTTATCTAAGTGTATCAAAGTGTATCAAAGTATATCAAAGTATATCTAAGTGTATCAAAGTATATCTAAGTGTACCAAAGTATATAAAAGTGTATCAAAATGTATCAAAGTATATTTAAGAGTATCAAAGTATATCTAAATATATCTAAGTGTATCAAAGTATATATAAGTGTTTAAAAATGTATCAAAGTATATTTAAGAGTATCAAAGTATATCTAAATATATCTAAGTGTATCAAAGTATATCTAAGTGTATCAAAGTATATCTAAGTGTATCAAAGTATATCTAAGTGTATTAAAGTATATCTAAGTGTATCAAAGTTTATCTAAGGGTAACAAAGTGTATCAAATTATATCAAAGTATATCTAAGTGTATCAAAGTATATATAAGTGTATCAAAATGTATCAAAGTATATTTAAGAGTATTAAAGTATATCTAAATATATCTAAGTGTATCAAAGTGTATCAAAGTATATCAAAGTGTATCAAAGTATATCTAAGTGTATCTAAGTATATCTAAGTGTATCAAAGTATATCTAAGTGTATCTAAGTGTATCAAAGTATATCTAAGTGTATCAAAGTGTATCTAAGTATATCAAAGTGTATCAAAGTATATCTAAGTGTATCTAAGTATGTCAAAGTATATATAAGTGTATCAAAGAATATCAAAGTGTATCAAAGTGTATCAAAGTATATCAAAGTGTATCAAAGTATATCTAAATGTATCAAAGTAAATCTAAGTGTATCAAAGTAAATCTAAGTGTATCAAAGTATATCAATGTATATCTAAGTGTATCAAAGTATATCAAAGTATATCAATGTGTATCAAAGTATATCTAAGTGTATCAAAGTATATCTAAGTGTATCAAAGTATATCTAAGTGTATCAAAGTTTATCTTAGTGTATCAAAGTGTATCAAAGTATATCAAAGTATATCTAAGTGTATCAAAGTATATCTAAATGTATCAAAATGTATCAAAGTATATCTAAGTGTATCTAAGTATATCAAAGTGTATCAAAGTATATCTAAGTGTATCAAAGTATATCTAAGTGTATCAAAGTGTATCAAAATATATCTAAGTGTATTAAAGTATATCTAAGTGCATCAAAGTATATCAAAGTATATCTAAGTGTATCAAAGTATATCTAAGTGTATCAAAGTATATCTAAATGTATCAAAATGTATCAAAGTATATCTAAGTGTATCAAAGTATATCTAAGTGTATCAAAGTTTATCTAAGTGTATCAAAGTGTATCAAAGTATATCAAAGTATATCAAAGTATATCTAAGTGTATCAAAGTATACCTAAATGTATCAAAATGTATCAAAGTATATCTAAGTGTATCAAAGTATATCTAAGTGTATCAAAGTTTATCTAAGTGTATCAAAGTGTATCAAAGTATATCAAAGTATATCTAAGTGTATCAAAGTATATCTAATTGTATCAAAATGTATCAAAGTATATCTAAGTGTATCAAAGTATATCTAAGTGTATCTAAGTGTATCAAAGTATAACTAAATGTATCAAAGTTTATCTAAGTGTATCAAAGTATATCTAAGTGTATCAAAGTATATCTAAGTGTATCAAAGTTTATTTAAGTGTATCAAAGTGTATCAAAGTATATCAAAGTTTATCTAAGTGTATCAAAGTATATCTAAGGGTGTCAAAGTATATCAAAGTATATCTAAGTGTATCAAAGTATATCTAAGTGTATCAAAGTTTATCTAAGTGTATCAAAGTGTATCAAAGTATATCAAAGTATATCTAAGTGTATCAAAGTATATCTAAATGTATCAAAATGTATCAAAGTATATCTAAGTGTATCAAAGTATATCTAAGTGTATCAATGTTTATCTAAGTGTATTAAAGTGTATCTAAGTGTATCAAAGTATATCAAAGTATATCAATGTGTATCAAAGTATATCAAAGTATATCTAAGTGTATCAAAGTGTATCAAATTATATCTAAGTGTATTAAAGTATATCTAAGTGCATTAAAGTATGTCAAAGTATATATAAGTGTATCAAAGTATATCTAAGTGTATCAAAGTGTTTAAAAGTATATCTAAGTTTATAAAAGTATATCTAAGTGTATCAAAGTATATCAAAGTATATCTAAGTGTATCAAAGTGTATCAAAGTATATCTAAGTGTATTAAAGTATATCTAAGGGTGTCAAAGTATATCTAAGTGTATCAAAGTATATCTAAGGGTGTCAAAGTATATCAAAGTATATCTAAGTGTATCAAAGTATATTTAAATGTATCAAAATGTATCAAAGTATATCTAAGTGTATCAAAGTATATCTAAGTGTATCAAAGTATATCAAAGTATATCTAAGTGTATCAAAGTGTATCAAAGTATATCTAAGTGTATCAAAGTATATCTAAGGGTGTCAAAGTATATCTAAGTGTATCAAAGTATATTTAAGGGTGTCAAAGTATATCAAAGTATATCTAAGTATATCAAAGTATATCTAAGTGTATCAAAGTATATCTAAATGTATCAAAATGTATCAAAGTATATCTAAGTGTATCTAAGTATATCAAAGTGTATCAAAGTATATCTAAGTGTATCAAAGTATATCTAAGTGTATCAAAGTGTATCAAAGTATATCAAAGTATATCAATGTGTATCAAAGTATATCAAAGTATATCTAAGTGTATCAAAGTGTATCAAAATATATCTAAGTGTATCAAAGTATATCTAAGTGTATCAAAGTATATCTAAATGTATCAAAATGTATCAAAGTATGTCAAAGTATATATAAGTGTATCAAAGTGTATTAAAGTATATCAAAGTGTATCAAAGTATATCTAAGTGTATCAAAGTATATCTAAGTGTATCTAGGTGTATCAAAGTATATCTAAGTGTATCAAAGTGTATCTAAGTATATCAAAGTGTATCAGAGTATATCTAAGTGTATCAAAGTATATCTAAGTGTATCAAAGTAAATCTAAGTGTATCAAAAAATATCAAAGTATATCTAAGTGTATCAAAGTATATCAAAGTATATCAATGTGTATCAAAGTATATCAAAGTATATCTAAGTGTATCAAAGTGTATCAAAGTATATCTAAGTGTATTAAAGTATATCTAAGTGCATCAAAGTATATCAAAGTATATCTAAGTGTATCAAAGTATATCTAAGTGTATCAAAGTATATCTAAATGTATCAAAATGTATCAAAGTATATCTAAGTGTATCAAAGTATATCTAAGTGTATCAAAGTTTATCTAAGTGTATCAAAGTGTATCAAAGTATATCAAAGTATATCTAAGTGTATCAAAGTATACCTAAATGTATCAAAATGTATCAAAGTATATCTAAGTGTATCAAAGTATATCTAAGTGTATCAAAGTTTATCTAAGTGTATCAAAGTGTATCAAAGTATATCAAAGTATATCTAATTGTATCAAAATGTATCAAAGTATATCTAAGTGTATCAAAGTGTATCAATTTATATCAAAGTATATCAAAGTGTATTAAAGTATATCAAAGTGTATCAAAGTATATCTAAGTGTACCAAAGTATATATAAGTGTATCAAAATGTTTCAAAGTATATTTAAGAGTATCAAAGTATATCTAAATATATCTAAGTGTATCAAAGTATATATAAGTGTTTAAAAATGTATCAAAGTATATTTAAGAGTATCAAAGTATATCTAAATATATCTAAGTGTATCAAAGTATATCTAAGTGTATCAAAGTATATCTAAGTGTATCAAAGTATATCTAAGTGTATTAAAGTATATCTAAGTGTATCAAAGTTTATCTAAGTGTTTCAAAGTGTATCAAATTATATCAAAGTATATCTAATTGTATCAAAGTATATATAAGTGTATCAAAATGTATCAAAGTATATTTAAGAGTATCAAAGTATATCTAAATATATCTAAGTGTATCAAAGTGTATCAAAGTATATCAAAGTGTATCAAAGTATATCTAAGTGTATCTAAGTATATCTAAGTGTATCAAAGTATATCTAAGTGTATCAAAGTTTATCTAAGTGTATCAAAGTGTATCAAAGTATGTCAAAGTATATCAAAGTATATCTAAGTGTATCAAAGTATACCTAAATGTATCAAAATGTATCAAAGTATATATAAGTGTATCTAAGTATATCTAAGTGTATCAAAGTATATCTAAGTGTATCAAAGTGTATCAAAGTATATCAAAGTATATCTAAGTGTATCAAAGTATATCTAATTGTATCAAAATATATCAAAGTATATCTAAGTGTATCAAAGTATATCTAAGTGTATCAAAGTATAACTAAGTGTATCAAAGTTTATCTAAGTGTATCAAAGTATATCTAAGTGTATCAAAGTATATCTAAGTGTATCAAAGTATATCTAAGTGTATCAAAGTATATCTAAGTGTATCAAAGTTTATCTAAGTGTATCAAAGTGTATCAAAGTATATCAAAGTTTATCTAAGTGTATCAAAGTGTATCAAAGTATATCTAAGGGTGTCAAAGTATATCAAAGTATATCTAAGTGTATCAAAGTATATCTAAGTGTATCAAAGTATATCTAAGTGTATCAAAGTTTATCTAAGTGTATCAAAGTGTATCAAAGTATATCAAATTATATCAAAATGTATCAAAGTATATCTAAGTGTATCAAAGTATATCTAAGTGTATCAATGTTTATCTAAGTGTATTAAAGTGTATCAAAGTGTATCAAAGTATATCTAAGTGTATCAAAATTTATCTAAGTGTATCAAAGTGTATCAAAGTATATCAAAGTATATCTAAGTGTATCAAAGTATATCTAAGTGTACCAAAGTATATATAAGTGTATCAAAATGTATCAAAGTATATTTAAGAGTATCAAAGTATATCTAAATATATCTAAGTGTATCAAAGTATATATAAGTGTTTAAAAATGTATCAAAGTATATTTAAGAGTATCAAAGTATATCTAAATATATCTAAGTGTATCAAAGTATATCTAAGTGTATCAAAGTATATCTAAGTGTATCAAAGTATATCTAAGTGTATTAAAGTATATCTAAGTGTATCAAAGTTTATCTAAGTGTATCAAAGTGTATCAAATTATATCAAAGTATATCTAAGTGTATCAAAGTATATATAAGTGTATCAAAATGTATCAAAGTATATTTAAGAGTATCAAAGTATATCTAAATATATCTAAGTGTATCAAAGTGTATCAAAGTATATCAAAGTGTATCAAAGTATATCTAAGTGTATCTAAGTATATCTAAGTGTATCAAAGTATATCTAAGTGTATCTAAGTGTATCAAAGTATATCTAAGTGTATCAAAGTGTATCTAAGTATATCAAAGTGTATCAAAGTATATCTAAGTGTATCTAAGTATGTCAAAGTATATATAAGTGTATCAAAGAATATCAAAGTGTATCAAAGTGTATCAAAGTATATCAAAGTGTATCAAAGTATATCTAAGTGTATCAAAGTAAATCTAAGTGTATCAAAGTAAATCTAAGTGTATCAAAGTATATCAATGTATATCTAAGTGTATCAAAGTATATCAAAGTATATCAATGTGTATCAAAGTATATCAAAGTATATCTAAGTGTATCAAAGTGTATCAAAGTATATCTAAGTGTATCAAAGTTTATCTAAGTGTATCAAAGTGTATCAAAGTATATCAAAGTATATCTAAGTGTATCAAAGTATATCTAAGTGTATCAAAATTTATCTAAGTGTATCAAAGTGTATCAAAGTATATCAAATTATATCAAAATGTATCAAAGTATATCTAAGTGTATCAAAGTATATCTAAGTGTATCAATGTTTATCTAAGTGTATTAAAGTGTATCAAAGTGTATCAAAGTATATCTAAGTGTATCAAAATTTATCTAAGTGTATCAAAGTGTATCAAAGTATATCAAAGTATACCTAAATGTATCAAAATGTATCAAAGTATATCTAAGTGTATCAAAGTAAATCTAAGTGTATTAAAGTATATCTAAGTGCATCAAAGTATATCAAAGTATATCTAAGTGTATCAAAGTATATCTAAGTGTATCAAAGTATATCTAAATGTATCAAAATGTATCAAAGTATATCTAAGTGTATCAAAGTATATCAAAGTGTATCAAAGTATATCAAAGTATATCTAAGTGTATCAAAGTATATCTAAATGTATCAAAATGTATCAAAGTATATCTAAGTGTATCTAAGTATATCAAAGTGTATCAAAGTATATCTAAGTGTATCAAAGTATATCTAAGTGTATCAAAGTGTATCAAAATATATCTAAGTGTATTAAAGTATATCTAAGTGCATCAAAGTATATCAAAGTATATCTAAGTGTATCAAAGTATATCTAAGTGTATCAAAGTATATCTAAATGTATCAAAATGTATCAAAGTATATCTAAGTGTATCAAAGTATATCTAAGTGTATCAAAGTTTATCTAAGTGTATCAAAGTGTATCAAAGTATATCAAAGTATATCTAAGTGTATCAAAGTATATCTAATTGTATCAAAATATATCAAAGTATATCTAAGTGTATCAAAGTATATCTAAGTGTATCAAAGTATAACTAAGTGTATCAAAGTTTATCTAAGTGTATCAAAGTATATCTAAGTGTATCAAAGTATATCTAAGTGTATCAAAGTATATCTAATTGTATCAAAGTATATCTAAGTGTATCAAAGTTTATCTAAGTGTATCAAAGTGTATCAAAGTATATCAAAGTTTATCTAAGTGTATCAAAGTGTATCAAAGTATATCTAAGGGTGTCAAAGTATATCAAAGTATATCTAAGTGTATCAAAGTATATCTAAGTGTATCAAAGTATATCTAAGTGTATCAAAGTTTATCTAAGTGTATCAAAGTGTATCAAAGTATATCAAATTATATCAAAATGTATCAAAGTATATCTAAGTGTATCAAAGTATATCTAAGTGTATCAATGTTTATCTAAGTGTATTAAAGTGTATCAAAGTGTATCAAAGTATATCTAAGTGTATCAAAATTTATCTAAGTGTATCAAAGTGTATCAAAGTATATCAAAGTATATCTAAGTGTATCAAAGTATATCTAAGTGTACCAAAGTATATATAAGTGTATCAAAATGTATCAAAGTATATTTAAGAGTATCAAAGTATATCTAAATATATCTAAGTGTATCAAAGTATATATAAGTGTTTAAAAATGTATCAAAGTATATTTAAGAGTATCAAAGTATATCTAAATATATCTAAGTGTATCAAAGTATATCTAAGTGTATCAAAGTATATCTAAGTGTATCAAAGTATATCTAAGTGTATTAAAGTATATCTAAGTGTATCAAAGTTTATCTAAGTGTATCAAAGTGTATCAAATTATATCAAAGTATATCTAAGTGTATCAAAGTATATATAAGTGTATCAAAATGTATCAAAGTATATTTAAGAGTATCAAAGTATATCTAAATATATCTAAGTGTATCAAAGTATATCAAAGTGTATCAAAGTATATCTAAGTGTATCAAAATTTATCTAAGTGTATCAAAGTGTATCAAAGTATATCAAAGTATATCTAAGTGTATCAAAGTATATCTAAGTGTACCAAAGTATATAAAAGTGTATCAAAATGTATCAAAGTATATTTAAGAGTATCAAAGTATATCTAAATATATCTAAGTGTATCAAAGTATATATAAGTGTTTAAAAATGTATCAAAGTATATTTAAGAGTATCAAAGTATATCTAAATATATCTAAGTGTATCAAAGTATATCTAAGTGTATCAAAGTATATCTAAGTGTATCAAAGTATATCTAAGTGTATTAAAGTATATCTAAGTGTATCAAAGTTTATCTAAGGGTAACAAAGTGTATCAAATTATATCAAAGTATATCTAAGTGTATCAAAGTATATATAAGTGTATCAAAATGTATCAAAGTATATTTAAGAGTATTAAAGTATATCTAAATATATCTAAGTGTATCAAAGTGTATCAAAGTATATCAAAGTGTATCAAAGTATATCTAAGTGTATCTAAGTATATCTAAGTGTATCAAAGTATATCTAAGTGTATCTAAGTGTATCAAAGTATATCTAAGTGTATCAAAGTGTATCTAAGTATATCAAAGTGTATCAAAGTATATCTAAGTGTATCTAAGTATGTCAAAGTATATATAAGTGTATCAAAGAATATCAAAGTGTATCAAAGTGTATCAAAGTATATCAAAGTGTATCAAAGTATATCTAAATGTATCAAAGTAAATCTAAGTGTATCAAAGTAAATCTAAGTGTATCAAAGTATATCAATGTATATCTAAGTGTATCAAAGTATATCAAAGTATATCAATGTGTATCAAAGTATATCAAAGTATATCTAAGTGTATCAAAGTGTATCAAAGTATATCTAAGTGTATCAAAGTTTATCTAAGTGTATCAAAGTGTATCAAAGTATATCAAAGTATATCTAAGTGTATCAAAGTATATCTAAGTGTATCAAAATTTATCTAAGTGTATCAAAGTGTATCAAAGTATATCAAATTATATCAAAATGTATCAAAGTATATCTAAGTGTATCAAAGTATATCTAAGTGTATCAATGTTTATCTAAGTGTATTAAAGTGTATCAAAGTGTATCAAAGTATATCTAAGTGTATCAAAATTTATCTAAGTGTATCAAAGTGTATCAAAGTATATCAAAGTATACCTAAATGTATCAAAATGTATCAAAGTATATCTAAGTGTATCAAAGTAAATCTAAGTGTATTAAAGTATATCTAAGTGCATCAAAGTATATCAAAGTATATCTAAGTGTATCAAAGTATATCTAAGTGTATCAAAGTATATCTAAATGTATCAAAATGTATCAAAGTATATCTAAGTGTATCAAAGTATATCAAAGTGTATCAAAGATAATCAAAGTATATCTAAGTGTATCAAAGTATATCTAAATGTATCAAAATGTATCAAAGTATATCTAAGTGTATCTAAGTATATCAAAGTGTATCAAAGTATATCTAAGTGTATCAAAGTATATCTAAGTGTATCAAAGTGTATCAAAATATATCTAAGTGTATTAAAGTATATCTAAGTGCATCAAAGTATATCTAAGTGTATCAAAGTATATCTAAGTGTATCAAAGTATATCTAAATGTATCAAAATGTATCAAAGTATATCTAAGTGTATCAAAGTATATCTAAGTGTATCAAAGTTTATCTAAGTGTATCAAAGTGTATCAAAGTATATCAAAGTATATCAAAGTATATCTAAGTGTATCAAAGTATACCTAAATGTATCAAAATGTATCAAAGTATATCTAAGTGTATCAAAGTATATCTAAGTGTATCAAAGTTTATCTAAGTGTTTCAAAGTGTATCAAAGTATATCAAAGTATATCTAAGTGTATCAAAGTATATCTAATTGTATCAAAATGTATCAAAGTATATCTAAGTGTATCAAAGTATATCTAAGTGTATCTAAGTGTATCAAAGTATAACTAAATGTATAAAAGTTTATCTAAGTGTATCAAAGTATATCTAAATGTATCAAAATGTATCAAAGTATATCTAAGTGTATCAAAGTATATCTAAGTGTATCAAAGTATATCTAAGTGTATCAAAGTATATCTAAGTGTATCAAAGTTTATCTAAGTGTATCAAAGTGTATCAAAGTATATCAAAGTTTATCTAAGTGTATCAAAGTATATCTAAGGGTGTCAAAGTATATCAAAGTATATCTAAGTGTATCAAAGTATATCTAAGTGTATCAAAGTTTATCTAAGTGTATCAAAGTGTATCAAAGTATATCAAAGTATATATAAGTGTATCAAAGTATATCTAAATGTATCAAAATGTATCAAAGTATATCTAAGTGTATCAAAGTGTATCAATGTTTATCTAAGTGTATTAAAGTGTATCAAAGTGTATCAAAGTATATCTAAGTGTATCAAAGTATATCTAATTGTATCAAAATGTATCAAAGTATATCTAAGTGTATCAAAGTATATCTAAGTGTATCTAAGTGTATCAAAGTATAACTAAATGTATCAAAGTTTATCTAAGTGTATCAAAGTATATCTAAGTGTATCAAAGTATATCTAAGTGTATCAAAGTATATCTAAGTGTATCAAAGTATATCTAAGTGTATCAAAGTATATCTAAGTGTATCAAAGTTTATCTAAGTGTATCAAAGTGTATCAAAGTATATCAAAGTTTATCTAAGTGTATCAAAGTATATCTAAGGGTGTCAAAGTATATCAAAGTATATCTAAGTGTATCAAAGTATATCTAAGTGTATCAAAGTTTATCTAAGTGTATCAAAGTGTATCAAAGTATATCAAAGTATATCTAAGTGTATCAAAGTATATCTAAATGTATCAAAATGTATCAAAGTATATCTAAGTGTATCAAAGTATATCTAAGTGTATCAATGTTTATCTAAGTGTATTAAAGTGTATCTAAGTGTATCAAAGTATATCAAAGTATATCAATGTGTATCAAAGTATATCAAAGTATATCTAAGTGTATCAAAGTGTATCAAATTATATCTAAGTGTATTAAAGTATATCTAAGTGCATTAAAGTATGTCAAAGTATATATAAGTGTATCAAAGTATATCTAAGTGTATCAAAGTATATCTAAGGGTGTCAAAGTATATCAAAGTATATCTAAGTGTATCAAAGTATATCAAAGTATATCTAAGTGTATCAAATTGTATCAAAGTATATCTAAGTGTATTAAAGTATATCTAAGGGTGTCAAAGTATATCTAAGTGTATCAAAGTATATCTAAGGGTGTCAAAGTATATCAAAGTATATCTAAGTGTATCAAAGTATATTTAAATGTATCAAAATGTATCAAAGTATATCTAAGTGTATCAAAGTATATCTAAGTGTATCAAAGTATATCAAAGTATATCTAAGTGTATCAAAGTGTATCAAAGTATATCTAAGTGTATCAAAGTATATCTAAGGGTGTCAAAGTATATCTAAGTGTATCAAAGTATATTTAAGGGTGTCAAAGTATATCAAAGTATATCTAAGTATATCAAAGTATATCTAAGTGTATCAAAGTATATCTAAATGTATCAAAATGTATCAAAGTATATCTAAGTGTATCTAAGTATATCAAAGTGTATCAAAGTATATCTAAGTGTATCAAAGTATATCTAAGTGTATCAAAGTGTATCAAAGTATATCAATGTGTATCAAAGTATATCAAAGTATATCTAAGTGTATCAAAGTGTATCAAAATATATCTAAGTGTATTAAAGTATATCTAAGTGCATCAAAGTATATCAAAGTATATCTAAGTGTATCAAAGTATATCTAAGTGTATCAAAGTATATCTAAATGTATCAAAATGTATCAAAGTATGTCAAAGTATATATAAGTGTATCAAAGTGTATTAAAGTATATCAAAGTGTATCAAAGTATATCTAAGTGTATCAAAGTATATCTAAGTGTATCTAGGTGTATCAAAGTATATCTAAGTGTATTAAAGTGTATCTAAGTATATCAAAGTGTATCAAAGTATATCTAAGTGTATCAAAGTATATCTAAGTGTATCAAAGTAAATCTAAGTGTATCAAAAAATATCAAAGTATATCTAAGTGTATCAAAGTATATCAAAGTATATCAATGTGTATCAAAGTATATCAAAGTATATCGAAGTGTATTAAAGTGTATCAAAGTATATCTAAGTGTATTAAAGTATATCTAAGTGCATCAAAGTATATCAAAGTATATCTAAGTGTATCAAAGTATATCTAAGTGTATCAAAGTATATCTAAGTGTATCAAAGTTTATCTAAGTGTATCAAAGTGTATCAAAGTATATCAAAGTATATCTAAGTGTATCAAAGTATACCTAAATGTATCAAAATGTATCAAAGTATATCTAAGTGTATCAAAGTATATCTAAGTGTATCAAAGTTTATCTAAGTGTATCAAAGTGTATCAAAGTATATCAAAGTATATCTAAGTGTATCAAAGTATATCTAATTGTATCAAAATGTATCAAAGTATATCTAAGTGTATCAAAGTGTATCAATTTATATCAAAGTATATCAAAGTGTATTAAAGTATATCAAAGTGTATCAAAGTATATCTAAGTGTATCAAAGTATATCTAAGTGTATCTAGGTGTATCAAAGTATATCTAAGTGTATCAAAGTGTATCTAAGTATATCAAAGTGTATCAAAGTATATCTATGTGTATCAAAGTATATCTAAGTGTATCAAAGTGTATCAAAGTATATCAAAGTGTATCAAAGTATATCTAAGTGTATCAAAGTATATCTAAGTGTATCAAAGTATATCTAAGTGTATCAAAGTTTATCTAAGTGTATCAAAGTGTATCAAAGTATATCAAAGTTTATCTAAGTGTATCAAAGTGTATCAAAGTATATCTAAGGGTGTCAAAGTATATCAAAGTATATCTAAGGGTATCAAAGTATATCTAAGTGTATCAAAGTATATCTAAGTGTATCAAAGTTTATCTAAGTGTATCAAAGTGTATCAAAGTAAATCAAATTATATCAAAATGTATCAAAGTATATCTAAGTGTATCAAAGTATATCTAAGTGTATCAATGTTTATCTAAGTGTATTAAAGTGTATCAAAGTGTATCAAAGTATATCTAAGTGTTTTAAAATTTATCTAAGTGTATCAAAGTGTATCAAAGTGTATCAAAGTGTATCAAAGTATATCAAAGTATATCTAAGTGTATTAAAGTATATCTAAGTGTACCAAAGTATATATAAGTGTATCAAAATGTTTCAAAGTATATTTAAGAGTATCAAAGTATATCTAAATATATCTAAGTGTATCAAAGTATATATAAGTGTTTAAAAATGTATCAAAGTATATTTAAGAGTATCAAAGTATATCTAAATATATCTAAGTGTATCAAAGTATATCTAAGTGTATCAAAGTATATCTAAGTGTATCAAAGTATATCTAAGTGTATTAAAGTATATCTAAGTGTATCTAAGTGTATCAAAGTATATATAAGTGTATCAAAATGTATCAAAGTATATTTAAGAGTATCAAAGTATATCTAAATATATCTAAGTGTATCAAAGTGTATCAAAGTATATCAAAGTGTATCAAAGTATATCTAAGTGTATCTAAGTATATCTAAGTGTATCAAAGTATATCTAAGTGTATCAAAGTTTATCTAAGTGTATCAAAGTGTATCTAAGTATATCAAAGTGTATCAAAGTATATCTAAGTGTATCAAAGTATATCTAAGTGTATAAAAGTAAATCTAAGTGTATCAAAAAATATCAAAGTATATCTAAGTGTATCAAAGTATATCAAAGTATATCAATGTGTATCAAAGTATATCAAAGTATATCTAAGTGTATTAAAGTGTATCAAAGTATATCTAAGTGTATTAAAGTATATCTAAGTGCATCAAAGTATATCAAAGTATATCTAAGTGTATCAAAGTATATCTAAGTGTATCAAAGTATATCTAAGTGTATCAATGTTTATCTAAGTGTATCAAAGTATATCTAAGTGTATCAAAGTGTATCAATTTATATCAAAGTATATCAAAGTGTATTAAAGTATATCAAAGTGTATCAAAGTATATCTAAGTGTATCAAAGTATATCTAAGTGTATCTAGGTGTATCAAAGTATATCTAAGTGTATCAAAGTGTATCTAAGTATATCAAAGTGTATCAAAGTATATCTATGTGTATCAAAGTATATCTAAGTGTATCAAAGTGTATCAAAGTATATCAAAGTGTATCAAAGTATATCTAAGTGTATCAAAGTATATCTAAGTGTATCAAAGTATATCTAAGTGTATCAAAGTATATCTAAGTGTATCAAAGTTTTTCTAAGTGTATCAAAGTGTATCAAAGTATATCAAAGTTTATCTAAGTGTATCAAAGTGTATCAAAGTATATCTAAGGGTGTCAAAGTATATCAAAGTATATCTAAGGGTATCAAAGTATATCTAAGTGTATCAAAGTATATCTAAGTGTATCAAAGTTTATCTAAGTGTATCAAAGTGTATCAAAGTAAATCAAATTATATCAAAATGTATCAAAGTATATCTAAGTGTATCAAAGTATATCTAAGTGTATCAATGTTTATCTAAGTGTATTAAAGTGTATCAAAGTGTATCAAAGTATATGTAAGTGTTTTAAAATTTATCTAAGTGTATCAAAGTGTATCAAAGTGTATCAAAGTGTATCAAAGTATATCAAAGTATATCTAAGTGTATCAAAGTATATCTAAGTGTACCAAAGTATATATAAGTGTATCAAAATGTTTCAAAGTATATTTAAGAGTATCAAAGTATATCTAAATATATCTAAGTGTATCAAAGTATATATAAGTGTTTAAAAATGTATCAAAGTATATTTAAGAGTATCAAAGTATATCTAAATATATCTAAGTGTATCAAAGTATATCTAAGTGTATCAAAGTATATCTAAGTGTATCAAAGTATATCTAAGTGTATTAAAGTATATCTAAGTGTATCTAAGTGTATCAAAGTATATATAAGTGTATCAAAATGTATCAAAGTATATTTAAGAGTATCAAAGTATATCTAAATATATCTAAGTGTATCAAAGTGTATCAAAGTATATCAAAGTGTATCAAAGTATATCTAAGTGTATCTAAGTATATCTAAGTGTATCAAAGTATATCTAAGTGTATCAAAGTTTATCTAAGTGTATCAAAGTGTATCAAAGTATGTCAAAGTATATCAAAGTATATCTAAGTGTATCAAAGTATACCTAAATGTATCAAAATGTATCAAAGTATATCTAAGTGTATCAAAGTATATCTAAGTGTATCAAAGTATATCTAAGTGTATCAAAGTATATCTAAGTGTATCAAATTTTATCTAAGTGTATCAAAGTGTATCAAAGTATATCAAAGTTTATCTAAGTGTATCAAAGTGTATCAAAGTATATCTAAGGGTGTCAAAGTATATCAAAGTATATCTAAGTGTATCAAAGTATATCTAAGTGTATCAAAGTATATCTAAGTGTATCAAAGTTTATCTAAGTGTATCAAAGTGTATCAAAGTATATCAAATTATATCAAAATGTATCAAAGTATATCTAAGTGTATCAAAGTATATCTAAGTGTATCAATGTTTATCTAAGTGTAATAAAGTGTATCAAAGTATATCAAAGTATATCTAAGTGTATCAAAGTATATCTAAGTGTACCAAAGTATATATAAGTGTATCAAAATGTATCAAAGTATATTTAAGAGTATCAAAGTATATATAAGTGTTTAAAAATGTATCAAAGTATATTTAAGAGTATCAAAGTATATCTAAATATATCTAAGTGTATCAAAGTATATCTAAGTGTATCAAAGTATATCTAAGTGTATCAAAGTATATCTAAGTGTATTAAAGTATATCTAAGTGTATCAAAGTTTATCTAAGTGTATCAAAGTGTATCAAATTATATCAAAGTATATCTAAGTGTATCAAAGTATATATAAGTGTATCAAAATGTATCAAAGTATATTTAAGAGTATCAAAGTATATCTAAATATATCTAAGTGTATCAAAGTGTATCAAAGTATATCAAAGTGTATCAAAGTATATCTAAGTGTATCTAAGTATATCTAAGTGTATCAAAGTATATCTAAGTGTATCTAAGTGTATCAAAGTATATCTAAGTGTATCAAAGTGTATCTAAGTATATCAAAGTGTATCAAAGTATATCTAAGTGTATCTAAGTATGTCAAAGTATATATAAGTGTATCAAAGAATATCAAAGTGTATCAAAGTGTATCAAAGTATATCAAAGTGTATCAAAGTATATCTAAGTGTATCAAAGTAAATCTAAGTGTATCAAAGTAAATCTAAGTGTATTAAAGTATATCAATGTATATCTAAGTGTATCAAAGTATATCAAAGTATATCAATGTGTATCAAAGTATATCAAAGTATATCTAAGTGTATCAAAGTGTATCAAAGTATATCTAAGTGTATCAAAGTTTATCTAAGTGTATCAAAGTGTATCAAAGTATATCAAAGTATATCTAAGTGTATCAAAGTATATATAAGTGTATCAAAGTTTATCTAAGTGTATCAAAGTGTATCAAAGTATATCAAATTATATCGAAATGTATCAAAGTATATCTAAGTGTATCAAAGTATATCTAAGTGTATCAATGTTTATCTAAGTGTATTAAAGTGTATCAAAGTGTATCAAAGTATATCTAAGTGTATCAAAATTTATCTAAGTGTATCAAAGTGTATCAAAGTATATCAAAGTATATCTAAGTGTATCAAAGTATACCTAAATGTATCAAAGTGTATCAAAGTATATCAAATTATATCAAAATGTATCAAAGTATATCTAAGTGTATCAAAGTATATCTAAGTGTATCAATGTTTATCTAAGTGTATTAAAGTGTATCAAAGTATATCAAAGTATATCTAAGTGTATCAAAGTATATCTAAGTGTACCAAAGTATATATAAGTGTATCAAAATGTATCAAAGTATATTTAAGAGTATCAAAGTATATCTAAATATATCTAAGTGTATCAAAGTATATCTAAGTGTATTAAAGTATATCTAAATGTATCAAAATGTATCAAAGTATATCTAAGTGTATCAAAGTTTATCTAAGTGTATCAAAGTGTATCAAAGTATATCAAAGTATATCTAAGTGTATCAAAGTATACCTAAATGTATCAAAATGTATCAAAGTATATCTAAGTGTATCAAAGTATATCTAAGTGTATCAAAGTTTATCTAAGTGTATCAAAGTGTATCAAAGTATATCAAAGTATATCAAAGTATATCTAATTGTATCAAAATGTATCAAAGTATATCTAAGTGTATCTAAGTGTATCAAAGTGTATCAATTTATATCAAAGTATATCAAAGTGTATTAAAGTATATCAAAGTGTATCAAAGTATATCTAAGTGTATCAAAGTATATCTAAGTGTATCTAGGTGTATCAAAGTATATCTAAGTGTATCAAAGTGTATCTAAGTATATCAAAGTGTATCAAAGTATATCTATGTGTATCAAAGTATATCTAAGTGTATCAAAGTGTATCAAAGTATATCAAAGTGTATCAAAGTATATCTAAGTGTATCAAAGTATATCTAAGTGTATCAAAGTATATCTAAGTGTATCAAAGTATATCTAAGTGTATCAAAGTTTATCTAAGTGTATCAAAGTGTATCAAAGTATATCAAAGTTTATCTAAGTGTATCAAAGTGTATCAAAGTATATCTAAGGGTGTCAAAGTATATCAAAGTATATCTAAGTGTATCAAAGTATATCTAAGTGTATCAAAGTATATCTAAGTGTATCAAAGTTTATCTAAGTGTATCAAAGTGTATCAAAGTATATCAAATTATATCAAAATGTATCAAAGTATATCTAAGTGTATCAAAGTATATCTAAGTGTATCAATGTTTATCTAAGTGTATTAAAGTGTATCAAAGTGTATCAAAGTATATCTAAGTGTTTTAAAATTTATCTAAGTGTATCAAAGTGTATCTAAGTGTATCAAAGTGTATCAAAGTAAATCAAATTATATCAAAATGTATCAAAGTATATCTAAGTGTATCAAAGTATATCTAAGTGTATCAATGTTTATCTAAGTGTATTAAAGTGTATCAAAGTGTATCAAAGTATATGTAAGTGTTTTAAAATTTATCTAAGTGTATCAAAGTGTATCAAAGTGTATCAAAGTGTATCAAAGTATATCAAAGTATATCTAAGTGTATCAAAGTATATCTAAGTGTACCAAAGTATATATAAGTGTATCAAAATGTTTCAAAGTATATTTAAGAGTATCAAAGTATATCTAAATATATCTAAGTGTATCAAAGTATATATAAGTGTTTAAAAATGTATCAAAGTATATTTAAGAGTATCAAAGTATATCTAAATATATCTAAGTGTATCAAAGTATATCTAAGTGTATCAAAGTATATCTAAGTGTATCAAAGTATATCTAAGTGTATTAAAGTATATCTAAGTGTATCTAAGTGTATCAAAGTATATATAAGTGTATCAAAATGTATCAAAGTATATTTAAGAGTATCAAAGTATATCTAAATATATCTAAGTGTATCAAAGTGTATCAAAGTATATCAAAGTGTATCAAAGTATATCTAAGTGTATCTAAGTATATCTAAGTGTATCAAAGTATATCTAAGTGTATCAAAGTTTATCTAAGTGTATCAAAGTGTATCAAAGTATGTCAAAGTATATCAAAGTATATCTAAGTGTATCAAAGTATACCTAAATGTATCAAAATGTATCAAAGTATATCTAAGTGTATCAAAGTATATCTAAGTGTATCAAAGTATATCTAAGTGTATCAAAGTATATCTAAGTGTATCAAATTTTATCTAAGTGTATCAAAGTGTATCAAAGTATATCAAAGTTTATCTAAGTGTATCAAAGTGTATCAAAGTATATCTAAGGGTGTCAAAGTATATCAAAGTATATCTAAGTGTATCAAAGTATATCTAAGTGTATCAAAGTATATCTAAGTGTATCAAAGTTTATCTAAGTGTATCAAAGTGTATCAAAGTATATCAAATTATATCAAAATGTATCAAAGTATATCTAAGTGTATCAAAGTATATCTAAGTGTATCAATGTTTATCTAAGTGTAATAAAGTGTATCAAAGTATATCAAAGTATATCTAAGTGTATCAAAGTATATCTAAGTGTACCAAAGTATATATAAGTGTATCAAAATGTATCAAAGTATATTTAAGAGTATCAAAGTATATATAAGTGTTTAAAAATGTATCAAAGTATATTTAAGAGTATCAAAGTATATCTAAATATATCTAAGTGTATCAAAGTATATCTAAGTGTATCAAAGTATATCTAAGTGTATCAAAGTATATCTAAGTGTATTAAAGTATATCTAAGTGTATCAAAGTTTATCTAAGTGTATCAAAGTGTATCAAATTATATCAAAGTATATCTAAGTGTATCAAAGTATATATAAGTGTATCAAAATGTATCAAAGTATATTTAAGAGTATCAAAGTATATCTAAATATATCTAAGTGTATCAAAGTGTATCAAAGTATATCAAAGTGTATCAAAGTATATCTAAGTGTATCTAAGTATATCTAAGTGTATCAAAGTATATCTAAGTGTATCTAAGTGTATCAAAGTATATCTAAGTGTATCAAAGTGTATCTAAGTATATCAAAGTGTATCAAAGTATATCTAAGTGTATCTAAGTATGTCAAAGTATATATAAGTGTATCAAAGAATATCAAAGTGTATCAAAGTGTATCAAAGTATATCAAAGTGTATCAAAGTATATCTAAGTGTATCAAAGTAAATCTAAGTGTATCAAAGTAAATCTAAGTGTATTAAAGTATATCAATGTATATCTAAGTGTATCAAAGTATATCAAAGTATATCAATGTGTATCAAAGTATATCAAAGTATATCTAAGTGTATCAAAGTGTATCAAAGTATATCTAAGTGTATCAAAGTTTATCTAAGTGTATCAAAGTGTATCAAAGTATATCAAAGTATATCTAAGTGTATCAAAGTATATATAAGTGTATCAAAGTTTATCTAAGTGTATCAAAGTGTATCAAAGTATATCAAATTATATCGAAATGTATCAAAGTATATCTAAGTGTATCAAAGTATATCTAAGTGTATCAATGTTTATCTAAGTGTATTAAAGTGTATCAAAGTGTATCAAAGTATATCTAAGTGTATCAAAATTTATCTAAGTGTATCAAAGTGTATCAAAGTATATCAAAGTATATCTAAGTGTATCAAAGTATACCTAAATGTATCAAAGTGTATCAAAGTATATCAAATTATATCAAAATGTATCAAAGTATATCTAAGTGTATCAAAGTATATCTAAGTGTATCAATGTTTATCTAAGTGTATTAAAGTGTATCAAAGTATATCAAAGTATATCTAAGTGTATCAAAGTATATCTAAGTGTACCAAAGTATATATAAGTGTATCAAAATGTATCAAAGTATATTTAAGAGTATCAAAGTATATCTAAATATATCTAAGTGTATCAAAGTATATCTAAGTGTATTAAAGTATATCTAAATGTATCAAAATGTATCAAAGTATATCTAAGTGTATCAAAGTTTATCTAAGTGTATCAAAGTGTATCAAAGTATATCAAAGTATATCTAAGTGTATCAAAGTATACCTAAATGTATCAAAATGTATCAAAGTATATCTAAGTGTATCAAAGTATATCTAAGTGTATCAAAGTTTATCTAAGTGTATCAAAGTGTATCAAAGTATATCAAAGTATATCAAAGTATATCTAATTGTATCAAAATGTATCAAAGTATATCTAAGTGTATCTAAGTGTATCAAAGTGTATCAATTTATATCAAAGTATATCAAAGTGTATTAAAGTATATCAAAGTGTATCAAAGTATATCTAAGTGTATCAAAGTATATCTAAGTGTATCTAGGTGTATCAAAGTATATCTAAGTGTATCAAAGTGTATCTAAGTATATCAAAGTGTATCAAAGTATATCTATGTGTATCAAAGTATATCTAAGTGTATCAAAGTGTATCAAAGTATATCAAAGTGTATCAAAGTATATCTAAGTGTATCAAAGTATATCTAAGTGTATCAAAGTATATCTAAGTGTATCAAAGTATATCTAAGTGTATCAAAGTTTATCTAAGTGTATCAAAGTGTATCAAAGTATATCAAAGTTTATCTAAGTGTATCAAAGTGTATCAAAGTATATCTAAGGGTGTCAAAGTATATCAAAGTATATCTAAGTGTATCAAAGTATATCTAAGTGTATCAAAGTATATCTAAGTGTATCAAAGTTTATCTAAGTGTATCAAAGTGTATCAAAGTATATCAAATTATATCAAAATGTATCAAAGTATATCTAAGTGTATCAAAGTATATCTAAGTGTATCAATGTTTATCTAAGTGTATTAAAGTGTATCAAAGTGTATCAAAGTATATCTAAGTGTTTTAAAATTTATCTAAGTGTATCAAAGTGTATCAAAGTGTATCAAAGTGTATCAAAGTATATCAAAGTATATCTAAGTGTATCAAAGTATATCTAAGTGTACCAAAGTATATATAAGTGTATCAAAATGTTTCAAAGTATATTTAAGAGTATCAAAGTATATCTAAATATATCTAAGTGTATCAAAGTATATATAAGTGTTTAAAAATGTATCAAAGTATATTTAAGAGTATCAAAGTATATCTAAATATATCTAAGTGTATCAAAGTATATCTAAGTGTATCAAAGTATATCTAAGTGTATCAAAGTATATCTAAGTGTATTAAAGTATATCTAAGTGTATCTAAGTGTATCAAAGTATATATAAGTGTATCAAAATGTATCAAAGTATATTTAAGAGTATCAAAGTATATCTAAATATATCTAAGTGTATCAAAGTGTATCAAAGTATATCAAAGTGTATCAAAGTATATCTAAGTGTATCTAAGTATATCTAAGTGTATCAAAGTATATCTAAGTGTATCAAAGTTTATCTAAGTGTATCAAAGTGTATCAAAGTATGTCAAAGTATATCAAAGTATATCTAAGTGTATCAAAGTATACCTAAATGTATCAAAATGTATCAAAGTATATCTAAGTGTATCAAAGTTTATCTAAGTGTATCAAAGTGTATCAAAGTATATCAAAGTATATCTAAGTGTATCAAAGTATATCTAATTGTATCAAAATATATCAAAGTATATCTAAGTGTATCAAAGTATATCTAAGTGAATCAAAGTATAACTAAGTGTATCAAAGTTTATCTAAGTGTATCAAAGTATATCTAAGTGTATCAAAGTATATCTAAGTGTATCAAAGTATATCTAAGTGTATCAAAGTATATCTAAGTGTATCAAAGTTTATCTAAGTGTATCAAAGTGTATCAAAGTATATCAAAGTTTATCTAAGTGTATCAAAGTGTATCAAAGTATATCTAAGGGTGTCAAAGTATATCAAAGTATATCTAAGTGTATTAAAGTATATCTAAGTGTATCAAAGTATATCTAAGTGTATCAAAGTTTATCTAAGTGTATTAAAGTGTATCAAAGTATATCAAATTATATCAAAATGTATCAAAGTATATCTAAGTGTATCAAAGTATATCTAAGTGTATCAATGTTTATCTAAGTGTATTAAAGTGTATCAAAGTATATCAAAGTATATCTAAGTGTATCAAAGTATATCTAAGTGTACCAAAGTATATATAAGTGTATCAAAATGTATCAAAGTATATTTAAGAGTATCAAAGTATATATAAGTGTTTAAAAATGTATCAAAGTATATTTAAGAGTATCAAAGTATATCTAAATATATCTAAGTGTATCAAAGTATATCTAAGTGTATCAAAGTATATCTAAGTGTATCAAAGTATATCTAAGTGTATTAAAGTATATCTAAGTGTATCAAAGTTTATCTAAGTGTATCAAAGTGTATCAAATTATATCAAAGTATATCTAAGTGTATCAAAGTATATATAAGTGTATCAAAATGTATCAAAGTATATTTAAGAGTATCAAAGTATATCTAAATATATCTAAGTGTATCAAAGTGTATCAAAGTATATCAAAGTGTATCAAAGTATATCTAAGTGTATCTAAGTATATCTAAGTGTATCAAAGTATATCTAAGTGTATCTAAGTGTATCAAAGTATATCAAAGTATATTTAAGAGTATCAAAGTATATATAAGTGTTTAAAAATGTATCAAAGTATATTTAAGAGTATCAAAGTATATCTAAATATATCTAAGTGTATCAAAGTTTATCTAAGTGTATCAAAGTGTATCAAAGTATATCAAAGTATATCTAAGTGTATCAAAGTATATCTAATTGTATCAAAATGTATCAAAGTATATCTAAGTGTATCAAAGTGTATCAATTTATATCAAAGTATATCAAAGTGTATTAAAGTATATCAAAGTGTATCAAAGTATATCTAAGTGTATCAAAGTATATCTAAGTGTATCTAGGTGTATCAAAGTATATCTAAGTGTATCAAAGTGTATCTAAGTATATCAAAGTGTATCAAAGTATATCTATGTGTATCAAAGTATATCTAAGTGTATCAAAGTGTATCAAAGTATATCAAAGTGTATCAAAGTATATCTAAGTGTATCAAAGTATATCTAAGTGTATCAAAGTATATCTAAGTGTATCAAAGTATATCTAAGTGTATCAAAGTTTTTCTAAGTGTATCAAAGTGTATCAAAGTATATCAAAGTTTATCTAAGTGTATCAAAGTGTATCAAAGTATATCTAAGGGTGTCAAAGTATATCAAAGTATATCTAAGGGTATCAAAGTATATCTAAGTGTATCAAAGTATATCTAAGTGTATCAAAGTTTATCTAAGTGTATCAAAGTGTATCAAAGTAAATCAAATTATATCAAAATGTATCAAAGTATATCTAAGTGTATCAAAGTATATCTAAGTGTATCAATGTTTATCTAAGTGTATTAAAGTGTATCAAAGTGTATCAAAGTATATGTAAGTGTTTTAAAATTTATCTAAGTGTATCAAAGTGTATCAAAGTGTATCAAAGTATATCAAAGTATATCTAAGTGTATCAAAGTATATCTAAGTGTACCAAAGTATATATAAGTGTATCAAAATGTTTCAAAGTATATTTAAGAGTATCAAAGTATATCTAAATATATCTAAGTGTATCAAAGTATATATAAGTGTTTAAAAATGTATCAAAGTATATTTAAGAGTATCAAAGTATATCTAAATATATCTAAGTGTATCAAAGTATATCTAAGTGTATCAAAGTATATCTAAGTGTATCAAAGTATATCTAAGTGTATTAAAGTATATCTAAGTGTATCTAAGTGTATCAAAGTATATATAAGTGTATCAAAATGTATCAAAGTATATTTAAGAGTATCAAAGTATATCTAAATATATCTAAGTGTATCAAAGTGTATCAAAGTATATCAAAGTGTATCAAAGTATATCTAAGTGTATCTAAGTATATCTAAGTGTATCAAAGTATATCTAAGTGTATCAAAGTTTATCTAAGTGTATCAAAGTGTATCAAAGTATGTCAAAGTATATCAAAGTATATCTAAGTGTATCAAAGTATACCTAAATGTATCAAAATGTATCAAAGTATATCTAAGTGTATCAAAGTATATCTAAGTGTATCAAAGTATATCTAAGTGTATCAAAGTATATCTAAGTGTATCAAATTTTATCTAAGTGTATCAAAGTGTATCAAAGTATATCAAAGTTTATCTAAGTGTATCAAAGTGTATCAAAGTATATCTAAGGGTGTCAAAGTATATCAAAGTATATCTAAGTGTATCAAAGTATATCTAAGTGTATCAAAGTATATCTAAGTGTATCAAAGTTTATCTAAGTGTATCAAAGTGTATCAAAGTATATCAAATTATATCAAAATGTATCAAAGTATATCTAAGTGTATCAAAGTATATCTAAGTGTATCAATGTTTATCTAAGTGTAATAAAGTGTATCAAAGTATATCAAAGTATATCTAAGTGTATCAAAGTATATCTAAGTGTACCAAAGTATATATAAGTGTATCAAAATGTATCAAAGTATATTTAAGAGTATCAAAGTATATATAAGTGTTTAAAAATGTATCAAAGTATATTTAAGAGTATCAAAGTATATCTAAATATATCTAAGTGTATCAAAGTATATCTAAGTGTATCAAAGTATATCTAAGTGTATCAAAGTATATCTAAGTGTATTAAAGTATATCTAAGTGTATCAAAGTTTATCTAAGTGTATCAAAGTGTATCAAATTATATCAAAGTATATCTAAGTGTATCAAAGTATATATAAGTGTATCAAAATGTATCAAAGTATATTTAAGAGTATCAAAGTATATCTAAATATATCTAAGTGTATCAAAGTGTATCAAAGTATATCAAAGTGTATCAAAGTATATCTAAGTGTATCTAAGTATATCTAAGTGTATCAAAGTATATCTAAGTGTATCTAAGTGTATCAAAGTATATCTAAGTGTATCAAAGTGTATCTAAGTATATCAAAGTGTATCAAAGTATATCTAAGTGTATCTAAGTATGTCAAAGTATATATAAGTGTATCAAAGAATATCAAAGTGTATCAAAGTGTATCAAAGTATATCAAAGTGTATCAAAGTATATCTAAGTGTATCAAAGTAAATCTAAGTGTATCAAAGTAAATCAAAGTATATCAATGTGTA
Source organism: Macrosteles quadrilineatus (assembly GCF_028750875.1). Classification (NCBI taxonomy): domain Eukaryota; kingdom Metazoa; phylum Arthropoda; class Insecta; order Hemiptera; family Cicadellidae; genus Macrosteles; species Macrosteles quadrilineatus. Next base: position 123,744 of record NW_026542619.1, on the reverse strand, counting down.
TCAAAGTATATCAAAGTATATCTAAGTGTATCAAAGTGTATCAAAGTATATCTAAGTGTATCAAAGTATATCTAAGTGTATCAATGTTTATCTAAGTGTATTAAAGTGTATCAAAGTGTATCAAAGTATATCTAAGTGTATCAAAATTTATCTAAGTGTATCAAAGTGTATCAAAGTATATCAAAGTATATCTAAGTGTATCAAAGTATACCTAAATGTATCAAAGTGTATCAAAGTATATCAAATTATATCAAAATGTATCAAAGTATATCTAAGTGTATCAAAGTATATCTAAGTGTATCAATGTTTATCTAAGTGTATTAAAGTGTATCAAAGTATATCAAAGTATATCTAAGTGTATCAAAGTATATCTAAGTGTACCAAAGTATATATAAGTGTATCAAAATGTATCAAAGTATATTTAAGAGTATCAAAGTATATCTAAATATATCTAAGTGTATCAAAGTATATCTAAGTGTATTAAAGTATATCTAAATGTATCAAAATGTATCAAAGTATATCTAAGTGTATCAAAGTTTATCTAAGTGTATCAAAGTGTATCAAAGTATATCAAAGTATATCTAAGTGTATCAAAGTATACCTAAATGTATCAAAATGTATCAAAGTATATCTAAGTGTATCAAAGTATATCTAAGTGTATCAAAGTTTATCTAAGTGTATCAAAGTGTATCAAAGTATATCAAAGTATATCTAAGTGTATCAAAGTATATCTAATTGTATCAAAATGTATCAAAGTATATCTAAGTGTATCAAAGTGTATCAATTTATATCAAAGTATATCAAAGTGTATTAAAGTATATCAAAGTGTATCAAAGTATATCTAAGTGTATCAAAGTATATCTAAGTGTATCTAGGTGTATCAAAGTATATCTAAGTGTATCAAAGTGTATCTAAGTATATCAAAGTGTATCAAAGTATATCTATGTGTATCAAAGTATATCTAAGTGTATCAAAGTGTATCAAAGTATATCAAAGTGTATCAAAGTATATCTAAGTGTATCAAAGTATATCTAAGTGTATCAAAGTATATCTAAGTGTATCAAAGTATATCTAAGTGTATCAAAGTTTATCTAAGTGTATCAAAGTGTATCAAAGTATATCAAAGTTTATCTAAGTGTATCAAAGTGTATCAAAGTATATCTAAGGGTGTCAAAGTATATCAAAGTATATCTAAGTGTATCAAAGTATATCTAAGTGTATCAAAGTATATCTAAGTGTATCAAAGTTTATCTAAGTGTATCAAAGTGTATCAAAGTATATCAAATTATATCAAAATGTATCAAAGTATATCTAAGTGTATCAAAGTATATCTAAGTGTATCAATGTTTATCTAAGTGTATTAAAGTGTATCAAAGTGTATCAAAGTATATCTAAGTGTTTTAAAATTTATCTAAGTGTATCAAAGTGTATCAAAGTGTATCAAAGTGTATCAAAGTATATCAAAGTATATCTAAGTGTATCAAAGTATATCTAAGTGTACCAAAGTATATATAAGTGTATAAAAATGTTTCAAAGTATATTTAAGAGTATCAAAGTATATCTAAATATATCTAAGTGTATCAAAGTATATATAAGTGTTTAAAAATGTATCAAAGTATATTTAATAGTATCAAAGTATATCTAAATATATCTAAGTGTATCAAAGTATATCTAAGTGTATCAAAGTATATCTAAGTGTATCAAAGTATATCTAAGTGTATTAAAGTATATCTAAGTGTATCTAAGTGTATCAAAGTATATATAAGTGTATCAAAATGTATCAAAGTATATTTAAGAGTATCAAAGTATATCTAAATATATCTAAGTGTATCAAAGTGTATCAAAGTATATCAAAGTGTATCAAAGTATATCTAAGTGTATCTAAGTATATCTAAGTGTATCAAAGTATATCTAAGTGTATCAAAGTTTATCTAAGTGTATCAAAGTGTATCAAAGTATGTCAAAGTATATCAAAGTATATCTAAGTGTATCAAAGTATACCTAAATGTATCAAAATGTATCAAAGTATATCTAAGTGTATCAAAGTATATCTAAGTGTATCAAAGTTTATCTAAGTGTATCAAAGTGTATCAAAGTATATCAAAGTATATCTAAGTGTATCAAAGTATATCTAATTGTATCAAAATATATCAAAGTATATCTAAGTGTATCAAAGTATATCTAAGTGAATCAAAGTATAACTAAGTGTATCAAAGTTTATCTAAGTGTATCAAAGTATATCTAAGTGTATCAAAGTATATCTAAGTGTATCAAAGTATATCTAAGTGTATCAAAGTATATCTAAGTGTATCAAAGTTTATCTAAGTGTATCAAAGTGTATCAAAGTATATCAAAGTTTATCTAAGTGTATCAAAGTGTATCAAAGTATATCTAAGGGTGTCAAAGTATATCAAAGTATATCTAAGTGTATCAAAGTATATCTAAGTGTATCAAAGTATATCTAAGTGTATCAAAGTATATCTAAGTGTATTAAAGTATATCTAAGTGTATCAAAGTTTATCTAAGTGTATCAAAGTGTATCAAATTATATCAAAGTATATCTAAGTGTATCAAAGTATATATAAGTGTATCAAAATGTATCAAAGTATATTTAAGAGTATCAAAGTATATCTAAATATATCTAAGTGTATCAAAGTGTATCAAAGTATATCAAAGTGTATCAAAGTATATCTAAGTGTATCTAAGTATATCTAAGTGTATCAAAGTATATCTAAGTGTATCTAAGTGTATCAAAGTATATCTAAGTGTATCAAAGTGTATCTAAGTATATCAAAGTGTATCAAAGTATATCTAAGTGTATCTAAGTATGTCAAAGTATATATAAGTGTATCAAAGAATATCAAAGTGTATCAAAGTGTATCAAAGTATATCAAAGTGTATCAAAGTATATCTAAGTGTATCAAAGTAAATCTAAGTGTATCAAAGTAAATCAAAGTATATCAATGTGTATCAAAGTATATCAAAGTATATCTAAGTGTATCAAAGTGTATCAAAGTATATCTAAGTGTATCAAAGTATATCTAAGTGTATCAATGTTTATCTAAGTGTATTAAAGTGTATCAAAGTGTATCAAAGTATATCTAAGTGTATCAAAATTTATCTAAGTGTATCAAAGTGTATCAAAGTATATCAAAGTATATCTAAGTGTATCAAAGTATACCTAAATGTATCAAAGTGTATCAAAGTATATCAAATTATATCAAAATGTATCAAAGTATATCTAAGTGTATCAAAGTATATCTAAGTGTATCAATGTTTATCTAAGTGTATCTAAGTATATCTAAGTGTATCAAAGTATATCTAAGTGTATCAAAGTATATCTAAGTGTACCAAAGTATATATAAGTGTATCAAAATGTATCAAAGTATATTTAAGAGTATCAAAGTATATCTAAATATATCTAAGTGTATCAAAGTATATCTAAGTGTATTAAAGTATATCTAAATGTATCAAAATGTATCAAAGTATATCTAAGTGTATCAAAGTTTATCTAAGTGTATCAAAGTGTATCAAAGTATATCAAAGTATATCTAAGTGTATCAAAGTATACCTAAATGTATCAAAATGTATCAAAGTATATCTAAGTGTATCAAAGTATATCTAAGTGTATCAAAGTTTATCTAAGTGTATCAAAGTGTATCAAAGTATATCAAAGTATATCTAAGTGTATCAAAGTATATCTAATTGTATCAAAATGTATCAAAGTATATCTAAGTGTATCAAAGTGTATCAATTTATATCAAAGTATATCAAAGTGTATTAAAGTATATCAAAGTGTATCAAAGTATATCTAAGTGTATCAAAGTATATCTAAGTGTATCTAGGTGTATCAAAGTATATCTAAGTGTATCAAAGTGTATCTAAGTATATCAAAGTGTATCAAAGTATATCTATGTGTATCAAAGTATATCTAAGTGTATCAAAGTGTATCAAAGTATATCAAAGTGTATCAAAGTATATCTAAGTGTATCAAAGTATATCTAAGTGTATCAAAGTATATCTAAGTGTATCAAAGTATATCTAAGTGTATCAAAGTTTATCTAAGTGTATCAAAGTATATCTAAGTGTATCAAAGTGTATCAAAGTATATCTAAGGGTGTCAAAGTATATCAAAGTATATCTAAGTGTATCAAAGTATATCTAAGTGTATCAAAGTATATCTAAGTGTATCAAAGTTTATCTAAGTGTATCAAAGTGTATCAAAGTATATCAAATTATATCAAAATGTATCAAAGTATATCTAAGTGTATCAAAGTATATCTAAGTGTATCAATGTTTATCTAAGTGTATTAAAGTGTATCAAAGTGTATCAAAGTATATCTAAGTGTTTTAAAATTTATCTAAGTGTATCAAAGTGTATCAAAGTGTATCAAAGTGTATCAAAGTATATCAAAGTATATCTAAGTGTATCAAAGTATATCTAAGTGTACCAAAGTATATATAAGTGTATCAAAATGTTTCAAAGTATATTTAAGAGTATCAAAGTATATCTAAATATATCTAAGTGTATCAAAGTATATATAAGTGTTTAAAAATGTATCAAAGTATATTTAAGAGTATCAAAGTATATCTAAATATATCTAAGTGTATCAAAGTATATCTAAGTGTATCAAAGTATATCTAAGTGTATCAAAGTATATCTAAGTGTATTAAAGTATATCTAAGTGTATCTAAGTGTATCAAAGTATATATAAGTGTATCAAAATGTATCAAAGTATATTTAAGAGTATCAAAGTATATCTAAATATATCTAAGTGTATCAAAGTGTATCAAAGTATATCAAAGTGTATCAAAGTATATCTAAGTGTATCTAAGTATATCTAAGTGTATCAAAGTATATCTAAGTGTATCAAAGTTTATCTAAGTGTATCAAAGTGTATCAAAGTATGTCAAAGTATATCAAAGTATATCTAAGTGTATCAAAGTATACCTAAATGTATCAAAATGTATCAAAGTATATCTAAGTGTATCAAAGTATATCTAAGTGTATCAAAGTTTATCTAAGTGTATCAAAGTGTATCAAAGTATATCAAAGTATATCTAAGTGTATCAAAGTATATCTAATTGTATCAAAATATATCAAAGTATATCTAAGTGTATCAAAGTATATCTAAGTGAATCAAAGTATAACTAAGTGTATCAAATTTTATCTAAGTGTATCAAAGTATATCTAAGTGTATCAAAGTATATCTAAGTGTATCAAAGTATATCTAAGTGTATCAAAGTATATCTAAGTGTATCAAAGTTTATCTAAGTGTATCAAAGTGTATCAAAGTATATCAAAGTTTATCTAAGTGTATCAAAGTGTATCAAAGTATATCTAAGGGTGTCAAAGTATATCAAAGTATATCTAAGTGTATCAAAGTATATCTAAGTGTATCAAAGTATATCTAAGTGTATCAAAGTTTATCTAAGTGTATCAAAGTGTATCAAAGTATATCAAATTATATCAAAATGTATCAAAGTATATCTAAGTGTATCAAAGTATATCTAAGTGTATCAATGTTTATCTAAGTGTATTAAAGTGTATCAAAGTATATCAAAGTATATCTAAGTGTATCAAAGTATATCTAAGTGTACCAAAGTATATATAAGTGTATCAAAATGTATCAAAGTATATTTAAGAGTATCAAAGTATATATAAGTGTTTAAAAATGTATCAAAGTATATTTAAGAGTATCAAAGTATATCTAAATATATCTAAGTGTATCAAAGTATATCTAAGTGTATCAAAGTATATCTAAGTGTATCAAAGTATATCTAAGTGTATTAAAGTATATCTAAGTGTATCAAAGTTTATCTAAGTGTATCAAAGTGTATCAAATTATATCAAAGTATATCTAAGTGTATCAAAGTATATATAAGTGTATCAAAATGTATCAAAGTATATTTAAGAGTATCAAAGTATATCTAAATATATCTAAGTGTATCAAAGTGTATCAAAGTATATCAAAGTGTATCAAAGTATATCTAAGTGTATCTAAGTATATCTAAGTGTATCAAAGTATATCTAAGTGTATCTAAGTGTATCAAAGTATATCTAAGTGTATCAAAGTGTATCTAAGTATATCAAAGTATATCAAAGTGTATCAAAGTATATCTAAGTGTATCAAAGTAAATCTAAGTGTATCAAAGTAAATCTAAGTGTATCAAAGTAAATCTAAGTGTATCAAAGTATATCAATGTATATCTAAGTGTATCAAAGTATATCAAAGTATATCAATGTGTATCAAAGTATATCAAAATATATCTAAGTGTATCAAAGTATATCAAAGTATATCAATGTGTATCAAAGTATATCAAAATATATCTAAGTGTATCAAAGTGTATCAAAGTATATCTAAGTGTATCAAAGTTTATCTAAGTGTATCAAAGTGTATCAAAGTATATCAAAGTATATCTAAGTGTATCAAAGTATATCTAAGTGTATCAAAGTTTATCTAAGTGTATCAAAGTGTATCAAAGTATATCAAATTATATCGAAATGTATCAAAGTATATCTAAGTGTATCAAAGTATATCTAAGTGTATCAATGTTTATCTAAGTGTATTAAAGTGTATCAAAGTGTATCAAAGTATATCTAAGTGTATCAAAATTTATCTAAGTGTATCAAAGTGTATCAAAGTATATCAAAGTATATCTAAGTGTATCAAAGTATACCTAAATGTATCAAAGTGTATCAAAGTATATCAAATTATGTCAAAATGTATCAAAGTATATCTAAGTGTATCAAAGTATATCTAAGTGTATCAATGTTTATCTAAGTGTATTAAAGTGTATCAAAGTATATCAAAGTATATCTAAGTGTATCAAAGTATATCTAAGTGTACCAAAGTATATATAAGTGTATCAAAATGTATCAAAGTATATTTAAGAGTATCAAAGTATATCTAAATATATCTAAGTGTATCAAAGTATATATAAGTGTTTAAAAATGTATCAAAGTATATTTAAGAGTATCAAAGTATATCTAAATATATCTAAGTGTATCAAAGTATATCTAAGTGTATCAAAGTATATCTAAGTGTATCAAAGTATATCTAAGTGTATCAAAGTATATATAAGTGTATCAAAATGTATCAAAGTATATTTAAGAGTATCAAAGTATATCTAAATATATCTAAGTGTATCAAAGTGTATCAAAGTATATCAAAGTGTATCAAAGTATATCTAAGTGTATCTAAGTATATCTAAGTGTATCAAAGTATATCTAAGTGTATCTAAGTGTATCAAAGTATATCTAAGTGTATCAAAGTGTATCTAAGTATATCAAAGTGTATCAAAGTATATCTAAGTGTATCTAAGTATGTCAAAGTATATATAAGTGTATCAAAGAATATCAAAGTGTATCAAAGTGTATCAAAGTATATCAAAGTGTATCAAAGTATATCTAAGTGTATCAAAGTAAATCTAAGTGTATCAAAGTAAATCTAAGTGTATCAAAGTATATCAATGTATATCTAAGTGTATCAAAGTATATCAAAGTATATCAATGTGTATCAAAGTATATCAAAGTATATCTAAGTGTATCAAAGTGTATCAAAGTATATCTAAGTGTATCAAAGTTTATCTAAGTGTATCAAAGTGTATCAAAGTATATCAAAGTATATCTAAGTGTATCAAAGTATATCTAAGTGTATCAAAGTTTATCTAAGTGTATCAAAGTGTATCAAAGTATATCAAAGTATATCTAAGTGTATCAAAGTATACCTAAATGTATCAAAATGTATCAAAGTATATCTAAGTGTATCAAAGTAAATCTAAGTGTATTAAAGTATATCTAAGTGCATCAAAGTATATCAAAGTATATCTAAGTGTATCAAAGTATATCTAAGTGTATCAAAGTATATCTAAATGTATCAAAATGTATCAAAGTATATCTAAGTGTATCAAAGTATATCAAAGTGTATCAAAGTATATCAAAGTATATCTAAGTGTATCAAAGTATATCTAAATGTATCAAAATGTATCAAAGTATATCTAAGTGTATCTAAGTATATCAAAGTGTATCAAAGTATATCTAAGTGTATCAAAGTATATCTAAGTGTATCAAAGTGTATCAAAATATATCTAAGTGTATTAAAGTATATCTAAGTGCATCAAAGTATATCTAAGTGTATCAAAGTATATCTAAGTGTATCAAAGTATATCTAAATGTATCAAAATGTATCAAAGTATATCTAAGTGTATCAAAGTATATCTAAGTGTATCAAAGTTTATCTAAGTGTATCAAAGTGTATCAAAGTATATCAAAGTATATCAAAGTATATCTAAGTGTATCAAAGTATACCTAAATGTATCAAAATGTATCAAAGTATATCTAAGTGTATCAAAGTATATCTAAGTGTATCAAAGTTTATCTAAGTGTATCAAAGTATATCAAAGTATATCTAAGTGTATCAAAGTATATCTAATTGTATCAAAATGTATCAAAGTATATCTAAGTGTATCAAAGTATATCTAAGTGTATCTAAGTGTATCAAAGTATAACTAAATGTATAAAAGTTTATCTAAGTGTATCAAAGTATATCTAAATGTATCAAAATGTATCAAAGTATATCTAAGTGTATCAAAGTATATCTAAGTGTATCAAAGTATATCTAAGTGTATCAAAGTATATCTAAGTGTATCAAAGTTTATCTAAGTGTATCAAAGTGTATCAAAGTATATCAAAGTTTATCTAAGTGTATCAAAGTATATCTAAGGGTGTCAAAGTGTATCAAAGTATATCTAAGTGTATCAAAGTATATCTAAGTGTATCAAAGTTTATCTAAGTGTATCAAAGTGTATCAAAGTATATCAAAGTATATATAAGTGTATCAAAGTATATCTAAATGTATCAAAATGTATCAAAGTATATCTAAGTGTCTCAAAGTGTATCAATGTTTATCTAAGTGTATTAAAGTGTATCAAAGTGTATCAAAGTATATCTAAGTGTATCAAAGTATATCTAATTGTATCAAAATGTATCAAAGTATATCTAAGTGTATCAAAGTATATCTAAGTGTATCTAAGTGTATCAAAGTATAACTAAATGTATCAAAGTTTATCTAAGTGTATCAAAGTATATCTAAGTGTATCAAAGTATATCTAAGTGTATCAAAGTATATCTAAGTGTATCAATGTATATCTAAGTGTATCAAAGTTTATCTAAGTGTATCAAAGTGTATCAAAGTATATCAAAGTTTATCTAAGTGTATCAAAGTATATCTAAGGGTGTCAAAGTATATCAAAGTATATCTAAGTGTATCAAAGTATATCTAAGTGTATCAAAGTTTATCTAAGTGTATCAAAGTGTATCAAAGTATATCAAAGTATATCTAAGTGTATCAAAGTATATCTAAATGTATCAAAATGTATCAAAGTATATCTAAGTGTATCAAAGTATATCTAAGTGTATCAATGTTTATCTAAGTGTATTAAAGTGTATCTAAGTGTATCAAAGTATATCAAAGTATATCAATGTGTATCAAAGTATATCAAAGTATATCTAAGTGTATCAAAGTGTATCAAATTATATCTAAGTGTATTAAAGTATATCTAAGTGCATTAAAGTATGTCAAAGTATATATAAGTGTATCAAAGTATATCTAAGTGTATCAAAGTGTTTAAAAGTATATCTAAGTGTATAAAAGTATATCTAAGTGTATCAAAGTATATCAAAGTATATCTAAGTGTATCAAAGTGTATCAAAGTATATCTAAGTGTATTAAAGTATATCTAAGGGTGTCAAAGTATATCTAAGTGTATCAAAGTATATCTAAGGGTGTCAAAGTATATCTAAGTGTATCAAAGTATATTTAAGGGTGTCAAAGTATATCAAAGTATATCTAAGTATATCAAAGTATATCTAAGTGTATCAAAGTATATCTAAATGTATCAAAATGTATCAAAGTATATCTAAGTGTATCTAAGTATATCAAAGTGTATCAAAGTATATCTAAGTGTATCAAAGTATATCTAAGTGTATCAAAGTGTATCAAAGTATATCAAAGTATATCAATGTGTATCAAAGTATATCAAAGTATATCTAAGTGTATCAAAGTGTATCAAAATATATCTAAGTGTATTAAGGTATATCTAAGTGCATCAAAGTATATCAAAGTATATCTAAGTGTATCAAAGTATATCTAAGTGTATCAAAGTATATCTAAATGTATCAAAATGTATCAAAGTATGTCAAAGTATATATAAGTGTATCAAAGTGTATTAAAGTATATCAAAGTGTATCAAAGTATATCTAAGTGTATCAAAGTATATCTAAGTGTATCTAGGTGTATCAAAGTATATCTAAGTGTATCAAAGTGTATCTAAGTATATCAAAGTGTATCAAAGTATATCTAAGTGTATCAAAGTATATCTAAGTGTATCAAAGTAAATCTAAGTGTATCAAAAAATATCAAAGTATATCTAAGTGTATCAAAGTATATCAAAGTATATCAATGTGTATCAAAGTATATCAAAGTATATCTAAGTGTATCAAAGTGTATCAAAGTATATCTAAGTGTATTAAAGTATATCTAAGTGCATCAAAGTATATCAAAGTATATCTAAGTGTATCAAAGTATATCTAAGTGTATCAAAGTATATCTAAATGTATCAAAATGTATCAAAGTATATCTAAGTGTATCAAAGTATATCTAAGTGTATCAAAGTTTATCTAAGTGTATCAAAGTGTATCAAAGTATATCAAAGTATATCTAAGTGTATCAAAGTATACCTAAATGTATCAAAATGTATCAAAGTATATCTAAGTGTATCAAAGTATATCTAAGTGTATCAAAGTTTATCTAAGTGTATCAAAGTGTATCAAAGTATATCAAAGTATATCTAAGTGTATCAAAGTATATCTAATTGTATCAAAATGTATCAAAGTATATCTAAGTGTATCAAAGTGTATCAATTTATATCAAAGTATATCAAAGTGTATTAAAGTATATCAAAGTGTATCAAAGTATATCTAAGTGTATCAAAGTATATCTAAGTGTATCTAGGTGTATCAAAGTATATCTAAGTGTATCAAAGTGTATCTAAGTATATCAAAGTGTATCAAAGTATATCTAAGTGTATCAAAGTATATCTAAGTGTATCAAAGTGTATCAAAGTATATCAAAGTGTATCAAAGTATATCTAAGTGTATCAAAGTATATCTAAGTGTATCAAAGTATATCTAAGTGTATCAAAGTATATCTAAGTGTATCAAAGTTTATCTAAGTGTATCAAAGTGTATCAAAGTATATCAAAGTTTATCTAAGTGTATCAAAGTGTATCAAAGTATATCTAAGGGTGTCAAAGTATATCAAAGTATATCTAAGTGTATCAAAGTATATCTAAGTGTATCAAAGTATATCTAAGTGTATCAAAGTTTATCTAAGTGTATCAAAGTGTATCAAAGTATATCAAATTATATCAAAATGTATCAAAGTATATCTAAGTGTATCAAAGTATATCTAAGTGTATCAATGTTTATCTAAGTGTATTAAAGTGTATCAAAGTGTATCAAAGTATATCTAAGTGTTTTAAAATTTATCTAAGTGTATCAAAGTGTATCAAAGTGTATCAAAGTATATCAAAGTATATCTAAGTGTATCAAAGTATATCTAAGTGTACCAAAGTATATATAAGTGTATCAAAATGTTTCAAAGTATATTTAAGAGTATCAAAGTATATCTAAATATATCTAAGTGTATCAAAGTATATATAAGTGTTTAAAAATGTATCAAAGTATATCTAAATATATCTAAGTGTATCAAAGTTTATCTAAGTGTACCAAAGTGTATCAAATTATATCAAAGTATATCTAAGTGTATCAAAGTATATATAAGTGTATCAAAATGTATCAAAGTATATTTAAGAGTATCAAAGTATATCTAAATATATCTAAGTGTATCAAAGTGTATCAAAGTATATCAAAGTGTATCAAAGTATATCTAAGTGTATCTAAGTATATCTAAGTGTATCTAAGTATATCTAAGTGTATCAAAGTATATCTAAGTGTATCAAAGTTTATCTAAGTGTATCAAAGTGTATCAAAGTATGTCAAAGTATATCAAAGTATATCTAAGTGTATCAAAGTATACCTAAATGTATCAAAATGTATCAAAGTATATCTAAGTGTATCAAAGTATATCTAAGTGTATCAAAGTTTATCTAAGTGTATCAAAGTGTATCAAAGTATATCAAAGTATATCTAAGTGTATCAAAGTATATCTAATTGTATCAAAATATATCAAAGTATATCTAAGTGTATCAAAGTATATCTAAGTGTATCAAAGTATAACTAAGTGTATCAAAGTTTATCTAAGTGTATCAAAGTATATCTAAGTGTATCAAAGTATATCTAAGTGTATCAAAGTATATCTAAGTGTATCAAAGTATATCTAAGTGTATCAAAGTTTATCTAAGTGTATCAAAGTGTATCAAAGTATATCAAAGTTTATCTAAGTGTATCAAAGTGTATCAAAGTATATCAAATTATATCAAAATGTATCAAAGTATATCTAAGTGTATCAAAGTATATCTAAGTGTATCAATGTTTATCTAAGTGTATTAAAGTGTATCAAAGTGTATCAAAGTATATCTAAGTGTATCAAAGTGTATCAAAGTATATCAAATTATATCAAAATGTATCAAAGTATATCTAAGTGTATCAAAGTATATCTAAGTGTATCAATGTTTATCTAAGTGTATTAAAGTGTATCAAAGTGTATCAAAGTATATCTAAGTGTATCAAAATTTATCTAAGTGTATCAAAGTGTATCAAAGTATATCAAAGTATATCTAAGTGTATCAAAGTATATCTAAGTGTACCAAAGTATATATAAGTGTATCAAAATGTATCAAAGTATATTTAAGAGTATCAAAGTATATCTAAATATATCTAAGTGTATCAAAGTATATATAAGTGTTTAAAAATGTATCAAAGTATATTTAAGAGTATCAAAGTATATCTAAATATATCTAAGTGTATCAAAGTATATCTAAGTGTATCAAAGTATATCTAAGTGTATCAAAGTATATCTAAGTGTATTAAAGTATATCTAAGTGTATCAAAGTTTATCTAAGTGTATCAAAGTGTATCAAATTATATCAAAGTGTATCAAAGTATATCTAAGTGTATCTAAGTATATCTAAGTGTATCAAAGTATATCTAAGTGTATCTAAGTGTATCTAAATATATCTAAGTGTATCAAAGTGTATCAAAGTATATCAAAGTGTATCAAAGTATATCTAAGTGTATCTAAGTATATCTAAGTGTATCAAAGTATATCTAAGTGTATCTAAGTGTATCAAAGTATATCTAAGTGTATCAAAGTGTATCTAAGTATATCAAAGTGTATCAAAGTATATCTAAGTGTATCTAAGTATGTCAAAGTATATATAAGTGTATCAAAGAATATCAAAGTGTATCAAAGTGTATCAAAGTATATCAAAGTGTATCAAAGTATATCTAAGTGTATCAAAGTAAATCTAAGTGTATCAAAGTAAATCTAAGTGTATCAAAGTAAATCTAAGTGTATCAAAGTATATCTAAGTGTATCAAAGTTTATCTAAGTGTATCAAAGTGTATCAAAGTATATCAAAGTATATCTAAGTGTATCAAAGTATATCTAAATGTATCAAAATGTATCAAAGTATATCTAAGTGTATCAAAGTATATCTAAGTGTATCAATGTTTATCTAAGTGTATTAAAGTGTATCTAAGTGTATCAAAGTATATCAAAGTATATCAATGTGTATCAAAGTATATCAAAGTATATCTAAGTGTATCAAAGTGTATCAAATTATATCTAAGTGTATTAAAGTATATCTAAGTGCATTAAAGTATGTCAAAGTATATATAAGTGTATCAAAGTATATCTAAGTGTATCAAAGTGTTTAAAAGTATATCTAAGTGTATAAAAGTATATCTAAGTGTATCAAAGTATATCAAAGTATATCTAAGTGTATCAAAGTGTATCAAAGTATATCTAAGTGTATTAAAGTATATCTAAGGGTGTCAAAGTATATCTAAGTGTATCAAAGTATATCTAAGGGTGTCAAAGTATATCTAAGTGTATCAAAGTATATTTAAGGGTGTCAAAGTATATCAAAGTATATCTAAGTATATCAAAGTATATCTAAGTGTATCAAAGTATATCTAAATGTATCAAAATGTATCAAAGTATATCTAAGTGTATCTAAGTATATCAAAGTGTATCAAAGTATATCTAAGTGTATCAAAGTATATCTAAGTGTATCAAAGTGTATCAAAGTATATCAAAGTATATCAATGTGTATCAAAGTATATCAAAGTATATCTAAGTGTATCAAAGTGTATCAAAATATATCTAAGTGTATTAAAGTATATCTAAGTGCATCAAAGTATATCAAAGTATATCTAAGTGTATCAAAGTATATCTAAGTGTATCAAAGTATATCTAAATGTATCAAAATGTATCAAAGTATGTCAAAGTATATATAAGTGTATCAAAGTGTATTAAAGTATATCAAAGTGTATCAAAGTATATCTAAGTGTATCAAAGTATATCTAAGTGTATCTAGGTGTATCAAAGTATATCTAAGTGTATCAAAGTGTATCTAAGTATATCAAAGTGTATCAAAGTATATCTAAGTGTATCAAAGTATATCTAAGTGTATCAAAGTAAATCTAAGTGTATCAAAGTAAATCTAAGTGTATCAAAGTATATCTAAGTGTATCAAAGTTTATCTAAGTGTATCAATGTTTATCTAAGTGTATTAAAGTGTATCTAAGTGTATCAAAGTATATCAAAGTATATCAATGTGTATCAAAGTATATCAAAGTATATCTAAGTGTATCAAAGTGTATCAAATTATATCTAAGTGTATTAAAGTATATCTAAGTGCATTAAAGTATGTCAAAGTATATATAAGTGTATCAAAGTATATCTAAGTGTATCAAAGTGTTTAAAAGTATATCTAAGTGTATAAAAGTATATCTAAGTGTATCAAAGTATATCAAAGTATATCTAAGTGTATCAAAGTGTATCAAAGTATATCTAAGTGTATTAAAGTATATCTAAGGGTGTCAAAGTATATCTAAGTGTATCAAAGTATATCTAAGGGTGTCAAAGTATATCTAAGTGTATCAAAGTATATTTAAGGGTGTCAAAGTATATCAAAGTATATCTAAGTATATCAAAGTATATCTAAGTGTATCAAAGTATATCTAAATGTATCAAAATGTATCAAAGTATATCTAAGTGTATCTAAGTATATCAAAGTGTATCAAAGTATATCTAAGTGTATCAAAGTATATCTAAGTGTATCAAAGTGTATCAAAGTATATCAAAGTATATCAATGTGTATCAAAGTATATCAAAGTATATCTAAGTGTATCAAAGTGTATCAAAATATATCTAAGTGTATTAAAGTATATCTAAGTGCATCAAAGTATATCAAAGTATATCTAAGTGTATCAAAGTATATCTAAGTGTATCAAAGTATATCTAAATGTATCAAAATGTATCAAAGTATGTCAAAGTATATATAAGTGTATCAAAGTGTATTAAAGTATATCAAAGTGTATCAAAGTATATCTAAGTGTATCAAAGTATATCTAAGTGTATCTAGGTGTATCAAAGTATATCTAAGTGTATCAAAGTGTATCAAAGTATATCTAAGTGTATCAAAGTAAATCTAAGTGTATCAAAAAATATCAAAGTATATCTAAGTGTATCAAAGTATATCAAAGTATATCAATGTGTATCAAAGTATATCAAAGTATATCTAAGTGTATCAAAGTGTATCAAAGTATATCTAAGTGTATTAAAGTATATCTAAGTGCATCAAAGTATATCAAAGTATATCTAAGTGTATCAAAGTATATCTAAGTGTATCAAAGTATATCTAAGTGTATCAAAGTATATCTAAATGTATCAAAATGTATCAAAGTATATCTAAGTGTATCAAAGTATATCTAAGTGTATCAAAGTTTATCTAAGTGTATCAAAGTGTATCAAAGTATATCAAAGTATATCTAAGTGTATCAAAGTATACCTAAATGTATCAAAATGTATCAAAGTATATCTAAGTGTATCAAAGTATATATAAGTGTATCAAAGTTTATCTAAGTGTATCAAAGTGTATCAAAGTATATCAAAGTATATCTAAGTGTATCAAAGTATATCTAATTGTATCAAAATGTATCAAAGTATATCTAAGTGTATCAAAGTGTATCAATTTATATCAAAGTATATCAAAGTGTATTAAAGTATATCAAAGTGTATCAAAGTATATCTAAGTGTATCAAAGTATATCTAAGTGTATCTAGGTGTATCAAAGTATATCTAAGTGTATCAAAGTGTATCTAAGTATATCAAAGTGTATCAAAGTATATCTAAGTGTATCAAAGTATATCTAAGTGTATCAAAGTGTATCAAAGTATATCAAAGTGTATCAAAGTATATCTAAGTGTATCAAAGTATATCTAAGTGTATCAAAGTATATCTAAGTGTATCAAAGTATATCTAAGTGTATCAAAGTTTATCTAAGTGTATCAAAGTGTATCAAAGTATATCAAAGTTTATCTAAGTGTATCAAAGTGTATCAAAGTATATCTAAGGGTGTCAAAGTATATCAAAGTATATCTAAGTGTATCAAAGTATATCTAAGTGTATCAAAGTATATCTAAGTGTATCAAAGTTTATCTAAGTGTATCAAAGTGTATCAAAGTATATCAAATTATATCAAAATGTATCAAAGTATATCTAAGTGTATCAAAGTATATCTAAGTGTATCAATGTTTTTCTAAGTGTATTAAAGTGTATCAAAGTGTATCAAAGTATATCTAAGTGTTTTAAAATTTATCTAAGTGTATCAAAGTGTATCAAAGTGTATCAAAGTATATCAAAGTATATCTAAGTGTATCAAAGTATATCTAAGTGTACCAAAGTATATATAAGTGTATCAAAATGTTTCAAAGTATATTTAAGAGTATCAAAGTATATCTAAATATATCTAAGTGTATCAAAGTATATATAAGTGTTTAAAAATGTATCAAAGTATATCTAAATATATCTAAGTGTATCAAAGTTTATCTAAGTGTACCAAAGTGTATCAAATTATATCAAAGTATATCTAAGTGTATCAAAGTATATATAAGTGTATCAAAATGTATCAAAGTATATTTAAGAGTATCAAAGTATATCTAAATATATCTAAGTGTATTAAAGTGTATCAAAGTATATCAAAGTGTATCAAAGTATATCTAAGTGTATCTAAGTATATCTAAGTGTATCTAAGTATATCTAAGTGTATCAAAGTATATCTAAGTGTATCAAAGTTTATCTAAGTGTATCAATGTGTATCAAAGTATGTCAAAGTATATCAAAGTATATCTAAGTGTATCAAAGTATACCTAAATGTATCAAAATGTATCAAAGTATATCTAAGTGTATCAAAGTATATCTAAGTGTATCAAAGTTTATCTAAGTGTATCAAAGTGTATCAAAGTATATCAAAGTATATCTAAGTGTATCAAAGTATATCTAATTGTATCAAAATATATCAAAGTATATCTAAGTGTATCAAAGTATATCTAAGTGTATCAAAGTATAACTAAGTGTATCAAAGTTTATCTAAGTGTATCAAAGTATATCTAAGTGTATCAAAGTATATCTAAGTGTATCAAAGTATATCTAAGTGTATCAAAGTATATCTAAGTGTATCAAAGTTTATCTAAGTGTATCAAAGTGTATCAAAGTATATCAAAGTTTATCTAAGTGTATCAAAGTGTATCAAAGTATATCAAATTATATCAAAATGTATCAAAGTATATCTAAGTGTATCAAAGTATATCTAAGTGTATCAATGTTTATCTAAGTGTATTAAAGTGTATCAAAGTGTATCAAAGTATATCTAAGTGTATCAAAGTGTATCAAAGTATATCAAATTATATCAAAATGTATCAAAGTATATCTAAGTGTATCAAAGTATATCTAAGTGTATCAATGTTTATCTAAGTGTATTAAAGTGTATCAAAGTGTATCAAAGTATATCTAAGTGTATCAAAATTTATCTAAGTGTATCAAAGTGTATCAAAGTATATCAAAGTATATCTAAGTGTATCAAAGTATATCTAAGTGTACCAAAGTATATATAAGTGTATCAAAATGTATCAAAGTATATTTAAGAGTATCAAAGTATATCTAAATATATCTAAGTGTATCAAAGTATATATAAGTGTTTAAAAATGTATCAAAGTATATTTAAGAGTATCAAAGTATATCTAAATATATCTAAGTGTATCAAAGTATATCTAAGTGTATCAAAGTATATCTAAGTGTATCAAAGTATATCTAAGTGTATTAAAGTATATCTAAGTGTATCAAAGTTTATCTAAGTGTATCAAAGTGTATCAAATTATATCAAAGTGTATCAAAGTATATCTAAGTGTATCTAAGTATATCTAAGTGTATCAAAGTATATCTAAGTGTATCTAAGTGTATCTAAATATATCTAAGTGTATCAAAGTGTATCAAAGTATATCAAAGTGTATCAAAGTATATCTAAGTGTATCTAAGTATATCTAAGTGTATCAAAGTATATCTAAGTGTATCTAAGTGTATCAAAGTATATCTAAGTGTATCAAAGTGTATCTAAGTATATCAAAGTGTATCAAAGTATATCTAAGTGTATCTAAGTATGTCAAAGTATATATAAGTGTATCAAAGAATATCAAAGTGTATCAAAGTGTATCAAAGTATATCAAAGTGTATCAAAGTATATCTAAGTGTATCAAAGTAAATCTAAGTGTATCAAAGTAAATCTAAGTGTATCAAAGTAAATCTAAGTGTATCAAAGTATATCTAAGTGTATCAAAGTTTATCTAAGTGTATCAAAGTGTATCAAAGTATATCAAAGTATATCTAAGTGTATCAAAGTATATCTAAATGTATCAAAATGTATCAAAGTATATCTAAGTGTATCAATGTTTATCTAAGTGTATTAAAGTGTATCTAAGTGTATCAAAGTATATCAAAGTATATCAATGTGTATCAAAGTATATCAAAGTATATCTAAGTGTATCAAAGTGTATCAAATTATATCTAAGTGTATTAAAGTATATCTAAGTGCATTAAAGTATGTCAAAGTATATATAAGTGTATCAAAGTATATCTAAGTGTATCAAAGTGTTTAAAAGTATATCTAAGTGTATAAAAGTATATCTAAGTGTATCAAAGTATATCAAAGTATATCTAAGTGTATCAAAGTGTATCAAAGTATATCTAAGTGTATTAAAGTATATCTAAGGGTGTCAAAGTATATCTAAGTGTATCAAAGTATATCTAAGGGTGTCAAAGTATATCTAAGTGTATCAAAGTATATTTAAGGGTGTCAAAGTATATCAAAGTATATCTAAGTATATCAAAGTATATCTAAGTGTATCAAAGTATATCTAAATGTATCAAAATGTATCAAAGTATATCTAAGTGTATCTAAGTATATCAAAGTGTATCAAAGTATATCTAAGTGTATCAAAGTATATCTAAGTGTATCAAAGTGTATCAAAGTATATCAAAGTATATCAATGTGTATCAAAGTATATCAAAGTATATCTAAGTGTATCAAAGTGTATCAAAATATATCTAAGTGTATTAAAGTATATCTAAGTGCATCAAAGTATATCAAAGTATATCTAAGTGTATCAAAGTATATCTAAGTGTATCAAAGTATATCTAAATGTATCAAAATGTATCAAAGTATGTCAAAGTATATATAAGTGTATCAAAGTGTATTAAAGTATATCAAAGTGTATCAAAGTATATCTAAGTGTATCAAAGTATATCTAAGTGTATCTAGGTGTATCAAAGTATATCTAAGTGTATCAAAGTGTATCTAAGTATATCAAAGTGTATCAAAGTATATCTAAGTGTATCAAAGTATATCTAAGTGTATCAAAGTAAATCTAAGTGTATCAAAAAATATCAAAGTATATCTAAGTGTATCAAAGTATATCAAAGTATATCAATGTGTATCAAAGTATATCAAAGTATATCTAAGTGTATCAAAGTGTATCAAAGTATATCTAAGTGTATTAAAGTATATCTAAGTGCATCAAAGTATATCAAAGTATATCTAAGTGTATCAAAGTATATCTAAGTGTATCAAAGTATATCTAAATGTATCAAAATGTATCAAAGTATATCTAAGTGTATCAAAGTATATCTAAGTGTATCAAAGTTTATCTAAGTGTATCAAAGTGTATCAAAGTATATCAAAGTATATCTAAGTGTATCAAAGTATACCTAAATGTATCAAAATGTATCAAAGTATATCTAAGTGTATCAAAGTATATCTAAGTGTATCAAAGTTTATCTAAGTGTATCAAAGTGTATCAAAGTATATCAAAGTATATCTAAGTGTATCAAAGTATGTCTAATTGTATCAAAATGTATCAAAGTATATCTAAGTGTATCAAAGTGTATCAATTTATATCAAAGTATATGAAAGTGTATTAAAGTATATCAAAGTGTATCAAAGTATATCTAAGTGTATCAAAGTATATCTAAGTGTATCTAGGTGTATCAAAGTATATCTAAGTGTATCAAAGTGTATCTAAGTATATCAAAGTGTATCAAAGTATATCTAAGTGTATCAAAGTATATCTAAGTGTATCAAAGTGTATCAAAGTATATCAAAGTGTATCAAAGTATATCTAAGTGTATTAAAGTATATCTAAGTGTATCAAAGTTTATCTAAGTGTATCAAAGTGTATCAAATTATATCAAAGTGTATCAAAGTATATCTAAGTGTATCTAAGTATATCTAAGTGTATCAAAGTATATCTAAGTGTATTTAAGTGTATCTAAATATATCTAAGTGTATCAAAGTGTATCAAAGTATATCAAAGTGTATCAAAGTATATCTAAGTGTATCTAAGTATATCTAAGTGTATCAAAGTATATCTAAGTGTATCTAAGTGTATCAAAGTATATCTAAGTGTATCAAAGTGTATCTAAGTATATCAAAGTGTATCAAAGTATATCTAAGTGTATCTAAGTATGTCAAAGTATATATAAGTGTATCAAAGAATATCAAAGTGTATCAAAGTGTATCAAAGTATATCAAAGTGTATCAAAGTATATCTAAGTGTATCAAAGTAAATCTAAGTGTATCAAAGTAAATCTAAGTGTATCAAAGTAAATCTAAGTGTATCAAAGTATATCTAAGTGTATCAAAGTTTATCTAAGTGTATCAAAGTGTATCAAAGTATATCAAAGTATATCTAAGTGTATCAAAGTATATCTAAATGTATCAAAATGTATCAAAGTATATCTAAGTGTATCAAAGTATATCTAAGTGTATCAATGTTTATCTAAGTGTATTAAAGTGTATCTAAGTGTATCAAAGTATATCAAAGTATATCAATGTGTATCAAAGTATATCAAAGTATATCTAAGTGTATCAAAGTGTATCAAATTATATCTAAGTGTATTAAAGTATATCTAAGTGCATTAAAGTATGTCAAAGTATATATAAGTGTATCAAAGTATATCTAAGTGTATCAAAGTGTTTAAAAGTATATCTAAGTGTATAAAAGTATATCTAAGTGTATCAAAGTATATCAAAGTATATCTAAGTGTATCAAAGTGTATCAAAGTATATCTAAGTGTATTAAAGTATATCTAAGGGTGTCAAAGTATATCTAAGTGTATCAAAGTATATCTAAGGGTGTCAAAGTATATCTAAGTGTATCAAAGTATATTTAAGGGTGTCAAAGTATATCAAAGTATATCTAAGTATATCAAAGTATATCTAAGTGTATCAAAGTATATCTAAATGTATCAAAATGTATCAAAGTATATCTAAGTGTATCTAAGTATATCAAAGTGTATCAAAGTATATCTAAGTGTATCAAAGTATATCTAAGTGTATCAAAGTGTATCAAAGTATATCAAAGTATATCAATGTGTATCAAAGTATATCAAAGTATATCTAAGTGTATCAAAGTGTATCAAAATATATCTAAATGTATCAAAATGTATCAAAGTATGTCAAAGTATATATAAGTGTATCAAAGTGTATTAAAGTATATCAAAGTGTATCAAAGTATATCTAAGTGTATCAAAGTATATCTAAGTGTATCTAGGTGTATCAAAGTATATCTAAGTGTATCATAGTGTATCTAAGTATATCAAAGTGTATCAAAGTATATCTAAGTGTATCAAAGTATATCTAAGTGTATCAAAGTAAATCTAAGTGTATCAAAAAATATCAAAGTATATCTAAGTGTATCAAAGTATATCAAAGTATATCAATGTGTATCAAAGTATATCAAAGTATATCTAAGTGTATCAAAGTGTATCAAAGTATATCTAAGTGTATTAAAGTATATCTAAGTGCATCAAAGTATATCAAAGTATATCTAAGTGTATCAAAGTATATCTAAGTGTATCAAAGTATATCTAAATGTATCAAAATGTATCAAAGTATATCTAAGTGTATCAAAGTATATCTAAGTGTATCAAAGTTTATCTAAGTGTATCAAAGTGTATCAAAGTATATCAAAGTATATCTAAGTGTATCAAAGTATACCTAAATGTATCAAAATGTATCAAAGTATATCTAAGTGTATCAAAGTATATCTAAGTGTATCAAAGTTTATCTAAGTGTATCAAAGTGTATCAAAGTATATCAAAGTATATCTAAGTGTATCAAAGTATGTCTAATTGTATCAAAATGTATCAAAGTATATCTAAGTGTATCAAAGTGTATCAATTTATATCAAAGTATATCAAAGTGTATTAAAGTATATCAAAGTGTATCAAAGTATATCTAAGTGTATCAAAGTGTATCAATTTATATCAAAGTATATCAAAGTGTATTAAAGTATATCAAAGTGTATCAAAGTATATCTAAGTGTATCAAAGTATATCTAAGTGTATCAAAGTATATCTAAGTGTATCAAAGTGTATCAAAGTATATCAAAGTGTATCAAAGTAAATCTAAGTGTATCAAAGTGTATCAAAGTATATCTAAGTGTATCAAAATTTATCTAAGTGTATCAAAGTGTATCAAAGTATATCAAAGTATATCTAAGTGTATCAAAGTATATCTAAGTGTACCAAAGTATATATAAGTGTATCAAAATGTATCAAAGTATATTTAAGAGTATCAAAGTATATCTAAATATATCTAAGTGTATCAAAGTATATATAAGTGTTTAAAAATGTATCAAAGTATATTTAAGAGTATCAAAGTATATCTAAATATATCTAAGTGTATCAAAGTATATCTAAGTGTATCAAAGTATATCTAAGTGTATCAAAGTATATCTAAGTGTATTAAAGTATATCTAAGTGTATCAAAGTTTATCTAAGTGTATCAAAGTGTATCAAATTATATCAAAGTGTATCAAAGTATATCTAAGTGTATCTAAGTATATCTAAGTGTATCAAAGTATATCTAAGTGTATCTAAGTGTATCTAAATATATCTAAGTGTATCAAAGTGTATCAAAGTATATCAAAGTGTATCAAAGTATATCTAAGTGTATCTAAGTATATCTAAGTGTATCAAAGTATATCTAAGTGTATCTAAGTGTATCAAAGTATATCTAAGTGTATCAAAGTGTATCTAAGTATATCAAAGTGTATCAAAGTATATCTAAGTGTATCTAAGTATGTCAAAGTATATATAAGTGTATCAAAGAATATCAAAGTGTATCAAAGTGTATCAAAGTATATCAAAGTGTATCAAAGTATATCTAAGTGTATCAAAGTAAATCTAAGTGTATCAAAGTAAATCTAAGTGTATCAAAGTATATCAATGTATATCTAAGTGTATCAAAGTATATCAAAGTATATCAATGTGTATCAAAGTATATCAAAGTATATCTATGTGTATCAAAGTATATCTAAGTGTATCAAAGTTTATCTAAGTGTATCAAAGTGTATCAAAGTATATCAAAGTGTATCAAAGTATATCAAAGTATATCTAAGTGTATCAAAGTATATCTAAGTGTATCAAAGTTTATCTAAGTGTATCAAAGTGTATCAAAGTATATCAAATTATATCAAAATGTATCAAAGTATATCTAAGTGTATCAAAGTATATCTAAGTGTATCAATGTTTATCTAAGTGTATTAAAGTGTATCAAAGTGTATCAAAGTATATCTAAGTGTATCAAAATTTATCTAAGTGTATCAAAGTATATCAAAGTATATCTAAGTGTATTAAAGTATACCTAAATGTATCAAAATGTATCAAAGTATATCTAAGTGTATCAAAGTAAATCTAAGTGTATTAAAGTATATCTAAGTGCATCAAAGTATATCAAAGTATATCTAAGTGTATCAAAGTATATCTAAGTGTATCAAAGTATATCTAAATGTATCAAAATGTATCAAAGTATATCTAAGTGTATCAAAGTATATCAAAGTGTATCAAAGTATATCAAAGTATATCTAAGTGTATCAAAGTATATCTAAATGTATCAAAATGTATCAAAGTATATCTAAGTGTATCTAAGTATATCAAAGTGTATCAAAGTATATCTAAGTGTATCAAAGTATATCTAAGTGTATCAAAGTGTATCAAAATATATCTAAGTGTATTAAAGTATATCTAAGTGCATCAAAGTATATCAAAGTATATCTAAGTGTATCAAAGTATATCTAAGTGTATCAAAGTATATCTAAATGTATCAAAATGTATCAAAGTATATCTAAGTGTATCAAAGTATATCTAAGTGTATCAAAGTTTATCTAAGTGTATCAAAGTGTATCAAAGTATATCAAAGTATATCAAAGTATATCTAAGTGTATCAAAGTATACCTAAATGTATCAAAATGTATCAAAGTATATCTAAGTGTATCAAAGTATATCTAAGTGTATCAAAGTGTATCAAAGTGTATCAAAGTATATCAAAGTGTATCAAAGTATATCTAAGTGTATCAAAGTAAATCTAAGTGTATCAAAGTAAATCTAAGTGTATCAAAGTATATCAATGTATATCTAAGTGTATCAAAGTATATCAAAGTATATCAATGTGTATCAAAGTATATCAAAGTATATCTAAGTGTATCAAAGTGTATCAAAGTATATCTAAGTGTATCAAAGTTTATCTAAGTGTATCAAAGTGTATCAAAGTATATCAAAGTATATCTAAGTGTATCAAAGTATATCTAAGTGTATCAAAGTTTATCTAAGTGTATCAAAGTGTATCAAAGTATATCAAATTATATCGAAATGTATCAAAGTATATCTAAGTGTATCAAAGTATATCTAAGTGTATCAATGTTTATCTAAGTGTATTAAAGTGTATCAAAGTGTATCAAAGTATATCTAAGTGTATCAAAATTTATCTAAGTGTATCAAAGTGTATCAAAGTATATCAAAGTATATCTAAGTGTATCAAAGAATATCAAAGTGTATCAAAGTGTATCAAAGTATATCAAAGTGTATCAAAGTATATCTAAGTGTATCAAAGTAAATCTAAGTGTATCAAAGTAAATCTAAGTGTATCAAAGTATATCAATGTATATCTAAGTGTATCAAAGTATATCAAAGTATATCAATGTGTATCAAAGTATATCAAAGTATATCTATGTGTATCAAAGTATATCTAAGTGTATCAAAGTTTATCTAAGTGTATCAAAGTGTATCAAAGTATATCAAAGTGTATCAAAGTATATCAAAGTATATCTAAGTGTATCAAAGTATATCTAAGTGTATCAAAGTTTATCTAAGTGTATCAAAGTGTATCAAAGTATATCAAATTATATCAAAATGTATCAAAGTATATCTAAGTGTATCAAAGTATATCTAAGTGTATCAATGTTTATCTAAGTGTATTAAAGTGTATCAAAGTGTATCAAAGTATATCTAAGTGTATCAAAATTTATCTAAGTGTATCAAAGTATATCAAAGTGTATCAAAGTATATCTAAGTGTACCAAAGTATATATAAGTGTATCAAAATGTTTCAAAGTATATTTAAGAGTATCAAAGTATATCTAAATATATCTAAGTGTATCAAAGTATATATAAGTGTTTAAAAATGTATCAAAGTATATCTAAATATATCTAAGTGTATCAAAGTTTATCTAAGTGTACCAAAGTGTATCAAATTATATCAAAGTATATCTAAGTGTATCAAAGTATATATAAGTGTATCAAAATGTATCAAAGTATATTTAAGAGTATCAAAGTATATCTAAATATATCTAAGTGTATTAAAGTGTATCAAAGTATATCAAAGTGTATCAAAGTATATCTAAGTGTATCTAAGTATATCTAAGTGTATCTAAGTATATCTAAGTGTATCAAAGTATATCTAAGTGTATCAAAGTTTATCTAAGTGTATCAATGTGTATCAAAGTATGTCAAAGTATATCAAAGTATATCTAAGTGTATCAAAGTATACCTAAATGTATCAAAATGTATCAAAGTATATCTAAGTGTATCAAAGTATATCTAAGTGTATCAAAGTTTATCTAAGTGTATCAAAGTGTATCAAAGTATATCAAAGTATATCTAAGTGTATCAAAGTATATCTAATTGTATCAAAATATATCAAAGTATATCTAAGTGTATCAAAGTATATCTAAGTGTATCAAAGTATAACTAAGTGTATCAAAGTTTATCTAAGTGTATCAAAGTATATCTAAGTGTATCAAAGTATATCTAAGTGTATCAAAGTATATCTAAGTGTATCAAAGTATATCTAAGTGTATCAAAGTTTATCTAAGTGTATCAAAGTGTATCAAAGTATATCAAAGTTTATCTAAGTGTATCAAAGTGTATCAAAGTATATCAAATTATATCAAAATGTATCAAAGTATATCTAAGTGTATCAAAGTATATCTAAGTGTATCAATGTTTATCTAAGTGTATTAAAGTGTATCAAAGTGTATCAAAGTATATCTAAGTGTATCAAAGTGTATCAAAGTATATCAAATTATATCAAAATGTATCAAAGTATATCTAAGTGTATCAAAGTATATCTAAGTGTATCAATGTTTATCTAAGTGTATTAAAGTGTATCAAAGTGTATCAAAGTATATCTAAGTGTATCAAAATTTATCTAAGTGTATCAAAGTGTATCAAAGTATATCAAAGTATATCTAAGTGTATCAAAGTATATCTAAGTGTACCAAAGTATATATAAGTGTATCAAAATGTATCAAAGTATATTTAAGAGTATCAAAGTATATCTAAATATATCTAAGTGTATCAAAGTATATATAAGTGTTTAAAAATGTATCAAAGTATATTTAAGAGTATCAAAGTATATCTAAATATATCTAAGTGTATCAAAGTATATCTAAGTGTATCAAAGTATATCTAAGTGTATCAAAGTATATCTAAGTGTATTAAAGTATATCTAAGTGTATCAAAGTTTATCTAAGTGTATCAAAGTGTATCAAATTATATCAAAGTGTATCAAAGTATATCTAAGTGTATCTAAGTATATCTAAGTGTATCAAAGTATATCTAAGTGTATCTAAGTGTATCTAAATATATCTAAGTGTATCAAAGTGTATCAAAGTATATCAAAGTGTATCAAAGTATATCTAAGTGTATCTAAGTATATCTAAGTGTATCAAAGTATATCTAAGTGTATCTAAGTGTATCAAAGTATATCTAAGTGTATCAAAGTGTATCTAAGTATATCAAAGTGTATCAAAGTATATCTAAGTGTATCTAAGTATGTCAAAGTATATATAAGTGTATCAAAGAATATCAAAGTGTATCAAAGTGTATCAAAGTATATCAAAGTGTATCAAAGTATATCTAAGTGTATCAAAGTAAATCTAAGTGTATCAAAGTAAATCTAAGTGTATCAAAGTAAATCTAAGTGTATCAAAGTATATCTAAGTGTATCAAAGTTTATCTAAGTGTATCAAAGTGTATCAAAGTATATCAAAGTATATCTAAGTGTATCAAAGTATATCTAAATGTATCAAAATGTATCAAAGTATATCTAAGTGTATCAATGTTTATCTAAGTGTATTAAAGTGTATCTAAGTGTATCAAAGTATATCAAAGTATATCAATGTGTATCAAAGTATATCAAAGTATATCTAAGTGTATCAAAGTGTATCAAATTATATCTAAGTGTATTAAAGTATATCTAAGTGCATTAAAGTATGTCAAAGTATATATAAGTGTATCAAAGTATATCTAAGTGTATCAAAGTGTTTAAAAGTATATCTAAGTGTATAAAAGTATATCTAAGTGTATCAAAGTATATCAAAGTATATCTAAGTGTATCAAAGTGTATCAAAGTATATCTAAGTGTATTAAAGTATATCTAAGGGTGTCAAAGTATATCTAAGTGTATCAAAGTATATCTAAGGGTGTCAAAGTATATCTAAGTGTATCAAAGTATATTTAAGGGTGTCAAAGTATATCAAAGTATATCTAAGTATATCAAAGTATATCTAAGTGTATCAAAGTATATCTAAATGTATCAAAATGTATCAAAGTATATCTAAGTGTATCTAAGTATATCAAAGTGTATCAAAGTATATCTAAGTGTATCAAAGTATATCTAAGTGTATCAAAGTGTATCAAAGTATATCAAAGTATATCAATGTGTATCAAAGTATATCAAAGTATATCTAAGTGTATCAAAGTGTATCAAAATATATCTAAGTGTATTAAAGTATATCTAAGTGCATCAAAGAATATCAAAGTATATCTAAGTGTATCAAAGTATATCTAAGTGTATCAAAGTATATCTAAATGTATCAAAATGTATCAAAGTATGTCAAAGTATATATAAGTGTATCAAAGTGTATTAAAGTATATCAAAGTGTATCAAAGTATATCTAAGTGTATCAAAGTATATCTAAGTGTATCTAGGTGTATCAAAGTATATCTAAGTGTATCAAAGTGTATCTAAGTATATCAAAGTGTATCAAAGTATATCTAAGTGTATCAAAGTATATCTAAGTGTATCAAAGTAAATCTAAGTGTATCAAAAAATATCAAAGTATATCTAAGTGTATCAAAGTATATCAAAGT
This sequence comes from Macrosteles quadrilineatus, assembly GCF_028750875.1. Taxonomy (NCBI): domain Eukaryota; kingdom Metazoa; phylum Arthropoda; class Insecta; order Hemiptera; family Cicadellidae; genus Macrosteles; species Macrosteles quadrilineatus. The sequence continues at coordinate 94,727 of NW_026542619.1, read as the reverse complement.
ATATCAATGTGTATCAAAGTATATCAAAGTATATCTAAGTGTATCAAAGTGTATCAAAGTATATCTAAGTGTATTAAAGTATATCTAAGTGCATCAAAGTATATCAAAGTATATCTAAGTGTATCAAAGTATATCTAAGTGTATCAAAGTATATCTAAATGTATCAAAATGTATCAAAGTATATCTAAGTGTATCAAAGTATATCTAAGTGTATCAAAGTTTATCTAAGTGTATCAAAGTGTATCAAAGTATATCAAAGTATATCTAAGTGTATCAAAGTATACCTAAATGTATCAAAATGTATCAAAGTATATCTAAGTGTATCAAAGTATATCTAAGTGTATCAAAGTTTATCTAAGTGTATCAAAGTGTATCAAAGTATATCAAAGTATATCTAAGTGTATCAAAGTATGTCTAATTGTATCAAAATGTATCAAAGTATATCTAAGTGTATCAAAGTGTATCAATTTATATCAAAGTATATCAAAGTGTATTAAAGTATATCAAAGTGTATCAAAGTATATCTAAGTGTATCAAAGTATATCTAAGTGTATCTAGGTGTATCAAAGTATATCTAAGTGTATCAAAGTGTATCTAAGTATATCAAAGTGTATCAAAGTATATCTAAGTGTATCAAAGTATATCTAAGTGTATCAAAGTGTATCAAAGTATATCAAAGTGTATCAAAGTATATCTAAGTGTATTAAAGTATATCTAAGTGTATCAAAGTTTATCTAAGTGTATCAAAGTGTATCAAATTATATCAAAGTGTATCAAAGTATATCTAAGTGTATCTAAGTATATCTAAGTGTATCAAAGTATATCTAAGTGTATTTAAGTGTATCTAAATATATCTAAGTGTATCAAAGTGTATCAAAGTATATCAAAGTGTATCAAAGTATATCTAAGTGTATCTAAGTATATCTAAGTGTATCAAAGTATATCTAAGTGTATCTAAGTGTATCAAAGTATATCTAAGTGTATCAAAGTGTATCTAAGTATATCAAAGTGTATCAAAGTATATCTAAGTGTATCTAAGTATGTCAAAGTATATATAAGTGTATCAAAGAATATCAAAGTGTATCAAAGTGTATCAAAGTATATCAAAGTGTATCAAAGTATATCTAAGTGTATCAAAGTAAATCTAAGTGTATCAAAGTAAATCTAAGTGTATCAAAGTAAATCTAAGTGTATCAAAGTATATCTAAGTGTATCAAAGTTTATCTAAGTGTATCAAAGTGTATCAAAGTATATCAAAGTATATCTAAGTGTATCAAAGTATATCTAAATGTATCAAAATGTATCAAAGTATATCTAAGTGTATCAAAGTATATCTAAGTGTATCAATGTTTATCTAAGTGTATTAAAGTGTATCTAAGTGTATCAAAGTATATCAAAGTATATCAATGTGTATCAAAGTATATCAAAGTATATCTAAGTGTATCAAAGTGTATCAAATTATATCTAAGTGTATTAAAGTATATCTAAGGGTGTCAAAGTATATCTAAGTGTATCAAAGTATATCTAAGGGTGTCAAAGTATATCTAAGTGTATCAAAGTATATTTAAGGGTGTCAAAGTATATCAAAGTATATCTAAGTATATCAAAGTATATCTAAGTGTATCAAAGTATATCTAAATGTATCAAAATGTATCAAAGTATATCTAAGTGTATCTAAGTATATCAAAGTGTATCAAAGTATATCTAAGTGTATCAAAGTATATCTAAGTGTATCAAAGTGTATCAAAGTATATCAAAGTATATCAATGTGTATCAAAGTATATCAAAGTATATCTAAGTGTATCAAAGTGTATCAAAATATATCTAAATGTATCAAAATGTATCAAAGTATGTCAAAGTATATATAAGTGTATCAAAGTGTATTAAAGTATATCAAAGTGTATCAAAGTATATCTAAGTGTATCAAAGTATATCTAAGTGTATCTAGGTGTATCAAAGTATATCTAAGTGTATCATAGTGTATCTAAGTATATCAAAGTGTATCAAAGTATATCTAAGTGTATCAAAGTATATCTAAGTGTATCAAAGTAAATCTAAGTGTATCAAAAAATATCAAAGTATATCTAAGTGTATCAAAGTATATCAAAGTATATCAATGTGTATCAAAGTATATCAAAGTATATCTAAGTGTATCAAAGTGTATCAAAGTATATCTAAGTGTATTAAAGTATATCTAAGTGCATCAAAGTATATCAAAGTATATCTAAGTGTATCAAAGTATATCTAAGTGTATCAAAGTATATCTAAATGTATCAAAATGTATCAAAGTATATCTAAGTGTATCAAAGTATATCTAAGTGTATCAAAGTTTATCTAAGTGTATCAAAGTGTATCAAAGTATATCAAAGTATATCTAAGTGTATCAAAGTATACCTAAATGTATCAAAATGTATCAAAGTATATCTAAGTGTATCAAAGTATATCTAAGTGTATCAAAGTTTATCTAAGTGTATCAAAGTGTATCAAAGTATATCAAAGTATATCTAAGTGTATCAAAGTATGTCTAATTGTATCAAAATGTATCAAAGTATATCTAAGTGTATCAAAGTGTATCAATTTATATCAAAGTATATCAAAGTGTATTAAAGTATATCAAAGTGTATCAAAGTATATCTAAGTGTATCAAAGTGTATCAATTTATATCAAAGTATATCAAAGTGTATTAAAGTATATCAAAGTGTATCAAAGTATATCTAAGTGTATCAAAGTATATCTAAGTGTATCAAAGTATATCTAAGTGTATCAAAGTGTATCAAAGTATATCAAAGTGTATCAAAGTATATCTAAGTGTATCAAAGTATATCTAAGTGTATCAAAGTATATCTAAGTGTATCAAAGTATATCTAAGTGTATCAAAGTTTATCTAAGTGTATCAAAGTGTATCAAAGTATATCAAAGTTTATCTAAGTGTATCAAAGTGTATCAAAGTATATCTAAGGGTGTCAAAGTATATCAAAGTATATCTAAGTGTATCAAAGTATATCTAAGTGTATCAAAGTATATCTAAGTGTATCAAAGTTTATCTAAGTGTATCAAAGTGTATCAAAGTATATCAAATTATATCAAAATGTATCAAAGTATATCTAAGTGTATCAAAGTATATCTAAGTGTATCAATGTTTATCTAAGTGTATTAAAGTGTATCAAAGTGTATCAAAGTATATCTAAGTGTTTTAAAATTTATCTAAGTGTATCAAAGTGTATCAAAGTGTATCAAAGTATATCAAAGTATATCTAAGTGTATCAAAGTATATCTAAGTGTACCAAAGTATATATAAGTGTATCAAAATGTTTCAAAGTATATTTAAGAGTATCAAAGTATATCTAAATATATCTAAGTGTATCAAAGTATATATAAGTGTTTAAAAATGTATCAAAGTATATCTAAATATATCTAAGTGTATCAAAGTTTATCTAAGTGTACCAAAGTGTATCAAATTATATCAAAGTATATCTAAGTGTATCAAAGTATATATAAGTGTATCAAAATGTATCAAAGTATATTTAAGAGTATCAAAGTATATCTAAATATATCTAAGTGTATCAAAGTGTATCAAAGTATATCAAAGTGTATCAAAGTATATCTAAGTGTATCTAAGTATATCTAAGTGTATCTAAGTATATCTAAGTGTATCAAAGTATATCTAAGTGTATCAAAGTTTATCTAAGTGTATCAAAGTGTATCAAAGTATGTCAAAGTATATCAAAGTATATCTAAGTGTATCAAAGTATACCTAAATGTATCAAAATGTATCAAAGTATATCTAAGTGTATCAAAGTATATCTAAGTGTATCAAAGTTTATCTAAGTGTATCAAAGTGTATCAAAGTATATCAAAGTATATCTAAGTGTATCAAAGTATATCTAATTGTATCAAAATATATCAAAGTATATCTAAGTGTATCAAAGTATATCTAAGTGTATCAAAGTATAACTAAGTGTATCAAAGTTTATCTAAGTGTATCAAAGTATATCTAAGTGTATCAAAGTATATCTAAGTGTATCAAAGTATATCTAAGTGTATCAAAGTATATCTAAGTGTATCAAAGTTTATCTAAGTGTATCAAAGTGTATCAAAGTATATCAAAGTTTATCTAAGTGTATCAAAGTGTATCAAAGTATATCAAATTATATCAAAATGTATCAAAGTATATCTAAGTGTATCAAAGTATATCTAAGTGTATCAATGTTTATCTAAGTGTATTAAAGTGTATCAAAGTGTATCAAAGTATATCTAAGTGTATCAAAGTGTATCAAAGTATATCAAATTATATCAAAATGTATCAAAGTATATCTAAGTGTATCAAAGTATATCTAAGTGTATCAATGTTTATCTAAGTGTATTAAAGTGTATCAAAGTGTATCAAAGTATATCTAAGTGTATCAAAATTTATCTAAGTGTATCAAAGTGTATCAAAGTATATCAAAGTATATCTAAGTGTATCAAAGTATATCTAAGTGTACCAAAGTATATATAAGTGTATCAAAATGTATCAAAGTATATTTAAGAGTATCAAAGTATATCTAAATATATCTAAGTGTATCAAAGTATATATAAGTGTTTAAAAATGTATCAAAGTATATTTAAGAGTATCAAAGTATATCTAAATATATCTAAGTGTATCAAAGTATATCTAAGTGTATCAAAGTATATCTAAGTGTATCAAAGTATATCTAAGTGTATTAAAGTATATCTAAGTGTATCAAAGTTTATCTAAGTGTATCAAAGTGTATCAAATTATATCAAAGTGTATCAAAGTATATCTAAGTGTATCTAAGTATATCTAAGTGTATCAAAGTATATCTAAGTGTATCTAAGTGTATCTAAATATATCTAAGTGTATCAAAGTGTATCAAAGTATATCAAAGTGTATCAAAGTATATCTAAGTGTATCTAAGTATATCTAAGTGTATCAAAGTATATCTAAGTGTATCTAAGTGTATCAAAGTATATCTAAGTGTATCAATGTGTATCTAAGTATATCAAAGTGTATCAAAGTATATCTAAGTGTATCTAAGTATGTCAAAGTATATATAAGTGTATCAAAGAATATCAAAGTGTATCAAAGTGTATCAAAGTATATCAAAGTGTATCAAAGTATATCTAAGTGTATCAAAGTAAATCTAAGTGTATCAAAGTAAATCTAAGTGTATCAAAGTATATCAATGTATATCTAAGTGTATCAAAGTATATCAAAGTATATCAATGTGTATCAAAGTATATCAAAGTATATCTATGTGTATCAAAGTATATCTAAGTGTATCAAAGTTTATCTAAGTGTATCAAAGTGTATCAAAGTATATCAAAGTGTATCAAAGTATATCAAAGTATATCTAAGTGTATCAAAGTATATCTAAGTGTATCAAAGTTTATCTAAGTGTATCAAAGTGTATCAAAGTATATCAAATTATATCAAAATGTATCAAAGTATATCTAAGTGTATCAAAGTATATCTAAGTGTATCAATGTTTATCTAAGTGTATTAAAGTGTATCAAAGTGTATCAAAGTATATCTAAGTGTATCAAAATTTATCTAAGTGTATCAAAGTATATCAAAGTATATCTAAGTGTATTAAAGTATACCTAAATGTATCAAAATGTATCAAAGTATATCTAAGTGTATCAAAGTAAATCTAAGTGTATTAAAGTATATCTAAGTGCATCAAAGTATATCAAAGTATATCTAAGTGTATCAAAGTATATCTAAGTGTATCAAAGTATATCTAAATGTATCAAAATGTATCAAAGTATATCTAAGTGTATCAAAGTATATCAAAGTGTATCAAAGTATATCAAAGTATATCTAAGTGTATCAAAGTATATCTAAATGTATCAAAATGTATCAAAGTATATCTAAGTGTATCTAAGTATATCAAAGTGTATCAAAGTATATCTAAGTGTATCAAAGTATATCTAAGTGTATCAAAGTGTATCAAAATATATCTAAGTGTATTAAAGTATATCTAAGTGCATCAAAGTATATCAAAGTATATCTAAGTGTATCAAAGTATATCTAAGTGTATCAAAGTATATCTAAATGTATCAAAATGTATCAAAGTATATCTAAGTGTATCAAAGTATATCTAAGTGTATCAAAGTTTATCTAAGTGTATCAAAGTGTATCAAAGTATATCAAAGTATATCAAAGTATATCTAAGTGTATCAAAGTATACCTAAATGTATCAAAATGTATCAAAGTATATCTAAGTGTATCAAAGTATATCTAAGTGTATCAAAGTGTATCAAAGTGTATCAAAGTATATCAAAGTGTATCAAAGTATATCTAAGTGTATCAAAGTAAATCTAAGTGTATCAAAGTAAATCTAAGTGTATCAAAGTATATCAATGTATATCTAAGTGTATCAAAGTATATCAAAGTATATCAATGTGTATCAAAGTATATCAAAGTATATCTAAGTGTATCAAAGTGTATCAAAGTATATCTAAGTGTATCAAAGTTTATCTAAGTGTATCAAAGTGTATCAAAGTATATCAAAGTATATCTAAGTGTATCAAAGTATATCTAAGTGTATCAAAGTTTATCTAAGTGTATCAAAGTGTATCAAAGTATATCAAATTATATCGAAATGTATCAAAGTATATCTAAGTGTATCAAAGTATATCTAAGTGTATCAATGTTTATCTAAGTGTATTAAAGTGTATCAAAGTGTATCAAAGTATATCTAAGTGTATCAAAATTTATCTAAGTGTATCAAAGTGTATCAAAGTATATCAAAGTATATCTAAGTGTATCAAAGAATATCAAAGTGTATCAAAGTGTATCAAAGTATATCAAAGTGTATCAAAGTATATCTAAGTGTATCAAAGTAAATCTAAGTGTATCAAAGTAAATCTAAGTGTATCAAAGTATATCAATGTATATCTAAGTGTATCAAAGTATATCAAAGTATATCAATGTGTATCAAAGTATATCAAAGTATATCTATGTGTATCAAAGTATATCTAAGTGTATCAAAGTTTATCTAAGTGTATCAAAGTGTATCAAAGTATATCAAAGTGTATCAAAGTATATCAAAGTATATCTAAGTGTATCAAAGTACATCTAAGTGTATCAAAGTTTATCTAAGTGTATCAAAGTGTATCAAAGTATATCAAATTATATCAAAATGTATCAAAGTATATCTAAGTGTATCAAAGTATATCTAAGTGTATCAATGTTTATCTAAGTGTATTAAAGTGTATCAAAGTGTATCAAAGTATATCTAAGTGTATCAAAATTTATCTAAGTGTATCAAAGTATATCAAAGTATATCTAAGTGTATTAAAGTATACCTAAATGTATCAAAATGTATCAAAGTATATCTAAGTGTATCAAAGTAAATCTAAGTGTATTAAAGTATATCTAAGTGCATCAAAGTATATCAAAGTATATCTAAGTGTATCAAAGTATATCTAAGTGTATCAAAGTATATCTAAATGTATCAAAATGTATCAAAGTATATCTAAGTGTATCAAAGTATATCAAAGTGTATCAAAGTATATCAAAGTATATCTAAGTGTATCAAAGTATATCTAAATGTATCAAAATGTATCAAAGTATATCTAAGTGTATCTAAGTATATCAAAGTGTATCAAAGTATATCTAAGTGTATCAAAGTATATCTAAGTGTATCAAAGTGTATCAAAATATATCTAAGTGTATTAAAGTATATCTAAGTGCATCAAAGTATATCAAAGTATATCTAAGTGTATCAAAGTATATCTAAGTGTATCAAAGTATATCTAAATGTATCAAAATGTATCAAAGTATATCTAAGTGTATCAAAGTATATCTAAGTGTATCAAAGTTTATCTAAGTGTATCAAAGTGTATCAAAGTATATCAAAGTATATCAAAGTATATCTAAGTGTATCAAAGTATACCTAAATGTATCAAAATGTATCAAAGTATATCTAAGTGTATCAAAGTATATCTAAGTGTATCAAAGTGTATCAAAGTGTATCAAAGTATATCAAAGTGTATCAAAGTATATCTAAGTGTATCAAAGTAAATCTAAGTGTATCAAAGTAAATCTAAGTGTATCAAAGTATATCAATGTATATCTAAGTGTATCAAAGTATATCAAAGTATATCAATGTGTATCAAAGTATATCAAAGTATATCTAAGTGTATCAAAGTGTATCAAAGTATATCTAAGTGTATCAAAGTTTATCTAAGTGTATCAAAGTGTATCAAAGTATATCAAAGTATATCTAAGTGTATCAAAGTATATCTAAGTGTATCAAAGTTTATCTAAGTGTATCAAAGTGTATCAAAGTATATCAAATTATATCGAAATGTATCACAGTATATCTAAGTGTATCAAAGTATATCTAAGTGTATCAATGTTTATCTAAGTGTATTAAAGTGTATCAAAGTGTATCAAAGTATATCTAAGTGTATCAAAATTTATCTAAGTGTATCAAAGTGTATCAAAGTATATCAAAGTATATCTAAGTGTATCAAAGTATACCTAAATGTATCAAAGTGTATCAAAGTATATCAAATTATATCAAAATGTATCAAAGTATATCTAAGTGTATCAAAGTATATCTAAGTGTATAAATGTTTATCTAAGTGTATTAAAGTGTATCAAAGTATATCAAAGTATATCTAAGTGTATCAAAGTATATCTAAGTGTACCAAAGTATATATAAGTGTATCAAAATGTATCAAAGTATATTTAAGAGTATCAAAGTATATCTAAATATATCTAAGTGTATCAAAGTATATATAAGTGTTTAAAAATGTATCAAAGTATATTTAAGAGTATCAAAGTATATCTAAATATATCTAAGTGTATCAAAGTATATCTAAGTGTATCAAAGTATATCTAAGTGTATCAAAGTATATATAAGTGTATCAAAATGTATCAAAGTATATTTAAGAGTATCAAAGTATATCTAAATATATCTAAGTGTATCAAAGTGTATCAAAGTATATCAAAGTGTATCAAAGTATATCTAAGTGTATCTAAGTATATCTAAGTGTATCAAAGTATATCTAAGTGTATCTAAGTGTATCAAAGTATATCTAAGTGTATCAAAGTGTATCTAAGTATATCTAAGTGTATCTAAGTATGTCAAAGTATATATAAGTGTATCAAAGAATATCAAAGTGTATCAAAGTGTATCAAAGTATATCAAAGTGTATCAAAGTATATCTAAGTGTATCAAAGTAAATCTAAGTGTATCAAAGTAAATCTAAGTGTATCAAAGTATATCAATGTATATCTAAGTGTATCAAAGTATATCAAAGTATATCAATGTGTATCAAAGTATATCAAAGTATATCTAAGTGTATCAAAGTGTATCAAAGTATATCTAAGTGTATCAAAGTTTATCTAAGTGTATCAAAGTGTATCAAAGTATATCAAAGTATATCTAAGTGTATCAAAGTATATCTAAGTGTATCAAAGTTTATCTAAGTGTATCAAAGTGTATCAAAGTATATCAAATTATATCAAAATGTATCAAAGTATATCTAATCGTATCAAAGTATATCTAAGTGTATCAATGTTTATCTAAGTGTATTAAAGTGTATCAAAGTGTATCAAAGTATATCTAAGTGTATCAAAATTTATCTAAGTGTATCAAAGTGTATCAAAGTATATCAAAGTATATCTAAGTGTATCAAAGTATACCTAAATGTATCAAAATGTATCAAAGTATATCTAAGTGTATCAAAGTAAATCTAAGTGTATTAAAGTATATCTAAGTGCATCAAAGTATATCAAAGTATATCTAAGTGTATCAAAGTATATCTAAGTGTATCAAAGTATATCTAAATGTATCAAAATGTATCAAAGTATATCTAAGTGTATCAAAGTATATCAAAGTGTATCAAAGTATATCAAAGTATATCTAAGTGTATCAAAGTATATCTAAATGTATCAAAATGTATCAAAGTATATCTAAGTGTATCTAAGTATATCAAAGTGTATCAAAGTATATCTAAGTGTATCAAAGTATATCTAAGTGTATCAAAGTGTATCAAAATATATCTAAGTGTATTAAAGTATATCTAAGTGCATCAAAGTATATCTAAGTGTATCAAAGTATATCTAAGTGTATCAAAGTATATCTAAATGTATCAAAATGTATCAAAGTATATCTAAGTGTATCAAAGTATATCTAAGTGTATCAAAGTTTATCTAAGTGTATCAAAGTGTATCAAAGTATATCAAAGTATATCAAAGTATATCTAAGTGTATCAAAATATACCTAAATGTATCAAAATGTATCAAAGTATATCTAAGTGTATCAAAGTATATCTAAGTGTATCAAAGTTTATCTAAGTGTATCAAAGTGTATCAAAGTATATCAAAGTATATCTAAGTGTATCAAAGTATATCTAAGTGTATCAAAGTATATCTAAGTGTATCTAAGTGTATCAAAGTATAACTAAATGTATAAAAGTTTATCTAAGTGTATCAAAGTATATCTAAATGTATCAAAATGTATCAAAGTATATCTAAGTGTATCAAAGTATATCTAAGTGTATCAAAGTATATCTAAGTGTATCAAAGTATATCTAAGTGTATCAAAGTTTATCTAAGTGTATCAAAGTGTATCAAAGTATATCAAAGTTTATCTAAGTGTATCAAAGTATATCTAAGGGTGTCAAAGTGTATCAAAGTATATCTAAGTGTATCAAAGTATATCTAAGTGTATCAAAGTTTATCTAAGTGTATCAAAGTGTATCAAAGTATATCAAAGTATATATAAGTGTATCAAAGTATATCTAAATGTATCAAAATGTATCAAAGTATATCTAAGTGTATCAAAGTGTATCAATGTTTATCTAAGTGTATTAAAGTGTATCAAAGTGTATCAAAGTATATCTAAGTGTATCAAAGTATATCTAATTGTATCTAAATGTATCAAAGTATATCTAAGTGTAACAAAGTATATCTAAGTGTATCTAAGTGTATCAAAGTATAACTAAATGTATCAAAGTTTATCTAAGTGTATCAAAGTATATCTAAGTGTATCAAAGTATATCTAAGTGTATCAAAGTATATCTAAGTGTATCAAAGTATATCTAAGTGTATCAAAGTTTATCTAAGTGTATCAAAGTGTATCAAAGTATATCAAAGTTTATCTAAGTGTATCAAAGTATATCTAAGGGTGTCAAAGTATATCAAAGTATATCTAAGTGTATCAAAGTATATCTAAGTGTATCAAAGTTTATCTAAGTGTATCAAAGTGTATCAAAGTATATCAAAGTATATCTAAGTGTATCAAAGTATATCTAAATGTATCAAAATGTATCAAAGTATATCTAAGTGTAACAAAGTATATCTAAGTGTATCAATGTTTATCTAAGTGTATTAAAGTGTATCTAAGTGTATCAAAGTATATCAAAGTATATCAATGTGTATCAAAGTATATCAAAGTATATCTAAGTGTATCAAAGTGTATCAAATTATATCTAAGTGTATTAAAGTATATCTAAGTGCATTAAAGTATGTCAAAGTATATATAAGTGTATCAAAGTATATCTAAGTGTATCAAAGTGTTTAAAAGTATATCTAAGTGTATAAAAGTATATCTAAGTGTATCAAAGTATATCAAAGTATATCTAAGTGCATCAAAGTGTATCAAAGTATATCTAAGTGTATTAAAGTATATCTAAGGGTGTCAAAGTATATCTAAGTGTATCAAAGTATATCTAAGGGTGTCAAAGTATATCAAAGTATATCTAAGTGTATCAAAGTATATTTAAATGTATCATAATGTATCAAAGTATATCTAAGTGTATCAAAGTATATCTAAGTGTATCAAAGTATATCAAAGTATATCTAAGTGTATCAAAGTGTATCAAAGTATATCTAAGTGTATCAAAGTATATCTAAGGGTGTCAAAGTATATCTAAGTGTATCAAAGTATATTTAAGGGTGTCAAAGTATATCAAAGTATATCTAAGTATATCAAAGTATATCTAAGTGTATCAAAGTATATCTAAATGTATCAAAATGTATCAAAGTATATCTAAGTGTATCTAAGTATATCAAAGTGTATCAAAGTATATCTAAGTGTATCAAAGTATATCTAACTGTATCAAAGTGTATCAAAGTATATCAAAGTATATCAATGTGTATCAAAGTATATCAAAGTATATCTAAGTGTATCGAAGTGTATCAAAATATATCTAAGTGTATTAAAGTATATCTAAGTGCATCAAAGTATATCTAAGTGTATCAAAGTATATCTAAGTGTATCAAAGTATATCTAAATGTATCAAAATGTATCAAAGTATATCTAAGTGTATCAAAGTATATCTAAGTGTATCAAAGTTTATCTAAGTGTATCAAAGTGTATCAAAGTATATCAAAGTATATCAAAGTATATCTAAGTGTATCAAAGTATACCTAAATGTATCAAAATGTATCAAAGTATATCTAAGTGTATCAAAGTATATCTAAGTGTATCAAAGTTTATCTAAGTGTATCAAAGTGTATCAAAGTATATCAAAGTATATCTAAGTGTATCAAAGTATATCTAATTGTTTAAAAATGTATCAAAGTATATCTAAGTGTATCAAAGTATATCTAAGTGTATCTAAGTGTATCAAAGTATAACTAAATGTATAAAAGTTTATCTAAGTGTATCAAAGTATATCTAAATGTATCAAAATGTATCAAATAATATCTAAGTGTATCAAAGTATATCTAAGTGTATCAAAGTATATCTAAGTGTATCAAAGTATATCTAAGTGTATCAAAGTTTATCTAAGTGTATCAAAGTGTATCAAAGTATATCAAAGTTTATCTAAGTGTATCAAAGTATATCTAAGGGTGTCAAAGTGTATCAAAGTATATCTAAGTGTATAAAAGTATATCTAAGTGTATCAAAGTTTATCTAAGTGTATCAAAGTGTATCAAAGTATATCAAAGTATATATAAGTGTATCAAAGTATATCTAAATGTATCAAAATGTATCAAAGTATATCTAAGTGTATCAAAGTGTATCAATGTTTATCTAAGTGTATTAAAGTGTATCAAAGTGTATCAAAGTATATCTAAGTGTATCAAAGTATATCTAATTGTATCAAAATGTATCAAAGTATATCTAAGTGTATCAAAGTATATCTAAGTGTATCTAAGTGTATCAAAGTATAACTAAATGTATCAAAGTTTATCTAAGTGTATCAAAGTATATCTAAGTGTATCAAAGTATATCTAAGTGTATCAAAGTATATCTAAGTGTATCAAAGTATATCTAAGTGTATCAAAGTTTATCTAAGTGTATCAAAGTGTATCAAAGTATATCAAAGTTTATCTAAGTGTATCAAAGTATATCTAAGGGTGTCAAAGTATATCAAAGTATATCTAAGTGTATCAAAGTATATCTAAGTGTATCAAAGTTTATCTAAGTGTATCAAAGTGTATCAAAGTATATCAAAGTATATCTAAGTGTATCAAAGTATATCTAAATGTATCAAAATGTATCAAAGTATATCTAAGTGTATCAAAGTATATCTAAGTGTATCAATGTTTATCTAAGTGTATTAAAGTGTATCTAAGTGTATCAAAGTATATCAAAGTATATCAATGTGTATCAAAGTATATCAAAGTATATCTAAGTGTATCAAAGTGTATCAAATTATATCTAAGTGTATTAAAGTATATCTAAGTGCATTAAAGTATGTCAAAGTATATATAAGTGTATCAAAGTATATCTAAGTGTATCAAAGTGTTTAAAAGTATATCTAAGTGTATAAAAGTATATCTAAGTGTATCAAAGTATATCAAAGTATATCTAAGTGTATCAAAGTGTATCAAAGTATATCTAAGTGTATTAAAGTATATCTAAGGGTGTCAAAGTATATCTAAGTGTATCAAAGTATATCTAAGGGTGTCAAAGTATATCAAAGTATATCTAAGTGTATCAAAGTATATTTAAATGTATCATAATGTATCAAAGTATATCTAAGTGTATCAAAGTATATCTAAGTGTATCAAAGTATATCAAAGTATATCTAAGTGTATCAAAGTGTATCAAAGTATATCTAAGTGTATCAAAGTATATCTAAGGGTGTCAAAGTATATCTAAGTGTATCAAAGTATATTTAAGGGTGTCAAAGTATATCAAAGTATATCTAAGTATATCAAAGTATATCTAAGTGTATCAAAGTATATCTAAATGTATCAAAATGTATCAAAGTATATCTAAGTGTATCTAAGTATATCAAAGTGTATCAAAGTATATCTAAGTGTATCAAAGTATATCTAAGTGTATCAAAGTGTATCAAAGTATATCAAAGTATATCAATGTGTATCAAAGTATATCAAAGTATATCTAAGTGTATCAAAGTGTATCAAAATATATCTAAGTGTATTAAAGTATATCTAAGTGCATCAAAGTATATCAAAGTATATCTAAGTGTATCAAAGTATATCTAAGTGTATCAAAGTATATCTAAATGTATCAAAATGTATCAAAGTATGTCAAAGTATATATAAGTGTATCAAAGTGTATTAAAGTATATCAAAGTGTATCAAACTATATCTAAGTGTATCAAAGTGTATCTAAGTATATCAAAGTGTATCAAAGTATATCTAAGTGTATCAAAGTATATCTAAGTGTATCAAAGTAAATCTAAGTGTATCAAAAAATATCAAAGTATATCTAAGTGTATCAAAGTATATCAAAGTATATCAATGTGTATCAAAGTATATCAAAGTATATCTAAGTGTATCAAAGTGTATCAAAGTATATCTAAGTGTATTAAAGTATATCTAAGTGCATCAAAGTATATCAAAGTATATCTAAGTGTATCAAAGTATATCTAAGTGTATCAAAGTATATCTAAATGTATCAAAATGTATCAAAGTATATCTAAGTGTATCAAAGTATATCTAAGTGTATCAAAGTTTATCTAAGTGTATCAAAGTGTATCAAAGTATATCAAAGTATATCTAAGTGTATCAAAGTATACCTAAATGTATCAAAATGTATCAAAGTATATCTAAGTGTATCAAAGTATATCTAAGTGTATCAAAGTTTATCTAAGTGTATCAAAGTGTATCAAAGTATATCAAAGTATATCTAAGTGTATCAAAGTATATCTAATTGTATCAAAATGTATCAAAGTATATCTAAGTGTATCAAAGTGTATCAATTTATATCAAAGTATATCAAAGTGTATTAAAGTATATCAAAGTGTATCAAAGTATATCTAAGTGTATCAAAGTATATCTAAGTGTATCTAGGTGTATCAAAGTATATCTAAGTGTATCAAAGTGTATCTAAGTATATCAAAGTGTATCAAAGTATATCTAAGTGTATCAAAGTATATCTAAGTGTATCAAAGTGTATCAAAGTATATCAAAGTGTATCAAAGTATATCTAAGTGTATCAAAGTATATCTAAGTGTATCAAAGTATATCTAAGTGTATTAAAGTATATCTAAGTGTATCAAAGTTTATCTAAGTGTATCAAAGTGTATCAAAGTATATCAAAGTTTATCTAAGTGTATCAAAGTGTATCAAAGTATATCTAAGGGTGTCAAAGTATATCAAAGTATATCTAAGTGTATCAAAGTATATCTAAGTGTATCAAAGTATATCTAAGTGTATCAAAGTTTATCTAAGTGTATCAAAGTGTATCAAAGTATATCAAATTATATCAAAATGTATCAAAGTATATCTAAGTGTATCAAAGTATATCTAAGTGTATCAATGTTTATCTAAGTGTATTAAAGTGTATCAAAGTGTATCAAAGTATATCTAAGTGTTTTAAAATTTATCTAAGTGTATCAAAGTGTATCAAAGTGTATCAAAGTATATCAAATTATATCTAAGTGTATCAAAGTATATCTAAGTGTACCAAAGTATATATAAGTGTATCAAAATGTTTCAAAGTATATTTAAGAGTATCAAAGTATATCTAAATATATCTAAGTCTATCAAAGTATATATAAGTGTTTAAAAATGTATCAAAGTATATTTAAGAGTATCAAAGTATATCTAAATATATCTAAGTGTATCAAAGTTTATCTAAGTGTATCAAAGTGTATCAAATTATATCAAAGTATATCTAAGTGTATCAAAGTATATATAAGTGTATCAAAATGTATCAAAGTATATTTAAGAGTATCAAAGTATATCTAAATATATCTAAGTGTATCAAAGTGTATCAAAGTATATCAAAGTGTATCAAAGTATATCTAAGTGTATCTAAGTATATCTAAGTGTATCAAAGTATATCTAAGTGTATCAAAGTTTATCTAAGTGTATCAAAGTGTATCAAAGTATGTCAAAGTATATCAAAGTATATCTAAGTGTATCAAAGTATACCTAAATGTATCAAAATGTATCAAAGTATATCTAAGTGTATCAAAGTATATCTAAGTGTATCAAAGTTTATCTAAGTGTATCAAAGTGTATCAAAGTATATCAAAGTATATCTAAGTGTATCAAAGTATATCTAATTGTATCAAAATATATCAAAGTATATCTAAGTGTATCAAAGTATATCTAAGTGTATCAAAGTATAACTAAGTGTATCAAAGTTTATCTAAGTGTATCAAAGTATATCTAAGTGTATCAAAGTATATCTAAGTGTATCAAAGTATATCTAAGTGTATCAAAGTTTATCTAAGTGTATCAAAGTGTATCAAAGTATATCAAAGTTTATCTAAGTGTATCAAAGTGTATCAAAGTATATCTAAGGGTGTCAAAGTATATCAAAGTATATCTAAGTGTATCGAAGTATATCTAAGTGTATCAAAGTTTATCTAAGTGTATCAAAGTGTATCAAAGTATATCAAATTATATCAAAATGTATCAAAGTATATCTAAGTGTATCAAAGTATATCTAAGTGTATCAATGTTTATCTAAGTGTATTAAAGTGTATCAAAGTGTATCAAAGTATATCTAAGTGTATCAAAATTTATCTAAGTGTATCAAAGTGTATCAAAGTATATCAAAGTATATCTAAGTGTATCAAAGTATATCTAAGTGTACCAAAGTATATATAAGTGTATCAAAATGTATCAAAGTATATTTAAGAGTATCAAAGTATATCTAAATATATCTAAGTGTATCAAAGTATATATAAGTGTTTAAAAATGTATCAAAGTATATTTAAGAGTATCAAAGTATATCTAAATATATCTAAGTGTATCAAAGTATATCTAAGTGTATCAAAGTATATCTAAGTGTATCAAAGTATATCTAAGTGTATTAAAGTATATCTAAGTGTATCAAAGTTTATCTAAGTGTATCAAAGTGTATCAAATTATATCAAAGTATATCTAAGTGTATCAAAGTATATATAAGTGTATCAAAATGTATCAAAGTATATTTAAGAGTATCAAAGTATATCTAAATATATCTAAGTGTATCAAAGTGTATCAAAGTATATCAAAGTGTATCAAAGTATATCTAAGTGTATCTAAGTATATCTAAGTGTATCAAAGTATATCTAAGTGTATCTAAGTGTATCAAAGTATATCTAAGTGTATCAAAGTGTATCTAAGTATATCAAAGTGTATCAAAGTATATCTAAGTGTATCTAAGTATGTCAAAGTATATATAAGTGTATCAAAGAATATCAAAGTGTATCAAAGTGTATCAAAGTATATCAAAGTGTATCAAAGTATATCTAAGTGTATCAAAGTAAATCTAAGTGTATCAAAGTAAATCTAAGTGTATCAAAGTATATCAATGTATATCTAAGTGTATCAAAGTATATCAAAGTATATCAATGTGTATCAAAGTATATCAAAGTATATCTATGTGTATCAAAGTGTATCAAAGTATATCTAAGTGTATCAAAGTTTATCTAAGTGTATCAAAGTGTATCAAAGTATATCAAAGTTTATCTAAGTGTATCAAAGTGTATCAAAGTATATCAAATTATATCAAAATGTATCAAAGTATATCTAAGTGTATCAAAGTATATCTAAGTGTATCAATGTTTATCTAAGTGTATTAAAGTGTATCAAAGTGTATCAAAGTATATCTAAGTGTATCAAAATTTATCTAAGTGTATCAAAGTGTATCAAAGTATATCAAAGTATATCTAAGTGTATTAAAGTATACCTAAATGTATCAAAATGTATCAAAGTATATCTTAGTGTATCAAAGTAAATCTAAGTGTATTAAAGTATATCTAAGTGCATCAAAGTATATCAAAGTATATCTAAGTGTATCAAAGTATATCTAAGTGTATCGAAGTATATCTAAATGTATCAAAATGTATCAAAGTATATCTAAGTGTATCAAAGTATATCAAAGTGTATCAAAGTATATCAAAGTATATCTAAGTGTATCAAAGTATATCTAAATGTATCAAAATGTATCAAAGTATATCTAAGTGTATCTAAGTATATCAAAGTGTATCAAAGTATATCTAAGTGTATCAAAGTATATCTAAGTGTATCAAAGTGTATCAAAATATATCTAAGTGTATTAAAGTATATCTAAGTGCATCAAAGTATATCAAAGTATATCTAAGTGTATCAAAGTATATCTAAGTGTATCAAAGTATATCTAAATGTATCAAAATGTATCAAAGTATATCTAAGTGTATCAAAGTATATCTAAGTGTATCAAAGTTTATCTAAGTGTATCAAAGTGTATCAAAGTATATCAAAGTATATCTAAGTGTATCAAAGTATACCTAAATGTATCAAAATGTATCAAAGTATATCTAAGTGTATCAAAGTATATCTAAGTGTATCAAAGTTTATCTAAGTGTATCAAAGTGTATCAAAGTATATCAAAGTATATCAAAGTATATCTAAGTGTATCAAAGTATACCTAAATGTATCAAAATGTATCAAAGTATATCTAAGTGTATCAAAGTATATCTAAGTGTATCAAAGTATATCTAATTGTATCAAAATGTATCAAAGTATATCTAAGTGTATCAAAGTATATCTAAGTGTATCTAAGTGTATCAAAGTATAACTAAATGTATAAAAGTTTATCTAAGTGTATCAAAGTATATCTAAATGTATCAAAATGTATCAAAGTATATCTAAGTGTATCAAAGTATATCTAAGTGTATCAAAGTATATCTAAGTGTATCAAAGTATATCTAAGTGTATCAAAGTTTATCTAAGTGTATCAAAGTGTATCAAAGTATATCAAAGTTTATCTAAGTGTATCAAAGTATATCTAAGTGTATCAAAGTTTATCTAAGTGTATCAAAGTGTATCAAAGTATATCAAATTATATCAAAATGTATCAAAGTATATCTAAGTGTATCAAAGTATATCTAAGTGTATCAATGTTTATCTAAGTGTATTAAAGTGTATCAAAGTGTATCAAAGTATATCTAAGTGTATCAAAATTTATCTAAGTGTATCAAAGTGTATCAAAGTATATCAAAGTATATCTAAGTGTATCAAAGTATACCTAAATGTATCAAAGTGTATCAAAGTATATCAAATTATATCAAAATGTATCAAAGTATATCTAAGTGTATCAAAGTATATCTAAGTGTATCAATGTTTATCTAAGTGTATTAAAGTGTATCAAAGTATATCAAAGTATATCTAAGTGTATCAAAGTATATCTAAGTGTACCAAAGTATATATAAGTGTATCAAAATGTATCAAAGTATATTTAAGAGTATCAAAGTATATCTAAATATATCTAAGTGTATCAAAGTATATATAAGTGTTTAAAAATGTATCAAAGTATATTTAAGAGTATCAAAGTATATCTAAATATATCTAAGTGTATCAAAGTATATCTAAGTGTATCAAAGTATATCTAAGTGTATCAAAGTATATCTAAGTGCATCAAAGTATATATAAGTGTATCAAAATGTATCAAAGTATATTTAAGAGTATCAAAGTATATCTAAATATATCTAAGTGTATCAAAGTGTATCAAAGTATATCAAAGTGTATCAAAGTATATCTAAGTGTATCTAATCATATCTAAGTGTATCAAAGTATATCTAAGTGTATCTAAGTGTATCAAAGTATATCTAAGTGTATCAAAGTGTATCTAAGTATATCAAAGTGTATCAAAGTATATCTAAGTGTATCTAAGTATGTCAAAGTATATATAAGTGTATCAAAGAATATCAAAGTGTATCAAAGTGTATCAAAGTATATCAAAGTGTATCAAAGCATATCTAAGTGTATCAAAGTAAATCTAAGTGTATCAAAGTAAATCTAAGTGTATCAAAGTATATCAATGTATATCTAAGTGTATCAAAGTATATCAAAGTATATCAATGTGTATCAAAGTATATCAAAGTATATTTAAGTGTATCAAAGTGTATCAAAGTATATCTAAGTGTATCAAAGTTTATCTAAGTGTATCAAAGTGTATCAAAGTATATCAAAGTATATCTAAGTGTATCAAAGTATATCTAAGTGTATCAAAGTTTATCTAAGTGTATCAAAGTGTATCAAAGTATATCAAATTATATCAAAATGTATCAAAGTATATCTAAGTGTATCAAAGTATATCTAAGTGTATCAATGTTTATCTAAGTGTATTAAAGTGTATCAAAGTGTATCAAAGTATATCTAAGTGTATCAAAATTTATCTAAGTGTATCAAAGTGTATCAAAGTATATCAAAGTATATCTAAGTGTATCAAAGTATACCTAAATGTATCAAAATGTATCAAAGTATATCTAAGTGTATCAAAGTAAATCTAAGTGTATTAAAGTATATCTTAGTGCATCAAAGTATATCAAAGTATATCTAAGTGTATCAAAGTATATCTAAGTGTATCAAAGTATATCTAAATGTATTAAAATGTATCAAAGTATATCTAAGTGTATCAAAGTATATCAAAGTGTATCAAAGTATATCAAAGTATATCTAAGTGTATCAAAGTATATCTAAATGTATCAAAATGTATCAAAGTATATCTAAGTGTATCTAAGTATATCAAAGTGTATCAAAGTATATCTAAGTGTATCAAAGTATATCTAAGTGTATTAAAGTGTATCAAAATATATCTAAGTGTATTAAAGTATATCTAAGTGCATCAAAGTATATCTAAGTGTATCAAAGTATATCTAAGTGTATCAAAGTATATCTAAATGTATCAAAATGTATCAAAGTATATCTAAGTGTATCAAAGTATATCTAAGTGTATCAAAGTTTATCTAAGTGTATCAATGTTTATCTAAGTGTATTAAAGTGTATCAAAGTGTATCAAAGTATATCTAAGTGTATCAAAATTTATCTAAGTGTATCAAAGTGTATCAAAGTATATCAAAGTATATCTAAGTGTATCAAAGTATACCTAAATGTATCAAAGTGTATCAAAGTATATCAAATTATATCAAAATGTATCAAAATATATATAAGTGTATCAAAGTATATCTAAGTGTATCAATGTTTATCTAAGTGTATTAAAGTGTATCAAAGTATATCAAAGTATATCTAAGTGTATCAAAGTATATCTAAGTGTACCAAAGTATATATAAGTGTATCAAAATGTATCAAAGTATATTTAAGAGTATCAAAGTATATCTAAATATATCTAAGTGTATCAAAGTATATATAAGTGTTTAAAAATGTATCAAAGTATATTTAAGAGTATCAAAGTATATCTAAATATATCTAAGTGTATCAAAGTATATCTAAGTGTATCAAAGTATATCTAAGTGTATCAAAGTATATCTAAGTGCATCAAAGTATATATAAGTGTATCAAAATGTATCAAAGTATATTTAAGAGTATCAAAGTATATCTAAATATATCTAAGTGTATCAAAGTGTATCAAAGTATATCAAAGTGTATCAAAGTATATCTAAGTGTATCTAATCATATCTAAGTGTATCAAAGTATATCTAAGTGTATCTAAGTGTATCAAAGTATATCTAAGTGTATCAAAGTGTATCTAAGTATATCAAAGTGTATCAAAGTATATCTAAGTGTATCTAAGTATATCTAAGTGTATCTAAGTATGTCAAAGTATATATAAGTGTATCAAAGAATATCAAAGTGTATCAAAGTGTATCAAAGTATATCAAAGTGTATCAAAGCATATCTAAGTGTATCAAAGTAAATCTAAGTGTATCAAAGTAAATCTAAGTGTATCAAAGTATATCAATGTATATCTAAGTGTATCAAAGTATATCAAAGTATATCAATGTGTATCAAAGTATATCAAAGTATATTTAAGTGTATCAAAGTGTATCAAAGTATATCTAAGTGTATCAAAGTTTATCTAAGTGTATCAAAGTGTATCAAAGTATATCAAAGTATATCTAAGTGTATCAAAGTATATCTAAGTGTATCAAAGTTTATCTAAGTGTATCAAAGTGTATCAAAGTATATCAAATTATATCAAAATGTATCAAAGTATATCTAAGTGTATCAAAGTATATCTAAGTGTATCAATGTTTATCTAAGTGTATTAAAGTGTATCAAAGTGTATCAAAGTATATCTAAGTGTATCAAAATTTATCTAAGTGTATCAAAGTGTATCAAAGTATATCAAAGTATATCTAAGTGTATCAAAGTATACCTAAATGTATCAAAATGTATCAAAGTATATCTAAGTGTATCAAAGTAAATCTAAGTGTATTAAAGTATATCTTAGTGCATCAAAGTATATCAAAGTATATCTAAGTGTATCAAAGTATATCTAAGTGTATCAAAGTATATCTAAATGTATTAAAATGTATCAAAGTATATCTAAGTGTATCAAAGTATATCAAAGTGTATCAAAGTATATCAAAGTATATCTAAGTGTATCAAAGTATATCTAAATGTATCAAAATGTATCAAAGTATATCTAAGTGTATCTAAGTATATCAAAGTGTATCAAAGTATATCTAAGTGTATCAAAGTATATCTAAGTGTATTAAAGTGTATCAAAATATATCTAAGTGTATTAAAGTATATCTAAGTGCATCAAAGTATATCTAAGTGTATCAAAGTATATCTAAGTGTATCAAAGTATATCTAAATGTATCAAAATGTATCAAAGTATATCTAAGTGTATCAAAGTATATCTAAGTGTATCAAAGTTTATCTAAGTGTATCAAAGTGTATCAAAGTATATCAAAGTATATCAAAGTATATCAAAGTATATCTAAGTGTATCAAAGTATACCTTAATGTATCAAAATGTATCAAAGTATATCTAAGTGTATCAAAGTATATCTAAGTGTATCAAAGTTTATCTAAGTGTATCAAAGTGTATCAAAGTATATCAAAGTATATCTAAGTGTATCAAAGTATATCTAATTGTATCAAAATGTATCAAAGTATATCTAAGTGTATCAAAGTATATCTAAGTGTATCTAAGTGTATCAAAGTATAACTAAATGTATAAAAGTTTATCTAAGTGTATCAAAGTATATCTAAATGTATCAAAATGTATCAAAGTATATCTAAGTGTATCAAAGTATATCTAAGTGTATCAAAGTATATCTAAGTGTATCAAAGTATATCTAAGTGTATCAAAGTTTATCTAAGTGTATCAAAGTGTATCAAAGTATATCAAAGTTTATCTAAGTGTATCAAAGTATATCTAAGGGTGTCAAAGTGTATCAAAGTATATCTAAGTGTATCAAAGTATATCTAAGTGTATCAAAGTTTATCTAAGTGTATCAAAGTGTATCAAAGTATATCAAAGTATATATAAGTGTATCAAAGTATATCTAAATGTATCAAAATGTATCAAAGTATATCTAAGTGTATCAAAGTGTATCAATGTTTATCTAAGTGTATTAAAGTGTATCAAAGTGTATCAAAGTATATCTAAGTGTATCAAAGTATATCTAATTGTATCAAAATGTATCAAAGTATATCTAAGTGTATCAAAGTATATCTAAGTGTATCTAAGTGTATCAAAGTATAACTAAATGTATCAAAGTTTATCTAAGTGTATCAAAGTATATCTAAGTGTATCAAAGTATATCTAAGTGTATCAAAGTATATCTAAGTGTATCAAAGTATATCTAAGTGTATCAAAGTTTATCTAAGTGTATCAAAGTGTATCAAAGTATATCTAAGTGTATCAAAGTTTATCTAAGTGTATCAAAGTGTATCAAAGTATATCAAAGTTTATCTAAGTGTATCAAAGTATATCTAAGGGTGTCAAAGTATATCAAAGTATATCTAAGTGTATCAAAGTATATCTAAGTGTATCAAAGTTTATCTAAGTGTATCAAAGTGTATCAAAGTATATCAAAGTATATCTAAGTGTATCAAAGTATATCTAAATGTATCAAAATGTATCAAAGTATATCTAAGTGTATCAAAGTATATCTAAGTGTATCAATGTTTATCTAAGTGTATTAAAGTGTATCTAAGTGTATCAAATCATATCAAAGTATATCAATGTGTATCAAAGTATATCAAAGTATATCTAAGTGTATCAAAGTGTATCAAATTATATCTAAGTGTATTAAAGTATATCTAAGTGCATTAAAGTATGTCAAAGTATATATAAGTGTATCAAAGTATATCTAAGTGTATCAAAGTGTTTAAAAGTATATCTAAGTGTATAAAAGTATATCTAAGTGTATCAAAGTATATCAAAGTATATCTAAGTGTATCAAAGTGTATCAAAGTATATCTAAGTGTATTAAAGTATATCTAAGGGTGTCAAAGTATATCTAAGTGTATCAAAGTATATCTAAGGGTGTCAAAGTATATCTAAGTGTATCAAAGTATATTTAAATGTATCAAAATGTATCAAAGTATATCTAAGTGTATCAAAGTATATCTAAGTGTATCAAAGTATATCAAAGTATATCTAAGTGTATCAAAGTGTATCAAAGTATATCTAAGTGTATCAAAGTATATCTAAGGGTGTCAAAGTATATCTAAGTGTATCAAAGTATATTTAAGGGTGTCAAAGTATATCAAAGTATATCTAAGTATATCAAAGTATATCTAAGTGTATCAAAGTATATCTAAATGTATCAAAATGTATCAAAGTATATCTAAGTGTATCTAAGTATATCAAAGTGTATCAAAGTAAATCTAAGTGTATCAAAGTATATCTAAGTGTATCAAAGTGTATCAAAGTATATCAAAGTATATCAATGTGTATCAAAGTATATCAAAGTATATCTAAGTGTATCAAAGTGTATCAAAATATATCTAAGTGTATTAAAGTATATCTAAGTGCATCAAAGTATATCAAAGTATATCTAAGTGTATCAAAGTATATCTAAGTGTATCAAAGTATATCTAAATGTATCAAAATGTATCAAAGTATGTCAAAGTATATATAAGTGTATCAAAGTGTATTAAAGTATATCAAAGTGTATCAAAGTATATCTAAGTGTATCAAAGTATATATAAGTGTTTAAAAATGTATCAAAGTATATTTAAGAGTATCAAAGTATATCTAAATATATCTAAGTGTATCAAAGTTTATCTAAGTGTATCAAAGTGTATCAAATTATATCAAAGTATATCTAAGTGTATCAAAGTATACCTAAATGTATCAAAATGTATCAAAGTATATCTAAGTATATCAAAGTTTATCTAAGTGTATCAAAGTATATCTAAGGGTGTCAAAGTGTATCAAAGTATATCTAAGTGTATCAAAGTATATCTAATTGTATCAAAATGTATCAAAGTATATCTAAGTGTATCAAAGTATATCTAAATATATCTAAGTGTATCAAAGTGTATCAAAGTATATCAAAGTGTATCAAAGTATATCTAAGTGTATCTAATCATATCTAAGTGTATCAAAGTATATCTAAGTGTATCTAAGTGTATCAAAGTATATCTAAGTGTATCAAAGTGTATCTAAGTATATCAAAGTGTATCAAAGTATATCTAAGTGTATCTAAGTATGTCAAAGTATATATAAGTGTATCAAAGAATATCAAAGTGTATCAAAGTGTATCAAAGTATATCAAAGTGTATCAAAGCATATCTAAGTGTATCAAAGTAAATCTAAGTGTATCAAAGTATATCAATGTATATCTAAGTGTATCAAAGTATATCAAAGTATATCAATGTGTATCAAAGTATATCAAAGTATATTTAAGTGTATCAAAGTGTATCAAAGTATATCTAAGTGTATCAAAGTTTATCTAAGTGTATCAAAGTGTATCAAAGTATATCAAAGTATATCTAAGTGTATCAAAGTATATCTAAGTGTATCAAAGTTTATCTAAGTGTATCAAAGTGTATCAAAGTATATCAAATTATATCAAAATGTATCAAAGTATATCTAAGTGTATCAAAGTATATCTAAGTGTATCAATGTTTATCTAAGTGTATTAAAGTGTATCAAAGTGTATCAAAGTATATCTAAGTGTATCAAAATTTATCTAAGTGTATCAAAGTGTATCAAAGTATATCAAAGTATATCTAAGTGTATCAAAGTATACCTAAATGTATCAAAATGTATCAAAGTATATCTAAGTGTATCAAAGTAAATCTAAGTGTATTAAAGTATATCTTAGTGCATCAAAGTATATCAAAGTATATCTAAGTGTATCAAAGTATATCTAAGTGTATCAAAGTATATCTAAATGTATTAAAATGTATCAAAGTATATCTAAGTGTATCAAAGTATATCAAAGTGTATCAAAGTATATCAAAGTATATCTAAGTGTATCAAAGTATATCTAAATGTATCAAAATGTATCAAAGTATATCTAAGTGTATCTAAGTATATCAAAGTGTATCAAAGTATATCTAAGTGTATCAAAGTATATCTAAGTGTATTAAAGTGTATCAAAATATATCTAAGTGTATTAAAGTATATCTAAGTGCATCAAAGTATATCTAAGTGTATCAAAGTATATCTAAGTGTATCAAAGTATATCTAAATGTATCAAAATGTATCAAAGTATATCTAAGTGTATCAAAGTATATCTAAGTGTATCAAAGTTTATCTAAGTGTATCAAAGTGTATCAAAGTATATCAAAGTATATCAAAGTATATCAAAGTATATCTAAGTGTATCAAAGTATACCTAAATGTATCAAAATGTATCAAAGTATATCTAAGTGTATCAAAGTATATCTAAGTGTATCAAAGTTTATCTAAGTGTATCAAAGTGTATCAAAGTATATCAAAGTATATCTAAGTGTATCAAAGTATATCTAATTGTATCAAAATGTATCAAAGTATATCTAAGTGTATCAAAGTATATCTAAGTGTATCTAAGTGTATCAAAGTATAACTAAATGTATAAAAGTTTATCTAAGTGTATCAAAGTATATCTAAATGTATCAAAATGTATCAAAGTATATCTAAGTGTATCAAAGTATATCTAAGTGTATCAAAGTATATCTAAGTGTATCAAAGTATATCTAAGTGTATCAAAGTTTATCTAAGTGTATCAAAGTGTATCAAAGTATATCAAAGTTTATCTAAGTGTATCAAAGTATATCTAAGGGTGTCAAAGTGTATCAAAGTATATCTAAGTGTATCAAAGTATATCTAAGTGTATCAAAGTTTATCTAAGTGTATCAAAGTGTATCAAAGTATATCAAAGTATATATAAGTGTATCAAAGTATATCTAAATGTATCAAAATGTATCAAAGTATATCTAAGTGTATCAAAGTGTATCAATGTTTATCTAAGTGTATTAAAGTGTATCAAAGTGTATCAAAGTATATCTAAGTGTATCAAAGTATATCTAATTGTATCAAAATGTATCAAAGTATATCTAAGTGTATCAAAGTATATCTAAGTGTATCTAAGTGTATCAAAGTATAACTAAATGTATCAAAGTTTATCTAAGTGTATCAAAGTATATCTAAGTGTATCAAAGTATATCTAAGTGTATCAAAGTATATCTAAGTGTATCAAAGTATATCTAAGTGTATCAAAGTTTATCTAAGTGTATCAAAGTGTATCAAAGTATATCTAAGTGTATCAAAGTTTATCTAAGTGTATCAAAGTGTATCAAAGTATATCAAAGTTTATCTAAGTGTATCAAAGTATATCTAAGGGTGTCAAAGTATATCAAAGTATATCTAAGTGTATCAAAGTATATCTAAGTGTATCAAAGTTTATCTAAGTGTATCAAAGTGTATCAAAGTATATCTAAGTGTATCAAAGTATATCTAAATGTATCAAAATGTATCAAAGTATATCTAAGTGTATCAAAGTATATCTAAGTGTATCAATGTTTATCTAAGTGTATTAAAGTGTATCTAAGTGTATCAAAGTATATCAAAGTATATCAATGTGTATCAAAGTATATCAAAGTATATCTAAGTGTATCAAAGTGTATCAAATTATATCTAAGTGTATTAAAGTATATCTAAGTGCATTAAAGTATGTCAAAGTATATATAAGTGTATCAAAGTATATCTAAGTGTATCAAAGTGTTTAAAAGTATATCTAAGTGTATAAAAGTATATCTAAGTGTATCAAAGTATATCAAAGTATATCTAAGTGTATCAAAGTGTATCAAAGTATATCTAAGTGTATTAAAGTATATCTAAGGGTGTCAAAGTATATCTAAGTGTATCAAAGTATATCTAAGGGTGTCAAAGTATATCAAAGTATATCTAAGTGTATCAAAGTATATTTAAATGTATCAAAATGTATCAAAGTATATCTAAGTGTATCAAAGTATATCTAAGTGTATCAAAGTATATCAAAGTATATCTAAGTGTATCAAAGTGTATCAAAGTATATCTAAGTGTATCAAAGTATATCTAAGGGTGTCAAAGTATATCTAAGTGTATCAAAGTATATTTAAGGGTGTCAAAGTATATCAAAGTATATCTAAGTATATCAAAGTATATCTAAGTGTATCAAAGTATATCTAAATGTATCAAAATGTATCAAAGTATATCTAAGTGTATCTAAGTATATCAAAGTGTATCAAAGTAAATCTAAGTGTATCAAAGTATATCTAAGTGTATCAAAGTGTATCAAAGTATATCAAAGTATATCAATGTGTATCAAAGTATATCAAAGTATATCTAAGTGTATCAAAGTGTATCAAAATATATCTAAGTGTATTAAAGTATATCTAAGTGCATCAAAGTATATCAAAGTATATCTAAGTGTATCAAAGTATATCTAAGTGTATCAAAGTATATCTAAATGTATCAAAATGTATCAAAGTATGTCAAAGTATATATAAGTGTATCAAAGTGTATTAAAGTATATCAAAGTGTATCAAAGTATATCTAAGTGTATCAAAGTATATATAAGTGTTTAAAAATGTATCAAAGTATATTTAAGAGTATCAAAGTATATCTAAATATATCTAAGTGTATCAAAGTTTATCTAAGTGTATCAAAGTGTATCAAATTATATCAAAGTATATCTAAGTGTATCAAAGTATATATAAGTGTATCAAAATGTATCAAAGTATATTTAAGAGTATCAAAGTATATCTAAATATATCTAAGTGTATCAAAGTGTATCAAAGTATATCAAAGTGTATCAAAGTATATCTAAGTGTATCTAAGTATATCTAAGTGTATCAAAGTATATCTAAGTGTATCAAAGTTTATCTAAGTGTATCAAAGTGTATCAAAGTATGTCAAAGTATATCAAAGTATATCTAAGTGTATCAAAGTATACCTAAATGTATCAAAATGTATCAAAGTATATCTAAGTATATCAAAGTTTATCTAAGTGTATCAAAGTATATCTAAGGGTGTCAAAGTGTATCAAAGTATATCTAAGTGTATCAAAGTATATCTAAGTGTATCAAAGTTTATCTAAGTGTATCAAAGTGTATCAAAGTATATCAAAGTATATATAAGTGTATCAAAGTATATCTAAATGTATCAAAATGTATCAAAGTATATCTAAGTGTATCAAAGTGTATCAATATTTATCTAAGTGTATTAAAGTGTATCAAAGTGTATCAAAGTATATCTAAGTGTATCAAAGTATATCTAATTGTATCAAAATGTATCAAAGTATATCTAAGTGTATCAAAGTATATCTAAGTGTATCAAAGTATAACTAAATGTATCAAAGTTTATCTAAGTGTATCAAAGTATATCTAAGTGTATCAAAGTATATCTAAGTGTATCAAAGTATATCTAAGTGTATCAAAGTTTATCTAAGTGTATCAAAGTGTATCAAAGTATATCTAAGTGTATCAAAGTTTATCTAAGTGTATCAAAGTGTATCAAAGTATATCAAAGTTTATCTAAGTGTATCAAAGTATATCTAAGGGTGTCAAAGTATATCAAAGTATATCTAAGTGTATCAAAGTATATCTAAGTGTATCAAAGTTTATCTAAGTGTATCAAAGTGTATCAAAGTATATCAAAGTATATCTAAGTGTATCAAAGTATATCTAAATGTATCAAAATGTATCAAAGTATATCTAAGTGTATCAAAGTATATCTAAGTGTATCAATGTTTATCTAAGTGTATTAAAGTGTATCTAAGTGTATCAAAGTATATCAAAGTATATCAATGTGTATCAAAGTATATCAAAGTATATCTAAGTGTATCAAAGTGTATCAAATTATATCTAAGTGTATTAAAGTATATCTAAGTGCATTAAAGTATGTCAAAGTATATATAAGTGTATCAAAGTATATCTAAGTGTATCAAAGTGTTTAAAAGTATATCTAAGTGTATAAAAGTATATCTAAGTGTATCAAAGTATATCAAAGTATATCTAAGTGTATCAAAGTGTATCAAAGTATATCTAAGTGTATTAAAGTATATCTAAGGGTGTCAAAGTATATCTAAGTGTATCAAAGTATATCTAAGGGTGTCAAAGTATATCAAAGTATATCTAAGTGTATCAAAGTATATTTAAATGTATCAAAATGTATCAAAGTATATCTAAGTGTATCAAAGTATATCTAAGTGTATCAAAGTATATCAAAGTATATCTAAGTGTATCAAAGTGTATCAAAGTATATCTAAGTGTATCAAAGTATATCTAAGGGTGTCAAAGTATATCTAAGTGTATCAAAGTATATTTAAGGGTGTCAAAGTATATCAAAGTATATCTAAGTATATCAAAGTATATCTAAGTGTATCAAAGTATATCTAAATGTATCAAAATGTATCAAAGTATATCTAAGTGTATCTAAGTATATCAAAGTGTATCAAAGTAAATCTAAGTGTATCAAAGTATATCTAAGTGTATCAAAGTGTATCAAAGTATATCAAAGTATATCAATGTGTATCAAAGTATATCAAAGTATATCTAAGTGTATCAAAGTGTATCAAAATATATCTAAGTGTATTAAAGTATATCTAAGTGCATCAAAGTATATCAAAGTATATCTAAGTGTATCAAATTATATCTAAGTGTATCAAAGTATATCTAAATGTATCAAAATGTATCAAAGAATGTCAAAGTATATATAAGTGTATCAAAGTGTATTAAAGTATATCAAAGTGTATCAAAGTATATCTAAGTGTATCAAAGTATATATAAGTGTTTAAAAATGTATCAAAGTATATTTAAGAGTATCAAAGTATATCTAAATATATCTAAGTGTATCAAAGTTTATCTAAGTGTATCAAAGTGTATCAAATTATATCAAAGTATATCTAAGTGTATCAAAGTATATATAAGTGTATCAAAATGTATCAAAGTATATTTAAGAGTATCAAAGTATATCTAAATATATCTAAGTGTATCAAAGTGTATCAAAGTATATCAAAGTGTATCAAAGTATATCTAAGTGTATCTAAGTATATCTAAGTGTATCAAAGTATATCTAAGTGTATCAAAGTTTATCTAAGTGTATCAAAGTGTATCAAAGTATGTCAAAGTATATCAAAGTATATCTAAGTGTATCAAAGTATACCTAAATGTATCAAAATGTATCAAAGTATATCTAAGTGTATCAAAGTATATCTAAGTGTATCAAAGTTTATCTAAGTGTATCAAAGTGTATCAAAGTATATCAAAGTATATCTAAGTGTATCAAAGTATATCTAATTGTATCAAAATATATCAAAGTATATCTAAGTGTATCAAAGTATATCTAAGTGTATCAAAGTATAACTAAGTGTATCAAAGTTTATCTAAGTGTATCAAAGTATATCTAAGTGTATCAAAGTATATCTAAGTGTATCAAAGTATATCTAAGTGTATCAAAGTATATCTAAGTGTATCAAAGTTTATCTAAGTGTATCAAAGTGTATCAAAGTATATCAAAGTTTATCTAAGTGTATCAAAGTGTATCAAAGTATATCAAATTATATCAAAATGTATCAAAGTATATCTAAGTGTATCAAAGTATATCTAAGTGTATCAATGTTTATCTAAGTGTATTAAAGTGTATCAAAGTGTATCAAAGTATATCTAAGTGTATCAAAGTGTATCAAAGTATATCAAATTATATCAAAATGTATCAAAGTATATCTAAGTGTATCAAAGTATATCTAAGTGTATCAATGTTTATCTAAGTGTATTAAAGTGTATCAAAGTGTATCAAAGTATATCTAAGTGTATCAAAATTTATCTAAGTGTATCAAAGTGTATCAAAGTATATCAAAGTATATCTAAGTGTATCAAAGTATATCTAAGTGTACCAAAGTATATATAAGTGTATCAAAATGTATCAAAGTATATTTAAGAGTATCAAAGTATATCTAAATATATCTAAGTGTATCAAAGTATATATAAGTGTTTAAAAATGTATCAAAGTATATTTAAGAGTATCAAAGTATATCTAAATATATCTAAGTGTATCAAAGTATATCTAAGTGTATCAAAGTATATCTAAGTGTATCAAAGTATATCTAAGTGTATTAAAGTATATCTAAGTGTATCAAAGTTTATCTAAGTGTATCAAAGTGTATCAAATTATATCAAAGTATATCTAAGTGTATCAAAGTATATATAAGTGTATCAAAATGTATCAAAGTATATTTAAGAGTATCAAAGTATATCTAAATATATCTAAGTGTATCAAAGTGTATCAAAGTATATCAAAGTGTATCAAAGTATATCTAAGTGTATCTAAGTATATCTAAGTGTATCAAAGTATATCTAAGTGTATCTAAGTGTATCAAAGTATATCTAAGTGTATCAAAGTGTATCTAAGTATATCAAAGTGTATCAAAGTATATCTAAGTGTATCTAAGTATGTCAAAGTATATATAAGTGTATCAAAGAATATCAAAGTGTATCAAAGTGTATCAAAGTATATCAAAGTGTATCAAAGTATATCTAAGTGTATCAAAGTAAATCTAAGTGTATCAAAGTAAATCTAAGTGTATCAAAGTATATCAATGTATATCTAAGTGTATCAAAGTATATCAAAGTATATCAATGTGTATCAAAGTATATCAAAGTATATCTATGTGTATCAAAGTATATCTAAGTGTATCAAAGTTTATCTAAGTGTATCAAAGTGTATCAAAGTATATCAAAGTATATCTAAGTGTATCAAAGTATATCTAAGTGTATCAAAGTTTATCTAAGTGTATCAAAGTGTATCAAAGTATATCAAATTATATCAAAATGTATCAAAGTATATCTAAGTGTATCAAAGTATATCTAAGTGTATCAATGTTTATCTAAGTGTATTAAAGTGTATCAAAGTGTATCAAAGTATATCTAAGTGTATCAAAATTTATCTAAGTGTATCAAAGTGTATCAAAGTATATCAAAGTATATCTAAGTGTATCAAAGTATATCTAAATGTATCAAAATGTATCAAAGTATATCTAAGTGTATCTAAGTATATCAAAGTGTATCAAAGTATATCTAAGTGTATCAAAGTATATCTAAGTGTATCAAAGTGTATCAAAATATATCTAAGTGTATTAAAGTATATCTAAGTGCATCAAAGTATATCAAAGTATATCTAAGTGTATCAAAGTATATCTAAGTGTATCAAAGTATATCTAAATGTATCAAAATGTATCAAAGTATATCTAAGTGTATCAAAGTATATCTAAGTGTATCAAAGTTTATCTAAGTGTATCAAAGTGTATCAAAGTATATCAAAGTATATCAAAGTATATCTAAGTGTATCAAAGTATACCTAAATGTATCAAAATGTATCAAAGTATATCTAAGTGTATCAAAGTATATCTAAGTGTATCAAAGTGTATCAAAGTATATCTAAGTGTATCTAAGTATATCTAAGTGTATCAAAGTATATCTAAGTGTATCTAAGTGTATCAAAGTATATCTAAGTGTATCAAAGTGTATCTAAGTATATCAAAGTGTATCAAAGTATATCTAAGTGTATCTAAGTATGTCAAAGTATATATCAGTGTATCAAAGAATATCAAAGTGTATCAAAGTGTATCAAAGTATATCAAAGTGTATCAAAGTATATCTAAGTGTATCAAAGTAAATCTAAGTGTATCAAAGTAAATCTAAGTGTATCAAAGTATATCAATGTATATCTAAGTGTATCAAAGTATATCAAAGTATATCAATGTGTATCAAAGTATATCAAAGTATATCTAAGTGTATCAAAGTGTATCAAAGTATATCTAAGTGTATCAAAGTTAATCTAAGTGTATCAAAGTGTATCAAAGTATATCAAAGTATATCTAAGTGTATCAAAGTATATCTAAGTGTTTCAAAGTTTATCTAAGTGTATCAAAGTGTATCAAAGTATATCAAATTATATCAAAATGTATCAAAGTATATCTAAGTGTATCAAAGTATATCTAAGTGTATCAATGTTTATCTAAGTGTATTAAAGTGTATCAAAGTGTATCAAAGTATATCTAAGTGTATCAAAATTTATCTAAGTGTATCAAAGTGTATCAAAGTATATCAAAGTGTATCTAAGTGTATCAAAGTATACCTAAATGTATCAAAATGTATCAAAGTATATCTAAGTGTATCAAAGTAAATCAAAGTGTATTAAAGTATATCTAAGTGCATCAAAGTATATCAAAGTATATCTAAGTGTATCAAAGTATATCTAAGTGTATCAAAGTATATCTAAATGTATCAAAATGTATCAAAGTATATCTAAGTGTATCAAAGTATATCAAAGTGTATCAAAGTATATCAAAGTATATCTAAGTGTATCAAAGTATATCTAAATGTATCAAAATGTATCAAAGTATATCTAAGTGTATCTAAGTATATCAAAGTGTATCAAAGTATATCTAAGTGTATCAAAGTATATCTAAGTGTATCAAAGTGTATCAAAATATATCTAAGTGTATTAAAGTATATCTAAGTGCATCAAAGTATATCTAAGTGTATCAAAGTATATCTAAGTGTATCAAAGTATATCTAAATGTATCAAAATGTATCAAAGTATATCTAAGTGTATCAAAGTATATCTAAGTGTATCAAAGTTTATCTAAGTGTATCAAAGTGTATCAAAGTATATCAAAGTATATCAAAGTATATCTAAGTGTATCAAAGTATACCTAAATGTATCAAAATGTATCAAAGTATATCTAAGTGTATCAAAGTATATCTCAGTGTATCAAAGTTTATCTAAGTGTATCAAAGTGTATCAAAGTATATCAAAGTATATCTAAGTGTATCAAAGTATATCTAATTGTTTAAAAATGTATCAAAGTAGATCTAAGTGTATCAAAGTATATCTAAGTGTATCTAAGTGTATCAAAGTATAACTAAATGTATAAAAGTTTATCTAAGTGTATCAAAGTATATCTAAATGAATCAAAATGTATCAAAGTATATCTAAGTGTATCAAAGTATATCTAAGTGTATCAAAGTATATCTAAGTGTATCAAAGTATATCTAAGTGTATCAAAGTTTATCTAAGTGTATCAAAGTGTATCAAAGTATATCAAAGTTTATCTAAGTGTATCAAAGTATATCTAAGGGTGTCAAAGTGTATCAAAGTATATCTAAGTGTATCAAAGTATATCTAAGTGTATCAAAGTTTATCTAAGTGTATCAAAGTGTATCAAAGTATATCAAAGTATATATAAGTGTATCAAAGTATATCTAAATGTTTAAAAATGTATCAAAGTATATCTAAGTGTATCAAAGTGTATCAATGTTTATCTAAGTGTATTAAAGTGTATCAAAGTGTATCAAAGTATATCTAAGTGTATCAAAGTATATCTAATTGTATCAAAATGTATCAAAGTATATCTAAGTGTATCAAAGTATATCTAAGTGTATCTAAGTGTATCAAAGTATAACTAAATGTATCAAAGTTTATCTAAGTGTATCAAAGTATATCTAAGTGTATCAAAGTATATCTAAGTGTATCAAAGTATATCTAAGTGTATCAAAGTATATCTAAGTGTATCAAAGTTTATCTAAGTGTATCAAAGTGTATCAAAGTATATCAAAGTTTATCTAAGTGTATCAAAGTATATCTAAGGGTGTCAAAGTATATCAAAGTATATCTAAGTGTATCAAAGTATGTCTAAGTGTATCAAAGTTTATCTAAGTGTATCAAAGTGTATCAAAGTATATCAAAGTATATCTAAGTGTATCAAAGTATATCTAAATGTATCAAAATGTATCAAAGTATATCTAAGTGTATCAAAGTATATCTAAGTGTATCAATGTTTATCTAAGTGTATTAAAGTGTATCTAAGTGTATCAAAGTATATCAAAGTATATCAATGTGAATCAAAGTATATCAAAGTATATCTAAGTGTATCAAAGTGTATCAAATTATATCTAAGTGTATTAAAGTATATCTAAGTGCATTAAAGTATGTCAAAGTATATATAAGTGTATCAAAGTATATCTAAGTGTATCAAAGTGTTTAAAAGTATATCTAAGTGTATAAAAGTATATCTAAGTGTATCAAAGTATATCAAAGTATATCTAAGTGTATCAAAGTGTATCAAAGTATATCTAAGTGTATTAAAGTATATCTAAGGGTGTCAAAGTATATCTAAGTGTATCAAAGTATATCTAAGGGTGTCAAAGTATATCAAAGTATATCTAAGTGTATCAAAGTATATTTAAATGTATCATAATGTATCAAAGTATATCTAAGTGTATCAAAGTATATCTAAGTGTATCAAAGTATATCAAAGTATATCTAAGTGTATCAAAGTGTATCAAAGTATATCTAAGTGTATCAAAGTGTATCTAAGGGTGTCAAAGTATATCTAAGTGTATCAAAGTATATTTAAGGGTGTCAAAGTATATCAAAGTATATCTAAGTATATCAAAGTATATCTAAGTGTATCAAAGTATATCTAAATGTATCAAAATGTATCAAAGTATATCTAAGTGTATCTAAGTATATAAAAGTGTATCAAAGTATATCTAAGTGTATCAAAGTATATCTAAGTGTATCAAAGTGTATCAAAGTATATCAAAGTATATCAATGTGTATCAAAGTATATCAAAGTATATCTAAGTGTATCAACGTGTATCAAAATATATCTAAGTGTATTAAAGTATATCTAAGTGCATCAAAGTATATCAAAGTATATCTAAGTGTATCAAAGTATATCTAAGTGTATCAAAGTATATCTAAATGTATCAAAATGTATCAAAGTATGTCAAAGTATATATAAGTGTATCAAAGTGTATTAAAGTATATCAAAGTGTATCAAACTATATCTAAGTGTATCAAAGTGTATCTAAGTATATCAAAGTGTATCAAAGTATATCTAAGTGTATCAAAGTATATCTAAGTGTATCAAAGTAAATCTAAGTGTATCAAAAAATATCAAAGTATATCTAAGTGTATCTAAGTATATCAAAGTATATCAATGTGTATCAAAGTATATCAAAGTATATCTAAGTGTATCAAAGTGTATCAAAGTATATCTAAGTGTATTAAAGTATATCTAAGTGCATCAAAGTATATCAAAGTATATCTAAGTGTATCAAAGTATATCTAAGTGTATCAAAGTATATCTAAATGTATCAAAATGTATCAAAGTATATCTAAGTGTATCAAAGTATATCTAAGTGTATCAAAGTTTATCTAAATGTATCAAAGTGTATCAAAGTATATCAAAGTATATCTAAGTGTATCAAAGTATACCTAAATGTATCAAAATGTATCAAAGTATATCTAAGTGTATCAAAGTATATCTAAGTGTATCAAAGTTTATCTAAGTGTATCAAAGTGTATCAAAGTATATCAAAGTATATCTAAGTGTATCAAAGTATATCTAATTGTATCAAAATGTATCAAAGTATATCTAAGTGTATCAAAGTGTATCAATTTATATCAAAGTATATCAAAGTGTATTAAAGTATATCAAAGTGTATCAAAGTATATCTAAGTGTATCAAAGTATATCTAAGTGTATCTAGGTGTATCAAAGTATATCTAAGTGTATCAAAGTGTATCTAAGTATATCAAAGTGTATCAAAGTATATCTAAGTGTATCAAAGTATATCTAAGTGTATCAAAGTGTATCAAAGTATATCAAAGTGTATCAAAGTATATCTAAGTGTATCAAAGTATATCTAAGTGTATCAAAGTATATCTAAGTGTATCAAAGTATATCTAAGTGTATCAAAGTTTATCTAAGTGTATCAAAGTGTATCAAAGTATATCAAAGTTTATCTAAGTGTATCAAAGTGTATCAAAGTATATCTAAGGGTGTCAAAGTATATCAAAGTATATCTAAGTGTATCAAAGTATATCTAAGTGTATCAAAGTATATCTAAGTGTATCAAAGTTTATCTAAGTGTATCAAAGTGTATCAAAGTATATCAAATTATATCAAAATGTATCAAAGTATATCTAAGTGTATCAAAGTATATCTAAGTGTATCAATGTTTATCTAAGTGTATTAAAGTGTATCAAAGTGTATCAAAGTATATCTAAGTGTTTTAAAATTTATCTAAGTGTATCAAAGTGTATCAAAGTGTATCAAAGTATATCAAAGTATATCTAAGTGTATCAAAGTATATCTAAGTGTACCAAAGTATATATAAGTGTATCAAAATGTTTCAAAGTATATTTAAGAGTATCAAAGTATATCTAAATATATCTAAGTGTATCAAAGTATATATAAGTGTTTAAAAATGTATCAAAGTATATTTAAGAGTATCAAAGTATATCTAAATATATCTATGTGTATCAAAGTTTATCTAAGTGTATCAAAGTGTATCAAATTATATCAAAGTATATCTAAGTGTATCAAAGTATATATAAGTGTATTAAAATGTATCAAAGTATATTTAAGAGTATCAAAGTATATCTAAATATATCTAAGTGTATCAAAGTGTATCAAAGTATATCAAAGTGTATCAAAGTATATCTAAGTGTATCTAAGTATATCTAAGTGTATCAAAGTATATCTAAGTGTATCAAAGTTTATCTAAGTGTATCAAAGTGTATCAAAGTATGTCAAAGTATATCAAAGTATATCTAAGTGTATCAAAGTATACCTAAATGTATCAAAATGTATCAAAGTATATCTAAGTGTATCAAAGTATATCTAAGTGTATCAAAGTTTATCTAAGTGTATCAAAATGTATCAAAGTATATCAAAGTATATCTAAGTGTATCAAAGTATATCTAATTGTATCAAAATATATCAAAGTATATCTAAGTGTATCAAAGTATATCTAAGTGTATCAAAGTATAACTAAGTGTATCAAAGTTTATCTAAGTGTATCAAAGTATATCTAAGTGTATCAAAGTATATCTAAGTGTATCAAAGTATATTTAAGTGTATCAAAGTATATCTAAGTGTATCAAAGTTTATCTAAGTGTATCAAAGTGTATCAAAGTATATCAAAGTTTATCTAAGTGTATCAAAGTGTATCAAAGTATATCTAAGGGTGTCAAAGTATATCAAAGTATATCTAAGTGTATCAAAGTATATCTAAGTGTATCAAAGTTTATCTAAGTGTATCAAAGTGTATCAAAGTATATCAAATTATATCAAAATGTATCAAAGTATATCTAAGTGTATCAAAGTATATCTAAGTGTATCAATGTTTATCTAAGTGTATTAAAGTGTATCAAAGTGTATCAAAGTATATCTAAGTGTATCAAAATTTATCTAAGTGTATCAAAGTGTATCAAAGTATATCAAAGTATATCTAAGTGTATCAAAGTATATCTAAGTGTACCAAAGTATATATAAGTGTATCAAAATGTATCAAAGTATATTTAAGAGTATCAAAGTATATCTAAATATATCTAAGTGTATCAAAGTATATATAAGTGTTTAAAAATGTATCAAAGTATATTTAAGAGTATCAAAGTATATCTAAATATATCTAAGTGTATCAAAGTATATCTAAGTGTATCAAAGTATATCTAAGTGTATCAAAGTATATCTAAGTGTATTAAAGTATATCTAAGTGTATCAAAGTTTATCTAAGTGTATCAAAGTGTATCAAATTATATCAAAGTATATCTAAGTGTATCAAAGTATATATAAGTGTATCAAAATGTATCAAAGTATATTTAAGAGTATCAAAGTATATCTAAATATATCTAAGTGTATCAAAGTGTATCAAAGTGTATCAAAGTTTATCTAAGTGTATCAAAGTGTATCAAAGTATATCAAAGTATATCTAAGTGTATCAAAGTATATCTAAATGTATCAAAATGTATCAAAGTATATCAAAGTATATATAGTGTATAAAGTACTTAGATATACTTTGATATACTTTGATACACATTGATATACTTTGATATACTTTGATACACTTAGATATACTTTGATATACTTTGATACACTTAGATTTACTTTGATACACTTAGATATACTTTGATACACTTTGATATACTTTGATACACTTTGATACACTTAGATATACTTTGATACACTTAAATATACTTTGACACCCTTAGATATACTTTGATACACTTAGATATACTTTGATACATTTTGATACATTTAGATATACTTTGATACACTTAGATATACTTTTATACACTTAGATATACTTTTTAACACTTTGATACACTTAGATATACTTTGATACACTTATATATACTTTGACATACTTTGATGCACTTAGATATACTTTAATACACTTAGATATACTTTGATACACTTTGATACACTTAGATATACTTTGATATACTTTGATACACATTGATATACTTTGATATACTTTGATACACTTAGATATACTTTGATATACTTTGATACACTTAGATTTACTTTGATACACTTAGATATACTTTGATACACTTTGATATACTTTGATACACTTTGATACACTTAGATATACTTTGATACACTTAAATATACTTTGACACCCTTAGATATACTTTGATACACTTATATATACTTTGATATACTTTGATACACTTAGATATACTTTTATACACTTAGATATACTTTTAAACACTTTGATACACTTAGATATACTTTGATACACTTATATATACTTTGACATACTTTGATGCACTTAGATATATTTTAATACACTTAGATATACTTTGATACACTTTGATACACTTAGATATACTTTGATATACTTTGATACACATTGATATACTTTGATATACTTTGATACACTTAGATATACTTTGATATACTTTGATACACTTAGATTTACTTTGATACACTTAGATATACTTTGATACACTTTGATATACTTTGATACACTTTGATACACTTAGATATACTTTGATACACTTTGATATACTTTGATACACTTTGATACACTTAGATATACTTTGATACACTTATATATACTTTGATACACTTAGATATACTTTGATACACTTAGATATACTTTGATACACTTTGATATACTTAGATACACTTTGATACACTTAGATAAACTTTGATACACTTAGTTATACTTTGATACACTTAGATACACTTAGATATACTTTGATACACTTATATATACTTTGACATACTTTAATGCACTTAGATATACTTTAATACACTTAG
This sequence comes from Macrosteles quadrilineatus, assembly GCF_028750875.1. Taxonomy (NCBI): domain Eukaryota; kingdom Metazoa; phylum Arthropoda; class Insecta; order Hemiptera; family Cicadellidae; genus Macrosteles; species Macrosteles quadrilineatus. Next base: position 53,063 of record NW_026542619.1, on the reverse strand, counting down.
ATATAATTTGATACACTTTGATACACTTAGATATACTTTGATATACTTTGATTCACATTGATATACTTTGATATACTTTGATACACTTAGATACACTTTAATACACTTAGATAAACATTGATACACTTAGATATACTTTGATACACTTAGATATACTTTGATACATTTTGATACATTTAGATATACTTTGATACACTTAGATATACTTTGATATACTTTGATACACTTTGATACACTTAGATAAACTTTGATACACTTAGACATACTTTGATACACTTAGATATACTTTGATATACTTTGACACCCTTAGATATACTTTGATACACTTAGATAAACTTTGATATACTTTGATACACTTTGATACACTTAGATAAACTTTGATACACTTAGATATACTTTGATACACTTAGATATACTTTGATACACTTAGATATACTTTGATACACTTAGATATACTTTGATACACTTAGATAAACTTTGATACATTTAGTTATACTTTGATACACTTAGATACACTTAGATATACTTTGATACACTTAGATATACTTTGATACATTTTGATACAATTAGATATACTTTGATACACTTAGATATACTTTGATACACTTTGATACACTTTAATACACTTAGATAAACATTGATACACTTTGATACACTTAGATATACTTTGATACATTTTTAAACATTTAGATATACTTTGATACACTTATATATATTTTGATATACTTTGATACACTTTGATACACTTAGATAAACTTTGATACACTTAGATATACTTTGATACACTTAGATATACTTTGATACACTTTGACACCCTTAGATATACTTTGATACACTTAGATAAACTTTGATATACTTTGATACACTTTGATACACTTAGATAAACTTTGATACACTTAGATATACTTTAATACACTTAGATATACTTTAATACACTTAGATATACTTTGATACACTTAGATATACTTTGATACACTTAGATATACTTTGATACATTTTGATACATTTAGATATACTTTGATACACTTAGATAAACTTTTATACATTTAGTTATACTTTGATACACTTAGATACACTTAGATATACTTTGATACACTTAGATATACTTTGATACATTTTTAAACAATTAGATATACTTTGATACACTTAGATATACTTTGATATACTTTGATACACTTTGATACACTTAGATAAACTTTGATACACTGAGATATACTTTGATACACTTAGATATACTTTGATACATTTTGATACATTTAGGTATACTTTGATACACTTAGATATACTTTGATATACTTTGATATACTTTGATACACTTTGATACACTTAGATAAACTTTGATACACTTAGATATACTTTGATACACTTAGATATACTTTGATACATTTTGATACATTTAGATATACTTTGATACACTTAGATATACTTTGATACACTTAGATATACTTTGATGCACTTAGATATACTTTAATACACTTAGATATATTTTGATACACTTTGATACACTTAGATATACTTTGATACACTTAGATATACTTTGATACACTTTGATATACTTAGATACACTTAGATATACTTTGATACATTTTGATACATTTAGATATACTTTGATACACTTAGATATACTTTGATATACTTTGATACACTTTGATATACTTTGATACACTTAGATATACTTTGATACATTTTGATACATTTAGATATACTTTGATACACTTAGATATACTTTGATACACTTAGATATACTTTGATATACTTTGATGCACTTAGATATACTTTAATACACTTTGATTTACTTTGATACACTTAGATATACTTTGATACATTTTGATACATTTAGGTATACTTTGATACACTTAGATACACTTTGATATACTTTGATACACTTTGATACACTTAGATAAATTTTGATACACTTAGATATACTTTGATACACTTTGATACACTTTAATACACTTAGATAAACATTGATACACTTAGATATACTTTGATACACTTAGATATACTTTGATACATTTTGATATAATTTGATATACTTTGATACACTTTGATACACTTAGATAAACTTTGAAACACTTAGATATACTTTGATACACTTAGATATACTTTGATATACTTTGATACACTTTGATACACTTAGATAAACTTTGATACACTTAGATATACTTTGATACACTTTGATACACTTAGATATACTTTGATATACTTTGATACACATTGATATACTTTGATATACTTTGATACACTTAGATATACATTGATATACTTTGATACACTTAGATTTACTTTGATACACTTAGATTTACTTTGATACACTTAGATATACTTTGATACACTTTGATATACTTTGATACACTTTGATACACTTTGATATTCTTTGATACACTTATATATACTTTGACATACTTAGATACACTTAGATATACTTTGATACACTTTGATATACTTAGATACACTTTGATACACTTAGATATACTTTGATACACTTAGATACACTTAGATATACTTTGATACACTTAGATATACTTAGATACACTTAGATATACTTTGATACACTTTGATACACTTAGATATACTTTGATACACTTAGATATACTTTGATACATTTTGATACATTTAGGTATACTTTGATACACTTAGATATACTTTGATATACTTTGATATACTTTGATACACTTTGATACACTTAGATAAACTTTGATACACTTAGATATACTTTGATACACTTAGATATACTTTGATACATTTTGATACATTTAGATATACTTTGATACACTTAGATATACTTTGATACACTTAGATATACTTTAATACACTTAGATATATTTTGATACACTTTGATACACTTAGATATACTTTGATACACTTAGATATACTTTGATACACTTTGATATACTTAGATACACTTAGATATACTTTGATACATTTTGATACATTTAGATATACTTTGATACACTTAGATATACTTTGATATACTTTGATACACTTTGATACACTTAGATAAATTTTGATACACTTAGATATACTTTGATACACTTTGATACACTTTAATACACTTAGATAAACATTGATACACTTAGATATACTTTGATACACTTAGATATACTTTGATACATTTTGATATAATTTGATATACTTTGATACACTTTGATACACTTAGATAAACTTTGATACACTTAGATATACTTTGATACACTTAGATATACTTTGATATACTTTGATACACTTTGATACACTTAGATAAACTTTGATACACTTAGATATACTTTGATACACATAGATATACTTTGATATACTTTGATACACATTGATATACTTTGATATACTTTGATACACTTAGATATACATTGATATACTTTGATACACTTAGATTTACTTTGATACACTTAGATTTACTTTGATACACTTAGATATACTTTGATACACTTTGATATACTTTGATACACTTTGATACACTTTGATATTCTTTGATACACTTATATATACTTTGACATACTTAGATACACTTAGATATACTTTGATACACTTTGATATACTTAGATACACTTTGATACACTTAGATATACTTTGATACACTTAGATACACTTAGATATACTTTGATACACTTAGATATACTTAGATACACTTAGATATACTTTGATACACTTTGATATACTTTGATACACTTTGATACACTTAGATATATTTAGATATACTTTGATACTCTTAAATATACTTTGATACATTTTGATACACTTATATATACTTTGATACACTTAGATATACTTTGATATAATTTGATACACTTTGATACACTTAGATAAACTTTGATACACTTAGATATACTTTAATACACTTAGATATACTTTGATACACTTAGATATACTTTGATACACTTAGATATACTTTGATACACTTAGATATATTTAGATATACTTTGATACTCTTAAATATACTTTGATACATTTTTAAACACTTATATATACTTTGATACACTTAGATATATTTAGATATACTTTGATACTCTTAAATATACTTTGATACATTTTGATACACTTATATATACTTTGGTACACTTAGATATACTTTGATACACTTAGATATACTTTGATATACTTTGATACACTTTGATACACTTAGATAAATTTTGATACACTTAGATATAATTTGATACACTTTGATACACTTTAATACACTTAGATAAACATTGATACACTTAGATATACTTTGATACACTTAGATATACTTTGATACATTTTGATATAATTTGATATACTTTGATACACTTTGATACACTTAGATATACTTTGATACACTTTGATACACTTTAATACACTTAGATAAACATTGATACACTTAGATATACTTTGATACACTTAGATATACTTTGATACATTTTGATATAATTTGATATACTTTGATACACTTTGATACACTTAGATAAACTTTGATATACTTTGATACACTTTGATACACTTAGATAAACTTTGATACACTTAGATATACTTTGATACACTTAGATATACTTTGATACACTTAGATATACTTTGATACACTTAGATATACTTTGATACACTTAGATAAACTTTGATACACTTAGTTATACTTTGATACACTTAGATATACTTTGATACACTTAGATATACTTTGATATATTTTGATACAATTAGATATACTTTGATACACTTAGATATACTTTGATATACTTTGATACACTTTGATACACTTAGATAAACTTTGATACACTTAGATATACTTTGATACACTTAGATATACTTTGATACATTTTGATACATTTAGGTATACTTTGATACACTTAGATATACTTTGATATACTTTGACATACTTTGATACACTTTGATACACTTAGATAAACTTTGATACACTTAGATATACTTTGATACACTTAGATATACTTAGATACACTTAGATATACTTTGATACACTTTGATATACTTTGATACACTTTGATACACTTAGATATATTTAGATATACTTTGATACTCTTAAATATACTTTGATACATTTTGATACACTTATATATACTTTGATACACTTAGATATACTTTGATATAATTTGATACACTTTGATACACTTAGATAAACTTTGATACACTTAGATATATTTAGATATACTTTGATACTCTTAAATATACTTTGATACATTTTTAAACACTTATATATACTTTGATACACTTAGATATACTTTGATACACTTTGATATACTTTAATACACTTTGATACACTTATATATACTTTGACATTCTTTGATACATTTTGATACATTTAGATATACTTTGATACACTTAGATATACATTGATACACTTAGATATACTTTGATATACTTTGATGCACTTAGATATACTTTAATACACTTAGATATATTTTGATACACTTTGATACACTTAGATATACTTTGATATACTTTGATACACATTGATATACTTTGATATACTTTGATACACTTTGATACACTTAGATATACTTTGATACACTTAGATTTACTTTGATACACTTTGATATACTTAGATACACTTAGATATACTTTGATACATTTTGATACATTTAGATATACTTTGATACACTTAGATATACTTTGATATACTTAGATATACTTTGATATACTTTGACACCCTTAAATATACTTTGATACACTTAGATATACTTTGACACCCTTAGATATACTTTGATACACTTAGATATACTTTGATACACTTTGATACACTTAGATATACTTTGATATACTTTGATACACTTAGATATACTTTGATACACTTAGATATACTTTGATACATTTTGATACATTTAAATATACTTTGATACACTTAGATATACTTTGATATACTTTGACACCCTTAGATATACTTTGATACACTTAGATATACTTTGACACCCTTAGATATACTTTAATACACTTAGATATACTTTGATACACTTTGATACACTTAGATATACTTTGATATACTTTGATACACTTAGATATACTTTTATACACTTAGATATACTTTTAAACACTTTGATACACTTAGATATACTTTGATACACTTATATATACTTTGACATACTTTAATGCACTTAGATATACTTTAATACACTTAGATATAATTTGATACACTTTGATACACTTAGATATACTTTGATATACTTTGATACACATTGATATACTTTGATATACTTTGATACACTTAGATACACTTTAATACACTTAGATAAACATTGATACACTTAGATATACTTTGATACACTTAGATATACTTTGATACATTTTGATACATTTAGATATACTTTGATACACTTAGATATACTTTGATATACTTTGATACACTTTGATACACTTAGATAAACTTTGATACACTTAGATATACTTTGATACACTTAGATATACTTTGATATACTTTGACACCCTTAGATATACTTTGATACACTTAGATAAACTTTGATATACTTTGATACACTTTGATACACTTAGATAAACTTTGATACACTTAGATATACTTTGATACACTTTGATACACTTAGATAAACTTTGATACACTTAGATATACTTTGATACACTTAGATATACTTTGATACACTTAGATATACTTTGATACACTTAGATATACTTTGATACACTTAGATAAACTTTGATACATTTAGTTATACTTTGATACACTTAGATACACTTAGATATACTTTGATACACTTAGATATACTTTGATACATTTTGATACAATTAGATATACTTTGATACACTTAGATATACTTTGATACACTTTGATACACTTTAATACACTTAGATAAATATTGATACACTTTGATACACTTAGATATACTTTGATACATTTTGATACATTTAGATATACTTTGATACACTTATATATACTTTGATATACTTTGATACACTTTGATACACTTAGATAAACTTTGATACACTTAGATATACTTTGATACACTTAGATATACTTTGATACACTTTGACACCATTAGATATACTTTGATACACTTAGATAAACTTTGATATACTTAGATATACTTTGATACATTTTGATACATTTAGGTATACTTTGATACACTTAGATATACTTTGATATACTTTGACATACTTTGATACACTTTGATACACTTAGATAAACTTTGATACACTTAGATATACTTTGATACACTTAGATATACTTAGATACACTTAGATATACTTTGATACACTTTGATATACTTTGATACACTTTGATACACTTAGATATATTTAGATATACTTTGATACTCTTAAATATACTTTGATACATTTTGATACACTTATATATACTTTGATACACTTAGATATACTTTGATATAATTTGATACACTTTGATACACTTAGATAAACTTTGATACACTTAGATATATTTAGATATACTTTGATACTCTTAAATATACTTTGATACATTTTTAAACACTTATATATACTTTGATACACTTAGATATACTTTGATACACTTTGATATACTTTAATACACTTTGATACACTTATATATACTTTGACATACTTTGATACATTTTGATACATTTAGATATACTTTGATACACTTAGATATACTTTGATACACTTAGATATACTTTGATATACTTTGATGCACTTAGATATACTTTAATACACTTAGATATATTTTGATACACTTTGATACACTTAGATATACTTTGATATACTTTGATACACATTGATATACTTTGATATACTTTGATACACTTTGATACACTTAGATATACTTTGATACACTTAGATTTACTTTGATACACTTTGATATACTTAGATACACTTAGATATACTTTGATACATTTTGATACATTTAGATATACTTTGATACACTTAGATATACTTTGATATACTTAGATATACTTTGATATACTTTGACACCCTTAAATATACTTTGATACACTTAGATATACTTTGACACCCTTAGATATACTTTGATACACTTAGATATACTTTGATACACTTTGATACACTTAGATATACTTTGATATACTTTGATACACTTAGATATACTTTGATACACTTAGATATACTTTGATACATTTTGATACATTTAAATATACTTTGATACACTTAGATATACTTTGATATACTTTGACACCCTTAGATATACTTTGATACACTTAGATATACTTTGACACCCTTAGATATATTTTAATACACTTAGATATACTTTGATACACTTTGATACACTTAGATATACTTTGATATACTTTGATACACTTAGATATACTTTTATACACTTAGATATACTTTTAAACACTTTGATACACTTAGATATACTTTGATACACTTATATATACTTTGACATACTTTAATGCACTTAGATATACTTTAATACACTTAGATATAATTTGATACACTTTGATACACTTAGATATACTTTGATATACTTTGATACACATTGATATACTTTGATATACTTTGATACACTTAGATACACTTTAATACACTTAGATAAACATTGATACACTTAGATATACTTTGATACACTTAGATATACTTTGATACATTTTGATACATTTAGATATACTTTGATACACTTAGATATACTTTGATATACTTTGATACACTTTGATACACTTAGATAAACTTTGATACACTTAGATATACTTTGATACACTTAGATATACTTTGATATACTTTGACACCCTTAGATATACTTTGATACACTTAGATAAACTTTGATATACTTTGATACACTTTGATACACTTAGATAAACTTTGATACACTTAGATATACTTTGATACACTTTGATACACTTAGATAAACTTTGATACACTTAGATATACTTTGATACACTTAGATATACTTTGATACACTTAGATATACTTTGATACACTTAGATATACTTTGATACACTTAGATAAACTTTGATACATTTAGTTATACTTTGATACACTTAGATACACTTAGATATACTTTGATACACTTAGATATACTTTGATACATTTTGATACAATTAGATATACTTTGATACACTTAGATATACTTTGATACACTTTGATACACTTTAATACACTTAGATAAACATTGATACACTTTGATACACTTAGATATACTTTGATACATTTTGATACATTTAGATATACTTTGATACACTTATATATACTTTGATATACTTTGATACACTTTGATACACTTAGATAAACTTTGATACACTTAGATATACTTTGATACACTTAGATATACTTTGATACACTTTGACACCCTTAGATATACTTTGATACACTTAGATAAACTTTGATATACTTTGATACACTTTGATACACTTAGATAAACTTTGATACACTTAGATATACTTTGATACACTTAGATATACTTTGATACACTTAGATATACTTTGATACACTTAGATATACTTTGATACATTTTGATACATTTAGATATACTTTGATACACTTAGATAAACTTTTATACATTTAGTTATACTTTGATACACTTAGATACACTTAGATATACTTTGATACACTTAGATATACTTTGATACATTTTGATACAATTAGATATACTTTGATACACTTAGATATACTTTGATATACTTTGATACACTTTGATACACTTAGATAAACTTTGATACACTTAGATATACTTTGATACACTTAGATATACTTTGATACATTTTGATACATTTAGGTATACTTTGATACACTTAGATATACTTTGATATACTTTGATATACTTTGATATACTTTGATACACTTTGATACACTTAGATAAACTTTGATACACTTAGATATACTTTGATACACTTAGATATACTTTGATACATTTTGATACATTTAGATATACTTTGATACACTTAGATATACTTTGATACACTTAGATATACTTTGATGCACTTAGATATACTTTAATACACTTAGATATATTTTGATACACTTTAATACACTTAGATATACTTTGATACACTTAGATATACTTTGATACACTTTGATATACTTAGATACACTTAGATATACTTTGATACATTTTGATACATTTAGATATACTTTGATACACTTAGATATACTTTGATATACTTTGATACACTTTGATATACTTTGATACACTTAGATATACTTTGATACATTTTAATACACTTAGATATACTTTGACACCCTTAGATATACTTTGATACACTTAGATATACTTTGATACACTTTGATACACTTAGATATACTTTGATATACTTTGATACACTTAGATATACTTTGATACACTTAGATATACTTTGATACATTTTGATACATTTAAATATACTTTGATACACTTAGATATACTTTGATATACTTTGACACCCTTAGATATACTTTGATACACTTAGATATACTTTGACACCCTTAGATATACTTTAATACACTTAGATATACTTTGATACACTTTGATACACTTAGATATACTTTGATATACTTTGATACACTTAGATATACTTTTATACACTTAGATATACTTTTAAACACTTTGATACACTTAGATATACTTTGATACACTTATATATACTTTGACATACTTTAATGCACTTAGATATACTTTAATACACTTAGATATAATTTGATACACTTTGATACACTTAGATATACTTTGATATACTTTGATACACATTGATATACTTTGATATACTTTGATACACTTAGATACACTTTAATACACTTAGATAAACATTGATACACTTAGATATACTTTGATACACTTAGATATACTTTGATACATTTTGATACATTTAGATATACTTTGATACACTTAGATATACTTTGATATACTTTGATACACTTTGATACACTTAGATAAACTTTGATACACTTAGATATACTTTGATACACTTAGATATACTTTGATATACTTTGACACCCTTAGATATACTTTGATACACTTAGATAAACTTTGATATACTTTGATACACTTTGATACACTTAGATAAACTTTGATACACTTAGATATACTTTGATACACTTTGATACACTTAGATAAACTTTGATACACTTAGATATACTTTGATACACTTAGATATACTTTGATACACTTAGATATACTTTGATACACTTAGATATACTTTGATACACTTAGATAAACTTTGATACATTTAGTTATACTTTGATACACTTAGATACACTTAGATATACTTTGATACACTTAGATATACTTTGATACATTTTGATACAATTAGATATACTTTGATACACTTAGATATACTTTGATACACTTTGATACACTTTAATACACTTAGATAAATATTGATACACTTTGATACACTTAGATATACTTTGATACATTTTGATACATTTAGATATACTTTGATACACTTATATATACTTTGATATACTTTGATACACTTTGATACACTTAGATAAACTTTGATACACTTAGATATACTTTGATACACTTAGATATACTTTGATACACTTTGACACCATTAGATATACTTTGATACACTTAGATAAACTTTGATATACTTAGATATACTTTGATACATTTTGATACATTTAGGTATACTTTGATACACTTAGATATACTTTGATATACTTTGACATACTTTGATACACTTTGATACACTTAGATAAACTTTGATACACTTAGATATACTTTGATACACTTAGATATACTTAGATACACTTAGATATACTTTGATACACTTTGATATACTTTGATACACTTTGATACACTTAGATATATTTAGATATACTTTGATACTCTTAAATATACTTTGATACATTTTGATACACTTATATATACTTTGATACACTTAGATATACTTTGATATAATTTGATACACTTTGATACACTTAGATAAACTTTGATACACTTAGATATATTTAGATATACTTTGATACTCTTAAATATACTTTGATACATTTTTAAACACTTATATATACTTTGATACACTTAGATATACTTTGATACACTTTGATATACTTTAATACACTTTGATACACTTATATATACTTTGACATACTTTGATACATTTTAATACATTTAGATATACTTTGATACACTTAGATATACTTTGATACACTTTGATATACTTTGATGCACTTAGATATACTTTAATACACTTAGATATATTTTGATACACTTTGATACACTTAGATATACTTTGATATACTTTGATACACATTGATATACTTTGATATACTTTGATACACTTAGATACACTTTAATACACTTAGATAAACATTGATACACTTAGATATACTTTGATACACTTAGATATACTTTGATACATTTTGATACATTTAGATATACTTTGATACACTTAGATATACTTTGATATACTTTGATACACTTTGATACACTTAGATAAACTTTGATACACTTAGATATACTTTGATACACTTAGATATACTTTGATATACTTTGACACCCTTAGATATACTTTGATACACTTAGATAAACTTTGATATACTTTGATACACTTTGATACACTTAGATAAACTTTGATACACTTAGATATACTTTGATACACTTTGATACACTTAGATAAACTTTGATACACTTAGATATACTTTGATACACTTAGATATACTTTGATACACTTAGATATACTTTGATACACTTAGATATACTTTGATACACTTAGATAAACTTTGATACATTTAGTTATACTTTGATACACTTAGATACACTTAGATATACTTTGATACACTTAGATATACTTTGATACATTTTGATACAATTAGATATACTTTGATACACTTAGATATACTTTGATACACTTTGATACACTTTAATACACTTAGATAAACATTGATACACTTTGATACACTTAGATATACTTTGATACATTTTGATACATTTAGATATACTTTGATACACTTATATATACTTTGATATACTTTGATACACTTTGATATACTTAGATAAACTTTGATACACTTAGATATACTTTGATACACTTAGATATACTTTGATACACTTTGACACCCTTAGATATACTTTGATACACTTAGATAAACTTTGATATACTTTGATACACTTTGATACACTTAGATAAACTTTGATACACTTAGATATACTTTGATACACTTAGATATACTTTGATACACTTAGATATACTTTGATACACTTAGATATACTTTGATACATTTTGATACATTTAGATATACTTTGATACACTTAGATAAACTTTTATACATTTAGTTATACTTTGATACACTTAGATACACTTAGATATACTTTGATACACTTAGATATACTTTGATACATTTTGATACAATTAGATATACTTTGATACACTTAGATATACTTTGATATACTTTGATACACTTTGATACACTTAGATAAACTTTGATACACTTAGATATACTTTGATACACTTAGATATACTTTGATACATTTTGATACATTTAGGTATACTTTGATACACTTAGATATACTTTGATATACTTTGATATACTTTGATATACTTTGATACACTTTGATACACTTAGATAAACTTTGATACACTTAGATATACTTTGATACACTTAGATATACTTTGATACATTTTGATACATTTAGATATACTTTGATACACTTAGATATACTTTGATACACTTAGATATACTTTGATGCACTTAGATATACTTTAATACACTTAGATATATTTTGATACACTTTAATACACTTAGATATACTTTGATACACTTAGATATACTTTGATACACTTTGATATACTTAGATACACTTAGATATACTTTGATACATTTTGATACATTTAGATATACTTTGATACACTTAGATATACTTTGATATACTTTGATACACTTTGATATACTTTGATACACTTAGATATACTTTGATACATTTTAATACACTTAGATATACTTTGACACCCTTAGATATACTTTGATACACTTAGATATACTTTGATACACTTTGATACACTTAGATATACTTTGATATACTTTGATACACTTAGATATACTTTGATACACTTAGATATACTTTGATACATTTTGATACATTTAAATATACTTTGATACACTTAGATATACTTTGATATACTTTGACACCCTTAGATATACTTTGATACACTTAGATATACTTTGACACCCTTAGATATACTTTAATACACTTAGATATACTTTGATACACTTTGATACACTTAGATATACTTTGATATACTTTGATACACTTAGATATACTTTTATACACTTAGATATACTTTTAAACACTTTGATACACTTAGATATACTTTGATACACTTATATATACTTTGACATACTTTAATGCACTTAGATATACTTTAATACACTTAGATATAATTTGATACACTTTGATACACTTAGATATACTTTGATATACTTTGATACACATTGATATACTTTGATATACTTTGATACACTTAGATACACTTTAATACACTTAGATAAACATTGATACACTTAGATATACTTTGATACACTTAGATATACTTTGATACATTTTGATACATTTAGATATACTTTGATACACTTAGATATACTTTGATATACTTTGATACACTTTGATACACTTAGATAAACTTTGATACACTTAGATATACTTTGATACACTTAGATATACTTTGATATACTTTGACACCCTTAGATATACTTTGATACACTTAGATAAACTTTGATATACTTTGATACACTTTGATACACTTAGATAAACTTTGATACACTTAGATATACTTTGATACACTTTGATACACTTAGATAAACTTTGATACACTTAGATATACTTTGATACACTTAGATATACTTTGATACACTTAGATATACTTTGATACACTTAGATATACTTTGATACACTTAGATAAACTTTGATACATTTAGTTATACTTTGATACACTTAGATACACTTAGATATACTTTGATACACTTAGATATACTTTGATACATTTTGATACAATTAGATATACTTTGATACACTTAGATATACTTTGATACACTTTGATACACTTTAATACACTTAGATAAATATTGATACACTTTGATACACTTAGATATACTTTGATACATTTTGATACATTTAGATATACTTTGATACACTTATATATACTTTGATATACTTTGATACACTTTGATACACTTAGATAAACTTTGATACACTTAGATATACTTTGATACACTTAGATATACTTTGATACACTTTGACACCATTAGATATACTTTGATACACTTAGATAAACTTTGATATACTTAGATATACTTTGATACATTTTGATACATTTAGGTATACTTTGATACACTTAGATATACTTTGATATACTTTGACATACTTTGATACACTTTGATACACTTAGATAAACTTTGATACACTTAGATATACTTTGATACACTTAGATATACTTAGATACACTTAGATATACTTTGATACACTTTGATATACTTTGATACACTTTGATACACTTAGATATATTTAGATATACTTTGATACTCTTAAATATACTTTGATACATTTTGATACACTTATATATACTTTGATACACTTAGATATACTTTGATATAATTTGATACACTTTGATACACTTAGATAAACTTTGATACACTTAGATATATTTAGATATACTTTGATACTCTTAAATATACTTTGATACATTTTTAAACACTTATATATACTTTGATACACTTAGATATACTTTGATACACTTTGATATACTTTAATACACTTTGATACACTTATATATACTTTGACATACTTTGATACATTTTGATACATTTAGATATACTTTGATACACTTAGATATACTTTGATACACTTAGATATACTTTGATATACTTTGATGCACTTAGATATACTTTAATAAACTTAGATATATTTTGATACACTTTGATACACTTAGATATACTTTGATATACTTTGATACACATTGATATACTTTGATATACTTTGATACACTTTGATACACTTAGATATACTTTGATACACTTAGATTTACTTTGATACACTTTGATATACTTAGATACACTTAGATATACTTTGATACATTTTGATACATTTAGATATACTTTGATACACTTAGATATACTTTGATATACTTAGATATACTTTGATATACTTTGACACCCTTAAATATACTTTGATACACTTAGATATACTTTGACACCCTTAGATATACTTTGATACACTTAGATATACTTTGATACACTTTGATACACTTAGATATACTTTGATATACTTTGATACACTTAGATATACTTTGATACACTTAGATATACTTTGATACATTTTGATACATTTAAATATACTTTGATACACTTAGATATACTTTGATATACTTTGACACCCTTAGATATACTTTGATACACTTAGATATACTTTGACACCCTTAGATATACTTTAATACACTTAGATATACTTTGATACACTTTGATACACTTAGATATACTTTGATATACTTTGATACACTTAGATATACTTTGATACACTTAGATATACTTTTATACACTTAGATATACTTTTAAACACTTTGATACACTTAGATATACTTTGATACACTTATATATACTTTGACATACTTTAATGCACTTAGATATACTTTAATACACTTAGATATAATTTGATACACTTTGATACACTTAGATATACTTTGATATACTTTGATACACATTGATATACTTTGATATACTTTGATACACTTAGATACACTTTAATACACTTAGATAAACATTGATACACTTAGATATACTTTGATACACTTAGATATACTTTGATACATTTTGATACATTTAGATATACTTTGATACACTTAGATATACTTTGATATACTTTGATACACTTTGATACACTTAGATAAACTTTGATACACTTAGATATACTTTGATACACTTAGATATACTTTGATATACTTTGACACCCTTAGATATACTTTGATACACTTAGATAAACTTTGATATACTTTGATACACTTTGATACACTTAGATAAACTTTGATACACTTAGATATACTTTGATACACTTTGATACACTTAGATAAACTTTGATACACTTAGATATACTTTGATACACTTAGATATACTTTGATACACTTAGATATACTTTGATACACTTAGATATACTTTGATACACTTAGATAAACTTTGATACATTTAGTTATACTTTGATACACTTAGATACACTTAGATATACTTTGATACACTTAGATATACTTTGATACATTTTGATACAATTAGATATACTTTGATACACTTAGATATACTTTGATACACTTTGATACACTTTAATACACTTAGATAAACATTGATACACTTTGATACACTTAGATATACTTTGATACATTTTGATACATTTAGATATACTTTGATACACTTATATATACTTTGATATACTTTGATACACTTTGATACACTTAGATAAACTTTGATACACTTAGATATACTTTGATACACTTAGATATACTTTGATACACTTTGACACCCTTAGATATACTTTGATACACTTAGATAAACTTTGATATACTTTGATACACTTTGATACACTTAGATAAACTTTGATACACTTAGATATACTTTGATACACTTAGATATACTTTGATACACTTAGATATACTTTGATACACTTAGATATACTTTGATACATTTTGATACATTTAGATATACTTTGATACACTTAGATAAACTTTTATACATTTAGTTATACTTTGATACACTTAGATACACTTAGATATACTTTGATACACTTAGATATACTTTGATACATTTTGATACAATTAGATATACTTTGATACACTTAGATATACTTTGATATACTTTGATACACTTTGATACACTTAGATAAACTTTGATACACTTAGATATACTTTGATACACTTAGATATACTTTGATACATTTTGATACATTTAGGTATACTTTGATACACTTAGATATACTTTGATATACTTTGATATACTTTGATATACTTTGATACACTTTGATACACTTAGATAAACTTTGATACACTTAGATATACTTTGATACACTTAGATATACTTTGATACATTTTGATACATTTAGATATACTTTGATACACTTAGATATACTTTGATACACTTAGATATACTTTGATGCACTTAGATATACTTTAATACACTTAGATATATTTTGATACACTTTAATACACTTAGATATACTTTGATACACTTAGATATACTTTGATACACTTTGATATACTTAGATACACTTAGATATACTTTGATACATTTTGATACATTTAGATATACTTTGATACACTTAGATATACTTTGATATACTTTGATACACTTTGATATACTTTGATACACTTAGATATACTTTGATACATTTTAATACATTTAGATATACTTTGATACACTTAGATATACTTTGATACACTTAGATATACTTTGATATACTTTGATGCACTAAGATATACTTTAATACACTTAGATTTACTTTGATACACTTAGATATACTTTGATACATTTTGATACATTTAGGTATACTTTGATACACTTAGATATACTTTGATATACTTTGATACACTTTGATACACTTAGATAAATTTTGATACACTTAGATATACTTTGATACACTTTGATACACTTTAATACACTTAGATAAACATTGATACACTTAGATATACTTTGATACACTTAGATATACTTTGATACATTTTGATATAATTTGATATACTTTGATACACTTTGATACACTTAGATAAACTTTGATACACTTAGATATACTTTGATACACTTAGATATACTTTGATATACTTTGATACACTTTGATACACTTAGATAAACTTTGATACACTTAGATATACTTTGATACACTTTGATACACTTAAATATACTTTGATATACTTTGATACACATTGATATACTTTGATATACTTTGATACACTTAGATATACATTGATATACTTTGATACACTTAGATTTACTTTGATACACTTAGATTTACTTTGATACACTTAGATATGCTTTGATACACTTTGATATACTTTGATACACTTTGATACACTTTGATATTCTTTGATACACTTATATATACTTTGACATACTTAGATACACTTAGATATACTTTGATACACTTTGATATACTTAGATACACTTTGATACACTTAGATATACTTTGATACACTTAGATACACTTAGATATACTTTGATACACTTAGATATGATTAGATACACTTAGATATACTTTGATACACTTTGATATACTTTGATACACTTTGATACACTTAGATATATTTAGATATACTTTGATACACTTAGATATACTTTGATACATTTTGATACAATTAGATATACTTTGATACACTTAGATATACTTTGATACACTTTGATACACTTTAATACACTTAGATAAACATTGATACACTTTGATAAACTTTGATACATTTAGTTATACTTTGATACACTTAGATACACTTAGATATACTTTGATACACTTAGATATACTTTGATACATTTTGATACAATTAGATATACTTTGATACACTTAGATATACTTTGATACACTTTGATACACTTTAATACACTTAGATAAACATTGATACACTTTGATACACTTAGATATACTTTGATACATTTTGATACATTTAGATATACTTTGATACACTTATATATACTTTGATATACTTTGATACACTTTGATACACTTAGATAAACTTTGATACACTTAGATATACTTTGATACACTTAGATATACTTTGATACACTTTGACACCCTTAGATATACTTTGATACACTTAGATAAACTTTGATATACTTAGATATACTTTGATACATTTTGATACATTTAGGTATACTTTGATACACTTAGATATACTTTGATATACTTTGACATACTTTGATACACTTTGATACACTTAGATAAACTTTGATACACTTAGATATACTTTGATACACTTAGATATACTTAGATACACTTAGATATACTTTGATACACTTTGATATACTTTGATACACTTTGATACACTTAGATATATTTAGATATACTTTGATACTCTTAAATATACTTTGATACATTTTGATACACTTATATATACTTTGATACACTTAGATATACTTTGATATAATTTGATACACTTTGATACACTTAGATAAACTTTGATACACTTAGATATATTTAGATATACTTTGATACTCTTAAATATACTTTGATACATTTTTAAACACTTATATATACTTTGATACACTTAGATATACTTTGATACACTTTGATATACTTTAATACACTTTGATACACTTATATATACTTTGACATACTTTGATACATTTTGATACATTTAGATATACTTTGATACACTTAGATATACTTTGATACACTTAGATATACTTTGATATACTTTGATGCACTTAGATATACTTTAATACACTTAGATATATTTTGATACACTTTGATACACTTAGATATACTTTGATATACTTTGATACACATTGATATACTTTGATATACTTTGATACACTTTGATACACTTAGATATACTTTGATACACTTAGATTTACTTTGATACACTTTGATATACTTAGATACACTTAGATATACTTTGATACATTTTGATACATTTAGATATACTTTGATACACTTAGATATACTTTGATATACTTAGATATACTTTGATATACTTTGACACCCTTAAATATACTTTGATACACTTAGATATACTTTGACACCCTTAGATATACTTTGATACACTTAGATATACTTTGATACACTTTGATACACTTAGATATACTTTGATATACTTTGATACACTTAGATATACTTTGATACACTTAGATATACTTTGATACATTTTGATACATTTAAATATACTTTGATACACTTAGATATACTTTGATATACTTTGACACCCTTAGATATACTTTGATACACTTAGATATACTTTGACACCCTTAGATATACTTTAATACACTTAGATATACTTTGATACACTTTGATACACTTAGATATACTTTGATATACTTTGATACACTTAGATATACTTTTATACACTTAGATATACTTTTAAACACTTTGATACACTTAGATATACTTTGATACACTTATATATACTTTGACATACTTTAATGCACTTAGATATACTTTAATACACTTAGATATAATTTGATACACTTTGATACACTTAGATATACTTTGATATACTTTGATACACATTGATATACTTTGATATGATTTGATACACTTAGATACACTTTAATACACTTAGATAAACATTGATACACTTAGATATACTTTGATACACTTAGATATACTTTGATACATTTTGATACATTTAGATATACTTTGATACACTTAGATATACTTTGATATACTTTGATACACTTTGATACACTTAGATAAACTTTGATACACTTAGATATACTTTGATACACTTAGATATACTTTGATATACTTTGACACCCTTAGATATACTTTGATACACTTAGATAAACTTTGATATACTTTGATACACTTTGATACACTTAGATAAACTTTGATACACTTAGATATACTTTGATACACTTTGATACACTTAGATAAACTTTGATACACTTAGATATACTTTGATACACTTAGATATACTTTGATACACTTAGATATACTTTGATACACTTAGATATACTTTGATACACTTAGATAAACTTTGATACATTTAGTTATACTTTGATACACTTAGATACACTTAGATATACTTTGATACACTTAGATATACTTTGATACATTTTGATACAATTAGATATACTTTGATACACTTAGATATACTTTGATACACTTTGATACACTTTAATACACTTAGATAAACATTGATACACTTTGATACACTTAGATATACTTTGATACATTTTGATACATTTAGATATACTTTGATACACTTATATATACTTTGATATACTTTGATACACTTTGATACACTTAGATAAACTTTGATACACTTAGATATACTTTGATACACTTAGATATACTTTGATACACTTTGACACCCTTAGATATACTTTGATACACTTAGATAAACTTTGATATACTTTGATACACTTTGATACACTTAGATAAACTTTGATACACTTAGATATACTTTGATACACTTAGATATACTTTGATACACTTAGATATACTTTGATACACTTAGATATACTTTGATACATTTTGATACATTTAGATATACTTTGATACACTTAGATAAACTTTTATACATTTAGTTATACTTTGATACACTTAGATACACTTAGATATACTTTGATACACTTAGATATACTTTGATACATTTTGATACAATTAGATATACTTTGATACACTTAGATATACTTTGATATACTTTGATACACTTTGATACACTTAGATAAACTTTGATACACTTAGATATACTTTGATACACTTAGATATACTTTGATACATTTTGATACATTTAGGTATACTTTGATACACTTAGATATACTTTGATATACTTTGATATACTTTGATATACTTTGATACACTTTGATACACTTAGATAAACTTTGATACACTTAGATATACTTTGATACACTTAGATATACTTTGATACATTTTGATACATTTAGATATACTTTGATACACTTAGATATACTTTGATACACTTAGATATACTTTGATGCACTTAGATATACTTTAATACACTTAGATATATTTTGATACACTTTAATACACTTAGATATACTTTGATACACTTAGATATACTTTGATACACTTTGATATACTTAGATACACTTAGATATACTTTGATACATTTTGATACATTTAGATATACTTTGATACACTTAGATATACTTTGATATACTTTGATAAACTTTGATATACTTTGATACACTTAGATATACTTTGATACATTTTAATACATTTAGATATACTTTGATACACTTAGATATACTTTGATACACTTAGATATACTTTGATATACTTTGATGCACTAAGATATACTTTAATACACTTAGATTTACTTTGATACACTTAGATATACTTTGATACATTTTGATACATTTAGGTATACTTTGATACACTTAGATATACTTTGATATACTTTGATACACTTTGATACACTTAGATAAATTTTGATACACTTAGATATACTTTGATACACTTTGATACACTTTAATACACTTAGATAAACATTGATACACTTAGATATACTTTGATACACTTAGATATACTTTGATACATTTTGATATAATTTGATATACTTTGATACACTTTGATACACTTAGATAAACTTTGATACACTTAGATATACTTTGATACACTTAGATATACTTTGATATACTTTGATACACTTTGATACACTTAGATAAACTTTGATACACTTAGATATACTTTGATACACTTTGATACACTTAAATATACTTTGATATACTTTGATACACATTGATATACTTTGATATACTTTGATACACTTAGATATACATTGATATACTTTGATACACTTAGATTTACTTTGATACACTTAGATTTACTTTGATACACTTAGATATGCTTTGATACACTTTGATATACTTTGATACACTTTGATACACTTTGATATTCTTTGATACACTTATATATACTTTGACATACTTAGATACACTTAGATATACTTTGATACACTTTGATATACTTAGATACACTTTGATACACTTAGATATACTTTGATACACTTAGATACACTTAGATATACTTTGATACACTTAGATATGATTAGATACACTTAGATATACTTTGATACACTTTGATATACTTTGATACACTTTGATACACTTAGATATATTTAGATATACTTTGATACTCTTAAATATACTTTGATACATTTTGATACACTTATATATACTTTGATGCACTTAGATATACTTTGATACACTTAGATATACTTTGATACACTTAGATATACTTTGATACACTTAGATATATTTAGATATACTTTGATACTCTTAAATATACTTTGATACATTTTTAAACACTTATATATACTTTGATACACTTAGATATATTTAGATATACTTTGATACTCTTAAATATACTTTGATACATTTTGATACACTTATATATACTTTGGTACACTTAGATATACTTTGATACACTTAGATATACTTTGATATACTTTGATACACTTTAATACACTTAGATAAACATTGATACACTTAGATATACTTTGATACACTTAGATATACTTTGATACATTTTGATATAATTTGATATACTTTTACACTTTGATACATTTAGGTATACTTTGATACACTTAGATATACTTTGATATACTTTGATACACTTTGATACACTTAGATAAATTTTGATACACTTAGATATACTTTGATACACTTTGATACACTTTAATACACTTAGATAAACATTGATACACTTAGATAAACTTTGATACACTTAGATATACTTTGATACACTTAGATATACTTTGATACATTTTGATACATTTAGATATACTTTGATACACTTAGATATACTTTGATACACTTAGATATACTTTGATGCACTTAGATATACTTTAATACACTTAGATATATTTTGATACACTTTAATACACTTAGATATACTTTGATACACTTAGATATACTTTGATACACTTTGATATACTTAGATACACTTAGATATACTTTGATACATTTTGATACATTTAGATATACTTTGATACACTTAGATATACTTTGATATACTTTGATACACTTTGATATACTTTGATACACTTAGATATACTTTGATACATTTTAATACATTTAGATATACTTTGATACACTTAGATATACTTTGATACACTTAGATATACTTTGATATACTTTGATGCACTAAGATATACTTTAATACACTTAGATTTACTTTGATACACTTAGATATACTTTGATACATTTTGATACATTTAGGTATACTTTGATACACTTAGATATACTTTGATATACTTTGATACACTTTGATACACTTAGATAAATTTTGATACACTTAGATATACTTTGATACACTTTGATACACTTTAATACACTTAGATAAACATTGATACACTTAGATATACTTTGATACACTTAGATATACTTTGATACATTTTGATATAATTTGATATACTTTGATACACTTTGATACACTTAGATAAACTTTGATACACTTAGATATACTTTGATACACTTAGATATACTTTGATATACTTTGATACACTTTGATACACTTAGATAAACTTTGATACACTTAGATATACTTTGATACACTTTGATACACTTAAATATACTTTGATATACTTTGATACACATTGATATACTTTGATATACTTTGATACACTTAGATATACATTGATATACTTTGATACACTTAGATTTACTTTGATACACTTAGATTTACTTTGATACACTTAGATATGCTTTGATACACTTTGATATACTTTGATACACTTTGATACACTTTGATATTCTTTGATACACTTATATATACTTTGACATACTTAGATACACTTAGATATACTTTGATACACTTTGATATACTTAGATACACTTTGATACACTTAGATATACTTTGATACACTTAGATACACTTAGATATACTTTGATACACTTAGATATGATTAGATACACTTAGATATACTTTGATACATTTTGATATACTTTGATACACTTTGATACACTTAGATATATTTAGATATACTTTGATACTCTTAAATATACTTTGATACATTTTGATACACTTATATATACTTTGATGCACTTAGATATACTTTGATACACTTAGATATACTTTGATACACTTAGATATACTTTGATACACTTAGATATATTTAGATATACTTTGATACTCTTAAATATACTTTGATACATTTTTAAACACTTATATATACTTTGATACACTTAGATATATTTAGATATACTTTGATACTCTTAAATATACTTTGATACATTTTGATACACTTATATATACTTTGGTACACTTAGATATACTTTGATACACTTAGATATACTTTGATATACTTTGATACACTTTAATACACTTAGATAAACATTGATACACTTAGATATACTTTGATACACTTAGATATACTTTGATACATTTTGATATAATTTGATATACTTTGATACACTTTGATACATTTAGGTATGATTTGATACACTTAGATAAATTTTGATACACTTAGATATACTTTGATACACTTTGATACACTTTAATACACTTAGATAAACATTGATACACTTAGATATACTTTGA
Organism: Macrosteles quadrilineatus; assembly: GCF_028750875.1. Lineage (NCBI taxonomy): Eukaryota > Metazoa > Arthropoda > Insecta > Hemiptera > Cicadellidae > Macrosteles > Macrosteles quadrilineatus. The sequence continues at coordinate 27,064 of NW_026542619.1, read as the reverse complement.
TACACTTAGATATACTTTGATACATTTTGATATAATTTGATATACTTTGATACACTTTGATACACTTAGATAAACTTTGATACACTTAGATATACTTTGATACACTTAGATAAACTTTGATATACTTTGATACACTTTGATACACTTAGATAAACTTTGATACACTTAGATATACTTTGATACACTTAGATATACTTTGATACACTTAGATATACTTTGATACACTTAGATATACTTTGATACATTTTGATACATTTAGATATACTTTGATACACTTAGATAAACTTTTATACATTTAGTTATACTTTGATACACTTAGATACACTTAGATATACTTTGATACACTTAGATATACTTTGATACATTTTGATACAATTAGATATACTTTGATACACTTAGATATACTTTGATATACTTTGATACACTTTGATACACTTAGATAAACTTTGATACACTTAGATATACTTTGATACACTTAGATATACTTTGATACATTTTGATACATTTAGGTATACTTTGATACACTTAGATATACTTTGATATACTTTGATATACTTTGATACACTTTGATACACTTAGATAAACTTTGATACACTTAGATATACTTTGATACACTTAGATATACTTTGATACATTTTGATACATTTAGATATACTTTGATACACTTAGATATACTTTGATACACTTAGATATACTTTGATATACTTTGATGCACTTAGATATACTTTAATACACTTAGATATATTTTGATACACTTTGATACACTTAGATATACTTTGATACACTTAGATATACTTTGATACACTTTGATATACTTAGATACACTTAGATATACTTTGATACATTTTGATACATTTAGATATACTTTGATACACTTAGATATACTTTGATATACTTTGATACACTTTGATATACTTTGATACACTTAGATATACTTTGATACATTTTGATACATTTAGATATACTTCGATACACTTAGATATACTTTGATACACTTAGATATACTTTGATGCACTTAGATATACTTTAATACACTTAGATTTACTTTGATACACTAAGATATACTTTGATACATTTTGATACATTTAGGTATACTTTAATACACTTAGATATACTTTGATATACTTTGATACACTTAGATAAATTTTGATACACTTAGATATACTTTGATACACTTTGATACACTTTAATACACTTAGATAAACATTGATACACTTAGATATACTTTGATACACTTAGATATACTTTGATACATTTTGATATAATTTGATATACTTTGATACACTTTGATACACTTAGATAAACTTTGATATACTTTGATACACTTTGATACACTTAGATAAACTTTGATACACTTAGATATACTTTGATACACTTTGATACACATAGATATACTTTGATATACTTTGATACACATTGATATACTTTGATACACTTAGATATACATTGATATACTTTGATACACTTAGATTTACTTTGATACACTTAGATTTACTTTGATACACTTAGATATACTTTGATACACTTTGATATACTTTGATACACTTTGATACACTTTGATATTCTTTGATACACTTATATATACTTTGACATACTTAGATACACTTAGATATACTTTGATACACTTTGATATACTTAGATACACTTTGATACACTTAGATATACTTTGATACACTTAGATACACTTAGATATACTTTGATACACTTAGATATACTTAGATACACTTAGATATACTTTGATACACTTTGATATACTTTGATACACTTTGATACACTTAGATATATTTAGATATACTTTGATACTCTTAAATATACTTTGATACATTTTGATACACTTATATATACTTTGATACACTTAGATATACTTTGATATAATTTGATACACTTTGATACACTTAGATAAACTTTGATACACTTAGATATACTTTAATACACTTAGATATACTTTGATACACTTAGATATACTTTGATACACTTAGATATACTTTGATACACTTAGATCTATTTAGATTTACTTTGATACTCTTAAATATACTTTGATACATTTTTAAACACTTATATATACTTTGATACACTTAGATATATTTAGATATACTTTGATACTCTTAAATATACTTTGATACATTTTGATACACTTATATATACTTTGGTACACTTAGATATACTTTGATACACTTAGATATACTTTGATATACTTTGATACACTTTGATACACTTAGATAAATTTTGATACACTTAGATATACTTTGATACACTTTGATACACTTTAATACACTTAGATAAACATTGATACACTTAGATATACTTTGATACACTTAGATATACTTTGATACATTTTGATATAATTTGATATACTTTGATACACTTTGATACACTTAGATAAACTTTGATACACTTAGATATACTTCGATACACTTAGATATACTTTGATATACTTTGACACCCTTAGATATACTTTGATACACTTTGATACACTTAGATAAACTTTGATATACTTTGATACACTTTGATACACTTAGATAAACTTTGATACACTTAGATATACTTTGATACACTTAGATATACTTTGATACACTTAGATATACTTTGATACACTTAGATAAACTTTGATACACTTAGTTATACTTTGATACACTTAGATATACTTTGATACACTTAGATATACTTTGATATATTTTGATACAATTAGATATACTTTGATACACTTAGATATACTTTGATATACTTTGATACACTTTGATACACTTAGATAAACTTTGATACACTTAGATATACTTTGATACACTTAGATATACTTTGATACATTTTGATACATTTAGGTATACTTTGATACACTTAGATATACTTTGATATACTTTGACATACTTTGATACACTTTGATACACTTAGATAAACTTTGATACACTTAGATATACTTTGATACACTTAGATATACTTAGATACACTTAGATATACTTTGATACACTTTGATATACTTTGATACACTTTGATACACTTAGATATATTTAGATATACTTTGATACTCTTAAATATACTTTGATACATTTTGATACACTTATATATACTTTGATACACTTAGATATACTTTGATATAATTTGATACACTTTGATACACTTAGATAAACTTTGATACACTTAGATATATTTAGATATACTTTGATACTCTTAAATATACTTTGATACATTTTTAAACACTTATATATACTTTGATACACTTAGATATATTTAGATATACTTTGATACTCTTAAATATACTTTGAAACATTTTGATACACTTATATATACTTTGGTACACTTAGATATACTTTGATACACTTAGATATACTTTGATATACTTTGATACACTTTGATACACTTTGATACACTTAGATAAATTTTAAAACACTTAGATATACTTTGATACAGTTTTATACACTTTAATACACTTAGATAAACATTGATACACTTAGATATACTTTGATACACTTAGATATACTTTGATACATTTTGATATAATTTGATATACTTTGATACACTTTGATACACTTAGATAAACTTTGATACACTTAGATATACTTTGATACACTTAGATATACTTTGATACACTTAGATATACTTTGATATACTTTGACACCCTTAGATATACTTTGATACACTTTGATACACTTAGATAAACTTTGATATACTTTGATACACTTTGATACACTTAGATAAACTTTGATACACTTAGATATACTTTAATACACTTAGATATACTTTGATACACTTAGATATACTTTGATACACTTAGATATACTTTGATACACTTTGATATACTTTGATACACTTTGATACACTTAGATATACTTTGATACACTTAGATATACTTTGATACACTTTGATATACTTAGATACACTTTGATACACTTAGATATACTTTGATACACCTAGATACACTTAGATATACTTTGATACACTTAGATATACTTTGATACACTTTGATATACTTTAATACACTTTGATATACTTTGATATAAATTGATACACTTTGATACACTTAGATATACTTTGATACATTTTGATACAATTAGATATACTTTGATACACTTAGATATACTTTGATATACTTTGATACACTTTGATACACTTAGATAAACTTTGATACACTTAGATATACTTTGATACACTTAGATATACTTTGATACATTTTGATACATTTAGGTATACTTTGATACACTTAGATATACTTTGATATACTTTGATACACTTTGATACACTTAGATAAACTTTGATACACTTAGATATACTTTGATACACTTAGATATACTTTGATACATTTTGATACATTTAGATATACTTTGATACACTTAGATATACTTTGATACACTTAGATATACTTTGATATACTTTGATGCACTTAGATATACTTTAATACACTTAGATATACTTTGATACACTTTGATACACTTAGATATACTTTGATATACTTTGATACACATTGATATACTTTGATATACTTTGATACACTTAGATATACTTTGATATTTTTTGATACACTTAGATTTACTTTGATACACTTAGATATACTTTGATACACTTAGATATACTTTGATACACTTTGATATACTTAGATACACTTTGATACACTTAGATATAGTTTGATACACTTTGATATACTTTAATACACTTTGATACACTTATATATACTTTGACATACTTTGATACATTTTGATACATTTAGATATACTTTGATACACTTAGATATACTTTGATACACTTAGATATACTTTGATATACTTTGATGCACTTAGATATACTTTAATACACTTAGATATATTTTGATACACTTTGATACACTTAGATATACTTTGATATACTTTGATACACATTGATATACTTTGATATACTTTGATACACTTTGATACACTTAGATATACTTTGATACACTTAGATATACTTTGATACACTTTGATATACTTAGATACACTTAGATATACTTTGATACATTTTGATACATTTAGATATACTTTGATACACTTAGATATACTTTGATATACTTAGATATACTTTGATATACTTTGACACCCTTAAATATACTTTGATACACTTAGATATACTTTGACACCCTTAGATATACTTTGATACACTTAGATATACTTTGATACACTTTGATACACTTAGATATACTTTGATATACTTTGATACACTTAGATATACTTTGATACACTTAGATATACTTTGATACATTATGATACATTTAAATATACTTTGATACACTTAGATATACTTTGATATACTTTGACACCCTTAGATATACTTTGATACACTTAGATATACTTTGACACCCTTAGATATACTTTAATACACTTAGATATACTTTGATACACTTTGATACACTTAGATATACTTTGATATACTTTGATACACTTAGATATACTTTTATACACTTAGAAATACTTTTAAACACTTTGATACACTTAGATATACTTTGATACACTTATATATACTTTGACATACTTTAATGCACTTAGATATACTTTAATACACTTAGATATAATTTGATACACTTTGATACACTTAGATATACTTTGATATACTTTGATACACATTGATATACTTTGATATACTTTGATACACTTAGATACACTTTAATACACTTAGATAAACATTGATACACTTAGATATACTTTGATACACTTAGATATACTTTGATACATTTTGATACATTTAGATATACTTTGATACACTTAGATATACTTTGATATACTTTGATACACTTTGATACACTTAGATAAACTTTGATACACTTAGATATACTTTGATACACTTAGATATACTTTGATATACTTTGACACCCTTAGATATACTTTGATACACTTAGATAAACTTTGATATACTTTGATACACTTTGATACACTTAGATAAACTTTGATACCTTCATTGTAGTTGTTAGCCTCCGGATTGCCAAATAATATTATAAAAGGTTTAAATACCTGCTATTAAGCAATCCAATTTTGTTGTTGACACAACTAGTTTCGGTGTCTGTGTGACACCATCATCAGGCTGCACAAGGACAGTTTTCTTTCTTCATGCGAAGAGCGTCATATTTACACGAAAATAATAAATAAACATTTAAACACGACACAAACACGAATACGAGACATTTATGGTAACTGATCAGTTAAGAAAACAGACGACGCTAACCCGACGGAGTTTGAGTCCAGACTGCGGGTGGTCAGTGCAGTGGTGTACGTCCGTTATCTTATCATCCCAGGTTGCGTCCTGTCAATCACTCAATCACACCTCCCCTCTCCAGTAAACCGATGGCGGTGTCATACATAAAATTAGACGAGAAAAACTGTTGGTCATTTAGTACATTATGGTGGTCGGATTTTACTGCCTTATATATCTCGAACTCTTCCAATGTGTTAATTTTATATCTGTCTTTAGAAAAATGTAGAATATCCATATTGCTGCTAATGTTGGTATAATTGTGGCCTTGGGATATTAAATGCTCGGCAAAAGATGATGTTTGGTGGGCTGTTGATGCTTTTGGAATATGCTCTTTGAATCTTTTTGTAAAGGAACGTGCTGTTTGGCCGATGTAATATTTCGTACAATCGGTACAATTGATCTTGTAAACGCCAGATTTATCAAAAGATTGCGTCATCGTGGGGCTGCGTTCCTTTAACAATGAACCAAGCTTGTTTTCTGTTCTAAAGGAAACAGTGATTTTGTTTTTTGCCATGAGATTTTTGTATTTATTGCTCATAAAGGTGCCAAATTTTGCAGAGATGAAATTGTTCTGTTTATTATTAGTTCCTGTTTTATTTTTATGTTTGTAGATGAGTTTATCCACAATACTACTTGGATAACCATTTGATACGGCTATATGTTTTATTGTAATTACTTCTTCGTTGTAGTCCTGTTCATTCATTGGAATTGTGAGCAATCGGTGTATGAAACTATTATATGCAGCTAATTTGTGTGAATACGGGTGATGGGATTCTGAGTGAATGGTCTGGTCAGTGCATGTTGGTTTCCTGAATATTTTAAACTCAAATTTATTTTGATGCTTTTTTATGGTGAGGTCCAGAAAATTCAAACAATTATTGTTTTCTTCCTCCAATGTAAACTTCATGTTGCTGTGAATGCCACATAAGTATGCGTTGAGTAACGACAACTGTCTACTGTTTCCGTTGAACAAAACAATAGTGTCGTCTACATATCTGAAATAAAACAGGATCTTTTCTTTGTAGCGGTTGGAATCAGAAAATAAATGTTTATTTTCCAGGTTGTTGAGAAAAATCTCTGCTAAAATACTGGAGAGGGGGGAACCCATTGCCAGCCCTTCTTTCTGGGAATAATAGTCATTGTTGAATCTGAAGTAATTCTGATTTAGTACTAATCTTGTGAGTGAAACTAACTCATTTACCGACTCTCTGGATAAACTTGAGTTTTTAATGAGGTTTTGGTGTAAGAGAGCTATTGTTTCTTGAACGGGGACGTTGGTGTACAAATTTACGATGTCAAATGATGCCAATTTACTACAACTACAATGAAGTTATCAGCTGAGCAAGCAAAAATAGCCTTTCAGTACAAGGACATAAAACTAAAACTTTGCAAAACGATTGAAAACATAAAGTTTAATAAAACATGCCTACAAAATAATTTGGTTCCAAAATACATAAATGTAAAAGTTAGTGGTAAATCAAAAGCCGCCTTAAGAGCTAAAAAGTCTGCTGAAACCATTTGGATTAAAAATGAAATAAAACATCTTTACTTTAAGAAAGATGCTTTAAACAAGCTTCTATTTAAGAAACATTTAGAGTTAACGAACAATTTACACATAACTCAACAAAACAATGTTTTGCTTGAAATCGAACTACAGGTTAGCAGAAAGATCAGTTTCAAAAAGAAAACTCAAAATAAAAAAGTTAAAAGTCTAATGGAATCTCAACATAAAGAAGAAATTATTAAATGCTCTCACACATTTTTTAAAAGAGTTGTAAATAACACAAAAATTGAATTTGAAAATGAGGAGTTAAATTTACTGTGCAAAGGCTTAAATTTTAATTTTCCTAACAGCAAGAAAAATAGTCTGTTTACTGAGTTACTAGACACTGAAGCTTCAATTAAACAAATAAAAAATAATGAAGTACGTGAAGCTGCTCGAATCATTATGAGTGATAAAGCTAGATGTATCGTAAAAAATCCTCCACGTACAAGAAAACATTTGAAGTTCAACGCCATGAGACATGTCCTAACGAGCGTCAAGCATAAGCTTGCCGACCACAACGCTCTTATCACCAAAGCTGATAAGGGCAACTCAATTGTGATAATGTACAAAAACGATTATGTAAATAAGGTAACAACGTTTTTGAACGTTAATAAAATACATGCTTTAAATAAAGATCCGACTTTAAATTACAGCAAATTGATAAATAAAGCTATTTCTGAAAGTAAAAACCTTTTATCAAAAAGTGAAATCACCTCACTGAAGGTAACTAATCCACAAGCCCCTATACTCAGAGGCCTCCCCAAGATCCATAAGCCTGACGTCCCCATCAGACCCTTAGTAAATTTTATGCCAAGTCCAGCCTACAAAATAGCCAAGAAGCTAGATAAAATAATAAAGGACCAAATTTTATTGGAAAATAGTCATAGTATAAAAAATAGCCTAGAACTTGTTGATAGAATTAAGAACCATGCTGTTAAAGATAACCACAAATTGGCATCATTTGACATCGTAAATTTGTACACCAACGTCCCCGTTCAAGAAACAATAGCTCTCTTACACCAAAACCTCATTAAAAACTCAAGTTTATCCAGAGAGTCGGTAAATGAGTTAGTTTCACTCACAAGATTAGTACTAAATCAGAATTACTTCAGATTCAACAATGACTATTATTCCCAGAAAGAAGGGCTGGCAATGGGTTCCCCCCTCTCCAGTATTTTAGCAGAGATTTTTCTCAACAACCTGGAAAATAAACATTTATTTTCTGATTCCAACCGCTACAAAGAAAAGATCCTGTTTTATTTCAGATATGTAGACGACACTATTGTTTTGTTCAACGGAAACAGTAGACAGTTGTCGTTACTCAACGCATACTTATGTGGCATTCACAGCAACATGAAGTTTACATTGGAGGAAGAAAACAATAATTGTTTGAATTTTCTGGACCTCACCATAAAAAAGCATCAAAATAAATTTGAGTTTAAAATATTCAGGAAACCAACATGCACTGACCAGACCATTCACTCAGAATCCCATCACCCGTATTCACACAAATTAGCTGCATATAATAGTTTCATACACCGATTGCTCACAATTCCAATGAATGAACAGGACTACAACGAAGAAGTAATTACAATAAAACATATAGCCGTATCAAATGGTTATCCAAGTAGTATTGTGGATAAACTCATCTACAAACATAAAAATAAAACAGGAACTAATAATAAACAGAACAATTTCATCTCTGCAAAATTTGGCACCTTTATGAGCAATAAATACAAAAATCTCATGGCAAAAAACAAAATCACTGTTTCCTTTAGAACAGAAAACAAGCTTGGTTCATTGTTAAAGGAACGCAGCCCCACGATGACGCAATCTTTTGATAAATCTGGCGTTTACAAGATCAATTGTACCGATTGTACGAAATATTACATCGGCCAAACAGCACGTTCCTTTACAAAAAGATTCAAAGAGCATATTCCAAAAGCATCAACAGCCCACCAAACATCATCTTTTGCCGAGCATTTAATATCCCAAGGCCACAATTATACCAACATTAGCAGCAATATGGATATTCTACATTTTTCTAAAGACAGATATAAAATTAACACATTGGAAGAGTTCGAGATATATAAGGCAGTAAAATCCGACCACCATAATGTACTAAATGACCAACAGTTTTTCTCGTCTAATTTTATGTATGACACCGCCATCGGTTTACTGGAGAGGGGAGGTGTGATTGAGTGATTGACAGGACGCAACCTGGGATGATAAGATAACGGACGTACACCACTGCACTGACCACCCGCAGTCTGGACTCAAACTCCGTCGGGTTAGCGTCGTCTGTTTTCTTAACTGATCAGTTACCATAAATGTCTCGTATTCGTGTTTGTGTCGTGTTTAAATGTTTATTTATTATTTTCGTGTAAATATGACGCTCTTCGCATGAAGAAAGAAAACTGTCCTTGTGCAGCCTGATGATGGTGTCACACAGACACCGAAACTAGTTGTGTCAACAACAAAATTGGATTGCTTAATAGCAGGTATTTAAACCTTTTATAAACTTTGATACACTTAGATATACTTTGATACACTTAGATATACTTTGATACACTTAGATATACTTTGATACACTTAGATATACTTTGATACACTTAGATAAACTTTGATACATTTAGTTATACTTTGATACACTTAGATACACTTAGATATACTTTGATACACTTAGATATACTTTGATACATTTTGATACAATTAGATATACTTTGATACACTTAGATATACTTTGATACACTTTGATACACTTTAATACACTTAGATAAACATTGATACACTTTGATACACTTAGATATACTTTGATACATTTTGATACATTTAGATTTACTTTGATACACTTATATATACTTTGATATACTTTGATACACTTTGATACACTTAGATAAACTTTGATACACTTAGATATACTTTTATACACTTAGATATACTTTGATACACTTTGACACCCTTAGATATACTTTGATACACTTAGATAAACTTTGATATACTTTGATACACTTTGATACACTTAGATAAACTTTGATACACTTAGATATACTTTGATACACTTAGATATACTTTGATACACTTAGATATACTTTGATACACTTAGATATTATTTGATACATTTTGATACATTTAGATATACTTTGATACACTTAGATAAACTTTTATACATTTAGTTATACTTTGATACACTTAGATACACTTAGATATACTTTGATACACTTAGATATACTTTGATACATTTTTAAACAATTAGATATACTTTGATACACTTAGATATACTTTGATATACTTTGATACACTTTGATACACTTAGATAAACTTTGATACACTTAGATATACTTTGATACACTTAGATATACTTTGATACATTTTGATACATTTAGGTATACTTTGATACACTTAGATATACTTTGATATACTTTGATATACTTTGATACACTTTGATACACTTAGATAAACTTTGATACACTTAGATATACTTTGATACACTTAGATATACTTTGATACATTTTGATACATTTAGATATACTTTGATACACTTAGATATACTTTGATACACTTAGATATACTTTGATGCACTTAGATATACTTTAATACACTTAGATATATTTTGATACACTTCGATAAACTTAGATATACTTTGATATACTTTGATACACATTGATATACTTTGATATACTTTGATACACTTTGATACACTTAGATATACTTTGATACACTTAGATATACTTTGATACACTTTGATATACTTAGATACACTTAGATATACTTTGATACATTTTGATACATTTAGATATACTTTGATACACTTAGATATACTTTGATATACTTAGATATACTTTGATATACTTTGACACCCTTAAATATACTTTGATACACTTAGATATACTTTGACACCCTTAGATATACTTTGATACACTTAGATATACTTTGATACACTTTGATACACTTAGATATACTTTGATATACTTTGATACACTTAGATATACTTTGATACACTTAGATATACTTTGATACATTATGATACATTTAAATATACTTTGATACACTTAGATATACTTTGATATACTTTGACACCCTTAGATATACTTTGATACACTTAGATATACTTTGACACCCTTAGATATACTTTAATACACTTAGATATACTTTGATACACTTTGATGCACTTAGATATACTTTGATATACTTTGATACACTTAGATATACTTTTATACACTTAGATATACTTTTAAACACTTTGATACACTTAGATATACTTTGATACACTTATATATACTTTGACATACTTTAATGCACTTAGATATACTTTAATACACTTAGATATAATTTGATACACTTTGATACACTTAGATATACTTTGATATACTTTGATACACATTGATATACTTTGATATACTTTGATACACTTAGATACACTTTAATACACTTAGATAAACATTGATACACTTAGATATACTTTGTTACACTTAGATATACTTTGATACATTTTGATACATTTAGATATACTTTGATACACTTAGATATACTTTGATATACTTTGATACACTTTGATACACTTAGATAAACTTTGATACACTTAGATATACTTTGATACACTTAGATATACTTTGATATACTTTGACTACCTTAGATATACTTTGATACACTTAGATAAACTTTGATATACTTTGATACACTTTGATACACTTAGATAAACTTTGATACACTTAGATATACTTTGATACACTTAGATATACTTTGATACACTTAGATATACTTTGATACACTTAGATATACTTTGATACACTTAGATAAACTTTGATACATTTAGTTATACTTTGATACACTTAGATACACTTAGATATACTTTGTTACACTTAGATATACTTTGATACATTTAGATACAATTAGATATACTTTGATACACTTAGATATACTTTGATACACTTTGATACACTTTAATACACTTAGATAAACATTGATACACTTTGATACACTTAGATATACTTTGATACATTTTGATACATTTAGATATACTTTGATACACTTATATATACTTTGATATACTTTGATACACTTTGATACACTTAGATAAACTTTGATACACTTAGATATACTTTGATACACTTAGATATACTTTGATACACTTTGACACCCTTAGATATACTTTGATACACTTAGATAAACTTTGATATACTTTGATACACTTTGATACACTTAGATAAACTTTGATACACTTAGATATACTTTGATACACTTAGATATACTTTGATACACTTAGATATACTTTGATACACTTAGATATACTTTGATACATTTTGATACATTTAGATATACTTTGATACACTTAGATAAACTTTTATACATTTAGTTATACTTTGATACACTTAGATACACTTAGATATACTTTGATACACTTAGATATACTTTGATACATTTTTAAACAATTAGATATACTTTGATACACTTAGATATACTTTGATATACTTTGATACACTTTGATACACTTAGATAAACTTTGATACACTTAGATATACTTTGATACACTTAGATATACTTTGATACATTTTGATACATTTAGGTATACTTTGATACACTTAGATATACTTTGATATACTTTGATATACTTTGATACACTTTGATACACTTAGATAAACTTTGATACACTTAGATATACTTTGATACACTTAGATATACTTTGATACATTTTGATACATTTAGATATACTTTGATACACTTAGATATACTTTGATACACTTAGATATACTTTGATGCACTTAGATATACTTTAATACACTTAGATATATTTTGATACACTTTGATACACTTAGATATACTTTGATACACTTAGATATACTTTGATACACTTTGATATACTTAGATACACTTAGATATACTTTGATACATTTTGATACATTTAGATATACTTTGATACACTTAGATATACTTTGATATACTTTGATACACTTTGATATACTTTGATACACTTAGATATACTTTGATACATTTTGATACATTTAGATATACTTTGATACACTTAGATATACTTTAAAACACTTAGATATACTTTGATATACTTTGATGCACTTAGATATACTTTAATACACTTAGATTTACTTTGATACACTTAGATATACTTTGATACATTTTGATACATTTAGGTATACTTTGATACACTTAGATATACTTTGATATACTTTGATACACTTTGATACACTTAGATAAATTTTGATACACTTAGATATACTTTGATACACTTTGATACACTTTAATACAATTAGATAAACATTGATACACTTAGATATACTTTGATACGATTAGATATACTTTGATACATTTTGATATAATTTGATATACTTTGATACACTTTGATACACTTAGATAAACTTTGATACACTTAGATATACTTTGATACACTTAGATATACTTTGATATACTTTGATACACTTTGATACACTTAGATAAACTTTGATACACTTAGATATACTTTGATACACTTTGATACACTTAGATATACTTTGATATACTTTGATACACTTAGATATACTTTGATACATTTTGATACATTTAGATATACTTTGATACACTTAGATATACTTTGATACACTTAGATATACTTTGATATACTTTGATGCACTTAGATATACTTTAATACACTTAGATATACTTTGATACACTTTGATACACTTAGATATACTTTGATATACTTTGATACACATTGATATACTTTGATATACTTTGATACACTTAGATATACTTTGATATTTTTTGATACACTTAGATTTACTTTGATACACTTAGATATACTTTGATACACTTAGATATACTTTGATACACTTTGATATACTTAGATACACTTTGATACACTTAGATATAGTTTGATACACTTTGATATACTTTAATACACTTTGATACACTTATATATACTTTGACATACTTTGATACATTTTGATACATTTAGATATACTTTGATACACTTAGATATACTTTGATACACTTAGATATACTTTGATATACTTTGATGCACTTAGATATACTTTAATACACTTAGATATATTTTGATACACTTTGATACACTTAGATATACTTTGATATACTTTGATACACATTGATATACTTTGATATACTTTGATACACTTTGATACACTTAGATATACTTTGATACACTTAGATATACTTTGATACACTTTGATATACTTAGATACACTTAGATATACTTTGATACATTTTGATACATTTAGATATACTTTGATACACTTAGATATACTTTGATATACTTAGATATACTTTGATATACTTTGACACCCTTAAATATACTTTGATACACTTAGATATACTTTGACACCCTTAGATATACTTTGATACACTTAGATATACTTTGATACACTTTGATACACTTAGATATACTTTGATATACTTTGATACACTTAGATATACTTTGATACACTTAGATATACTTTGATACATTATGATACATTTAAATATACTTTGATACACTTAGATATACTTTGATATACTTTGACACCCTTAGATATACTTTGATACACTTAGATATACTTTGACACCCTTAGATATACTTTAATACACTTAGATATACTTTGATACACTTTGATACACTTAGATATACTTTGATATACTTTGATACACTTAGATATACTTTTATACACTTAGATATACTTTTAAACACTTTGATACACTTAGATATACTTTGATACACTTATATATACTTTGACATACTTTAATGCACTTAGATATACTTTAATACACTTAGATATAATTTGATACACTTTGATACACTTAGATATACTTTGATATACTTTGATACACATTGATATACTTTGATATACTTTGATACACTTAGATACACTTTAATACACTTAGATAAACATTGATACACTTAGATATACTTTGATACACTTAGATATACTTTGATACATTTTGATACATTTAGATATACTTTGATACACTTAGATATACTTTGATATACTTTGATACACTTTGATACACTTAGATAAACTTTGATACACTTAGATATACTTTGATACACTTAGATATACTTTGATATACTTTGACACCCTTAGATATACTTTGATACACTTAGATAAACTTTGATATACTTTGATACACTTTGATACACTTAGATAAACTTTGATACACTTAGATATACTTTGATACACTTAGATATACTTTGATACACTTAGATATACTTTGATACACTTAGATATACTTTGATACACTTAGATAAACTTTGATACATTTAGTTATACTTTGATACACTTAGATACACTTAGATATACTTTGATACACTTAGATATACTTTGATACATTTTGATACAATTAGATATACTTTGATACACTTAGATATACTTTGATACACTTTGATACACTTTAATACACTTAGATAAACATTGATACACTTTGATACACTTAGATATACTTTGATACATTTTGATACATTTAGATTTACTTTGATACACTTATATATACTTTGATATACTTTGATACACTTTGATACACTTAGATAAACTTTGATACACTTAGATATACTTTTATACACTTAGATATACTTTGATACACTTTGACACCCTTAGATATACTTTGATACACTTAGATAAACTTTGATATACTTTGATACACTTTGATACACTTAGATAAACTTTGATACACTTAGATATACTTTGATACACTTAGATATACTTTGATACACTTAGATATACTTTGATACACTTAGATATTATTTGATACATTTTGATACATTTAGATATACTTTGATACACTTAGATAAACTTTTATACATTTAGTTATACTTTGATACACTTAGATACACTTAGATATACTTTGATACACTTAGATATACTTTGATACATTTTTAAACAATTAGATATACTTTGATACACTTAGATATACTTTGATATACTTTGATACACTTTGATACACTTAGATAAACTTTGATACACTTAGATATACTTTGATACACTTAGATATACTTTGATACATTTTGATACATTTAGGTATACTTTGATACACTTAGATATACTTTGATATACTTTGATATACTTTGATACACTTTGATACACTTAGATAAACTTTGATACACTTAGATATACTTTGATACACTTAGATATACTTTGATACATTTTGATACATTTAGATATACTTTGATACACTTAGATATACTTTGATACACTTAGATATACTTTGATGCACTTAGATATACTTTAATACACTTAGATATATTTTGATACACTTCGATAAACTTAGATATACTTTGATATACTTTGATACACATTGATATACTTTGATATACTTTGATACACTTTGATACACTTAGATATACTTTGATACACTTAGATATACTTTGATACACTTTGATATACTTAGATACACTTAGATATACTTTGATACATTTTGATACATTTAGATATACTTTGATACACTTAGATATACTTTGATATACTTAGATATACTTTGATATACTTTGACACCCTTAAATATACTTTGATACACTTAGATATACTTTGACACCCTTAGATATACTTTGATACACTTAGATATACTTTGATACACTTTGATACACTTAGATATACTTTGATATACTTTGATACACTTAGATATACTTTGATACACTTAGATATACTTTGATACATTATGATACATTTAAATATACTTTGATACACTTAGATATACTTTGATATACTTTGACACCCTTAGATATACTTTGATACACTTAGATATACTTTGACACCCTTAGATATACTTTAATACACTTAGATATACTTTGATACACTTTGATGCACTTAGATATACTTTGATATACTTTGATACACTTAGATATACTTTTATACACTTAGATATACTTTTAAACACTTTGATACACTTAGATATACTTTGATACACTTATATATACTTTGACATACTTTAATGCACTTAGATATACTTTAATACACTTAGATATAATTTGATACACTTTGATACACTTAGATATACTTTGATATACTTTGATACACATTGATATACTTTGATATACTTTGATACACTTAGATACACTTTAATACACTTAGATAAACATTGATACACTTAGATATACTTTGTTACACTTAGATATACTTTGATACATTTTGATACATTTAGATATACTTTGATACACTTAGATATACTTTGATATACTTTGATACACTTTGATACACTTAGATAAACTTTGATACACTTAGATATACTTTGATACACTTAGATATACTTTGATATACTTTGACTACCTTAGATATACTTTGATACACTTAGATAAACTTTGATATACTTTGATACACTTTGATACACTTAGATAAACTTTGATACACTTAGATATACTTTGATACACTTAGATATACTTTGATACACTTAGATATACTTTGATACACTTAGATATACTTTGATACACTTAGATAAACTTTGATACATTTAGTTATACTTTGATACACTTAGATACACTTAGATATACTTTGTTACACTTAGATATACTTTGATACATTTAGATACAATTAGATATACTTTGATACACTTAGATATACTTTGATACACTTTGATACACTTTAATACACTTAGATAAACATTGATACACTTTGATACACTTAGATATACTTTGATACATTTTGATACATTTAGATATACTTTGATACACTTATATATACTTTGATATACTTTGATACACTTTGATACACTTAGATAAACTTTGATACACTTAGATATACTTTGATACACTTAGATATACTTTGATACACTTTGACACCCTTAGATATACTTTGATACACTTAGATAAACTTTGATATACTTTGATACACTTTGATACACTTAGATAAACTTTGATACACTTAGATATACTTTGATACACTTAGATATACTTTGATACACTTAGATATACTTTGATACACTTAGATATACTTTGATACATTTTGATACATTTAGATATACTTTGATACACTTAGATAAACTTTTATACATTTAGTTATACTTTGATACACTTAGATACACTTAGATATACTTTGATACACTTAGATATACTTTGATACATTTTTAAACAATTAGATATACTTTGATACACTTAGATATACTTTGATATACTTTGATACACTTTGATACACTTAGATAAACTTTGATACACTTAGATATACTTTGATACACTTAGATATACTTTGATACATTTTGATACATTTAGGTATACTTTGATACACTTAGATATACTTTGATATACTTTGATATACTTTGATACACTTTGATACACTTAGATAAACTTTGATACACTTAGATATACTTTGATACACTTAGATATACTTTGATACATTTTGATACATTTAGATATACTTTGATACACTTAGATATACTTTGATACACTTAGATATACTTTGATGCACTTAGATATACTTTAATACACTTAGATATATTTTGATACACTTTGATACACTTAGATATACTTTGATACACTTAGATATACTTTGATACACTTTGATATACTTAGATACACTTAGATATACTTTGATACATTTTGATACATTTAGATATACTTTGATACACTTAGATATACTTTGATATACTTTGATACACTTTGATATACTTTGATACACTTAGATATACTTTGATACATTTTGATACATTTAGATATACTTTGATACACTTAGATATACTTTGATACACTTAGATATACTTTGATATACTTTGATGCACTTAGATATACTTTAATACACTTAGATTTACTTTGATACACTTAGATATACTTTGATACATTTTGATACATTTAGGTATACTTTGATACACTTAGATATACTTTGATATACTTTGATACACTTTGATACACTTAGATAAATTTTGATACACTTAGATATACTTTGATACACTTTGATACACTTTAATACACTTAGATAAACATTGATACACTTAGATATACTTTGATACGATTAGATATACTTTGATACATTTTGATATAATTTGATATACTTTGATACACTTTGATACACTTAGATAAACTTTGATACACTTAGATATACTTTGATACACTTAGATATACTTTGATATACTTTGATACACTTTGATACACTTAGATAAACTTTGATACACTTAGATATACTTTGATACACTTTGATACACTTAGATATACTTTGATATACTTTGATACACATTGATATACTTTGATATACTTTGATACACTTAGATATACATTGATATACTTTGATACACTTAGATTTACTTTGATACACTTAGATTTACTTTGATACACTTAGATATACTTTGATACACTTTGATATACTTTGATACACTTTGATACACTTTGATATTCTTTGATACACTTATATATACTTTGACATACTTAGATACACTTAGATATACTTTGATACACTTAGATATACTTTGATACACTTTGATATACTTAGATACACTTTGATACACTTAGATACACTTAGATATACTTTGATACACTTAGATATACTTAGATACACTTAGATATACTTTGATACACTTTGATATACTTTGATACACTTTGATACACTTAGATATATTTAGATATACTTTGATACTCTTAAATATACTTTGATACATTTTGATACACTTATATATACTTTGATACACTTAGATATACTTTGATACACTTAGATATACTTTGATACACTTAGATATATTTAGATATACTTTGATACTCTTAAATATACTTTGATACATTTTTAAACACTTATATATACTTTGATACACTTAGATATATTTAGATATACTTTGATACTCTTAAATATACTTTGATACATTTTGATACACTTATATATACTTTGGTACACTTAGATATACTTTGATACACTTAGATATACTTTGATATACTTTGATACACTTTAATACACTTAGATAAACATTTATACACTTAGATATACTTTGATACACTTAGATATACTTTGATACATTTTGATATAATTTGATATACTTTGATACACTTTGATACATTTAGGTATACTTTGATACACTTAGATATACTTTGATATACTTTGATACACTTTGATACACTTAGATAAATTTTGATACACTTAGATATACTTTGATACACTTTGATACACTTTAATACACTTAGATAAACATTGATACACTTAGATATACTTTGATACACTTAGATATACTTTGATACATTTCGATATAATTTGATATACTTTGATACACTTTGATACACTTAGATAAACTTTGATACACTTAGATATACTTTGATACACTTAGATATACTTTGATATACTTTGATACACTTTGATACACTTAGATAAACTTTGATACACTTAGATATACTTTGATACACTTTGATACACTTAGATATACATTGATATACTTTGATACACTTAGATTTACTTTGATACACTTAGATTTACTTTGATACACTTAGATATACTTTGATACACTTTGATATACTTTGATACACTTTGATACACTTTGATACACTTAGATATACTTTGATACACTTAGATATACTTTGATACATTTTGATACATTTAGGTATACTTTGATACACTTAGATATACTTTGATATACTTTGATATACTTTGATACACTTTGATACACTTAGATAAACTTTGATACACTTCGATATACTTTGATACACTTAGATATACTTTGATACATTTTGATACATTTAGATATACTTTGATACACTTAGATATACTTTGATACACTTAGATATACTTTGATATACTTTGATGCACTTAGATATACTTTAATACACTTAGATATATTTTGATACACTTTGATACACTTAGATATACTTTGATACACTTAGATATACTTTGATACACTTTGATATACTTAGATACACTTAGATATACTTTGATACATTTTGATACATTTAGATATACTTTGATACACTTAGATATACTTTGATATACTTTGATACACTTTGATATACTTTGATACACTTAGATATACTTTGATACATTTTGATACATTTAGATATACTTTGATACACTTAGATATACTTTGATACACTTAGATATACTTTGATATACTTTGATGCACTTAGATATACTTTAATACACTTAGATTTACTTTGATACACTTAGATATACTTTGATACATTTTGATACATTTAGGTATACTTTAATACACTTAGATATACTTTGATATACTTTGATACACTTAGATAAATTTTGATACACTTAGATATACTTTGATACACTTTGATACACTTTAATACACTTAGATAAACATTGATACACTTAGATATACTTTGATACACTTAGATATACTTTGATACATTTTGATATAATTTGATATACTTTGATACACTTTGATACACTTAGATAAACTTTGATACACTTAGATATACTTTGATACACTTAGATATACTTTGATATACTTTGATACACTTTGATATACTTTGATACACTTTGATACACTTAGATAAACTTTGATACACTTAGATATACTTTGATACACATAGATATACTTTGATATACTTTGATACACATTGATATACTTTGATATACTTTGATACACTTAGATATACATTGATATACTTTGATACACTTAGATTTACTTTGATACACTTAGATTTACTTTGATACACTTAGATATACTTTGATACACTTTGATATACTTTGATACACTTTGATACACTTTGATATTCTTTGATACACTTAGATATACTTTGATATACTTTGATACACTTTGATACACTTAGATAAATTTTGATACACTTAGATATACTTTGATACACTTTGATACACTTTAATACACTTAGATAAACATTGATACACTTAGATATACTTTGATACACTTAGATATACTTTGATACATTTCGATATAATTTGATATACTTTGATACACTTTGATACACTTAGATAAACTTTGATACACTTAGATATACTTTGATACACTTAGATATACTTTGATATACTTTGATACACTTTGATACACTTAGATAAACTTTGATACACTTAGATATACTTTGATACACTTTGATACACTTAGATATACTTTGATATACTTTGATACACATTGATATACTTTGATATACTTTGATACACTTAGATATACATTGATATACTTTGATACACTTAGATTTACTTTGATACACTTAGATTTACTTTGATACACTTAGATTTACTTTGATACACTTAGATATACTTTGATACACTTTGATATACTTTGATACACTTTGATACACTTTGATATTCTTTGATACACTTATATATACTTTGACATACTTAGATACACTTAGATATACTTTGATACACTTTGATATACTTAGATACACTTTGATACACTTAGATATACTTTGATACACTTAGATACACTTAGATATACTTTGATACACTTAGATATACTTAGATACACTTAGATATACTTTGATACACTTTGATATACTTTGATACACTTTGATACACTTAGATATATTTAGATATACTTTGATACTCTTAAATATACTTTGATACATTTTGATACACTTATATATACTTTGATACACTTAGATATACTTTGATACACTTAGATATACTTTGATACACTTAGATATATTTAGATATACTTTGATACTCTTAAATATACTTTGATACATTTTTAAACACTTATATATACTTTGATACACTTAGATATATTTAGATATACTTTGATACTCTTAAATATACTTTGATACATTTTGATACACTTATATATACTTTGGTACACTTAGATATACTTTGATACACTTAGATATACTTTGATATACTTTGATACACTTTAATACACTTAGATAAACATTTATACACTTAGATATACTTTGATACACTTAGATATACTTTGATACATTTTGATATAATTTGATATACTTTGATACACTTTGATACATTTAGGTATACTTTGATACACTTAGATATACTTTGATATACTTTGATACACTTTGATACACTTAGATAAATTTTGATACACTTAGATATACTTTGATACACTTTGATACACTTTAATACACTTAGATAAACATTGATACACTTAGATATACTTTGATACACTTAGATATACTTTGATACATTTCGATATAATTTGATATACTTTGATACACTTTGATACACTTAGATAAACTTTGATACACTTAGATAAACTTTGATACACTTAGATATACTTTGATACACTTAGATATACTTTGATATACTTTGATACACTTTGATACACTTAGATAAACTTTGATACACTTAGATATACTTTGATACACTTTGATACACTTAGATATACTTTGATATACTTTGATACACATTGATATACTTTGATATACTTTGATACACTTAGATATACATTGATATACTTTGATACACTTAGATTTACTTTGATACACTTAGATTTACTTTGATACACTTAGATATACTTTGATACACTTTGATATACTTTGATACACTTTGATACACTTTGATATTCTTTGATACACTTATATATACTTTGACATACTTAGATACACTTAGATATACTTTGATACACTTTGATATACTTAGATACACTTTGATACACTTAGATATACTTTGATACACTTAGATACACTTAGATAAACTTTGATACACTTAGATATACTTTGATACACTTTGATACACTTAGATATACTTTGATATACTTTGATACACATTGATATACTTTGATATACTTTGATACACTTAGATATACATTGATATACTTTGATACACTTAGATTTACTTTGATACACTTAGATTTACTTTGATACACTTAGATTTACTTTGATACACTTAGATATACTTTGATACACTTTGATATACTTTGATACACTTAGATATACTTTGATATTCTTTGATACACTTATATATACTTTGACATACTTAGATACACTTAGATATACTTTGATACACTTTGATACACTTAGATATACTTTGATATACTTTGATACACATTGATATACTTTGATATACTTTGATACACTTAGATATACATTGATATACTTTGATACACTTAGATTTACTTTGATACACTTAGATTTACTTTGATACACTTAGATATACTTTGATACACTTAGATATACTTTGATACACTTTGATATACTTTGATACACTTTGATACACTTTGATACACTTAGATATACTTTGATACATTTTGATACATTTAGGTATACTTTGATACACTTAGATATACTTTGATATACTTTGATATACTTTGATACACTTTGATACACTTAGATAAACTTTGATACACTTAGATATACTTTGATACACTTAGATATACTTTGATACATTTTGATACATTTAGATATACTTTGATACACTTAGATATACTTTGATACACTTAGATATACTTTGATATACTTTGATGCACTTAGATATACTTTAATACACTTAGATATATTTTGATACACTTTGATACACTTAGATATACTTTGATACACTTAGATATACTTTGATACACTTTGATATACTTAGATACACTTAGATATACTTTGATACATTTTGATACATTTAGATATACTTTGATACACTTAGATATACTTTGATATACTTTGATACACTTTGATATACTTTGATACACTTAGATATACTTTGATACATTTTGATACATTTAGATATACTTTGATACACTTAGATATACTTTGATACACTTAGATATACTTTGATATACTTTGATGCACTTAGATATACTTTAATACACTTAGATTTACTTTGATACACTTAGATATACTTTGATACATTTTGATACATTTAGGTATACTTTAATACACTTAGATATACTTTGATATACTTTGATACACTTAGATAAATTTTGATACACTTAGATATACTTTGATACACTTTGATACACTTTAATACACTTAGATAAACATTGATACACTTAGATATACTTTGATACACTTAGATATACTTTGATACATTTTGATATAATTTGATATACTTTGATACACTTTGATACACTTAGATAAACTTTGATACACTTAGATATACTTTGATACACTTAGATATACTTTGATATACTTTGATACACTTTGATATACTTTGATACACTTTGATACACTTAGATAAACTTTGATACACTTAGATATACTTTGATACACATAGATATACTTTGATATACTTTGATACACATTGATATACTTTGATATACTTTGATACACTTAGATATACATTGATATACTTTGATACACTTAGATTTACTTTGATACACTTAGATTTACTTTGATACACTTAGATATACTTTGATACACTTTGATATACTTTGATACACTTTGATACACTTTGATATTCTTTGATACACTTATATATACTTTGACATACTTAGATACACTTAGATATACTTTGATACACTTTGATATACTTAGATACACTTTGATACACTTAGATATACTTTGATACACTTAGATACACTTAGATATACTTTGATACACTTAGATATACTTAGATACACTTAGATATACTTTGATACACTTTGATATACTTTGATACACTTTGATACACTTAGATATATTTAGATACACTTAGATACACTTAGATATACTTTGATACACTTAGATATACTTTGATACACTTTGATATAATTTGATACACTTTGATACACTTAGATAAACTTTGATACACTTAGATATACTTTAATACACCTAGATATACTTTGATACACTTAGATATACTTTGATACACTTAGATATACTTTGATACACTTAGATATATTTAGATATACTTTGATACTCTTAAATATACTTTGATACATTTTTAAACACTTATATATACTTTGATACACTTAGATATATTTAGATATACTTTGATACTCTTAAATATACTTTGATACATTTTAATACACTTATATATACTTTGGTACACTTAGATATACTTTGATACACTTAGATATACTTTGATATACTTTGATACACTTTGATACACTTAGATAAATTTTGATACACTTAGATATACTTTGATACACTTTAATACACTTAGATAAACATTGATACACTTAGATATACTTTGATACACTTAGATATACTTTGATACATTTTGATATAATTTGATATACTTTGATACACTTTGATACACTTAGATATACTTTGATACACTTTGATACACTTTAATACACTTAGATAAACATTGATACACTTAGATATACTTTGATACACTTAGATATACTTTGATACATTTTGATATAATTTGATATACTTTGATACACTTTGATACACTTAGATAAACTTTGATATACTTTGATACACTTTGATACACTTAGATAAACTTTGATACACTTAGATATACTTTGATACACTTAGATATACTTTGATACACTTAGATATACTTTGATACACTTAGATATACTTTGATACACTTAGATAAACTTTGATACACTTAGTTATACTTTGATACACTTAGATATACTTTGATACACTTAGATATACTTTGATATATTTTG